>NC_133029.1:9699469-10002500 GCF_048771995.1 Taeniopygia guttata | reverse complement strand
TATCTAATTTGGTGTATCACATAGAAACATAGTTTCTTCCTCCTCTAATGCTGCTCAGCTCCTTTAGCTGGTATCTTCCTTGCTGTGTTCTGTAAGATTGAATTTAAAGGGACTTTCTTTGTTTATAATCTCTAGACAAATATTTGAGGGGTAAATTTTTTTAAGGTATGTACAAGGTCGGAATGTTTTTACTTTTCTTCTTGGTATTGCATTTCTCAAAGGTTTAAAATCAAGAGCGTTTGCTCTGTTTTGCCTTTCATATTTTACAGTTTTGTATTTCAGAAAGACCTGGAGAATAAAGGTGCTGTTCTTTTTGCCTTCAGCAGTCCAGAGCTGATATTGCTGCTTAGCAGTTCATTTTCAGAAACTACTGGGCTGAAAAGGCAATAAGCAAATGGTAGCTTTCAGATAAGGGTTATGTGTCGAAAGGAAAGAAATATGGGAGAGAGAGAGAGAACACAGTTCCCTGATTACATTTTAGCATTATAATTGCAATTATATTTTAATTCTAAATAGTCTGGGATATCTGAGTATTAAACATAATGATTAGCTGAGGCCAACAAAGGTTACACTTTTTCATGTTTTTGATCTTGTGGGCTTCTGGAGGACCCTGTTCAGCTACATGATACTCATTAGCAACTGTAACCTGACCTGTCTAAATAATTCTGGACTTACTGGAAACCAACTGGGTATGCCACTTGTGATTTGATGGGGCTGATGGTGGGTAATCACTACAGAAATTTGTTCATTAGAGGGGCACCCTATCAGAGCAGCCTATTAAGAATTTATAAAAAGCACTCTTACAGTAACGTGATCTCTGGGGCACGGCTGGAGTGCAGAGCCTCTGCAGTGTAAATGCACAGGGTGAGTTTTGTTCTCAAATCCCCATTGATGGGCACAGCAAACAGCCTCAGCCCAGCCTTTCTCATTGCCACTTACCCCGACCTTACTGAACTCTGGAGCAGGAAGGATGATCTGAGCAGAACAGGGAAGTAGGGGGCTGAGGGAAGAGGGTCTTCATGTAAGTGAAAGATGAAAATAGTTTCTAGTAACATGTACAATGTGCACTTAGGAGGTTGCACAAATCATACATAAAAATCCTACGTATGTCTGCGTCAGTTCCGTTACTTCCAGAGTGGTATTTTCCTATCCAATAGAACTTTGCAAAGGTATTTCATTGTGAATTTAAGTTACTATTCATTCTTCTATGAAATTGACTGTAAGATGCATGTGATATCTTTTTTAAAATATGGTTCAGAATTTCCTGCTATTCAGTGCCTAAATATATATATTTCACATACTTATATGTCTATGTATGTAATGAACACATAATATTTTTCTATTGTATTTTTATTACATATTTTGTGAAACCTTTCAATAACAGCAATGATGGAAAGGGCAAAAAAGTGCTACTTGTAAGGAGGAGAGCATTAGACACTTATAGAAAGGTCACTTACAGGAACTGTAAGCTTTTATGAGACTTTATCATTTTGCTGACAAGGTCAACTTGATATTGATTGGCTGGGTGTTCTCTTTAGCTACTTGAGGGCCAGTTATTTGAAGAAGCCTGTGTTAACATCCAGGCAATATTCTTCATACTCCTGCCCTATTTCAGCATTTTGAGTTGCTTACTGTATTGTATTTCTCTACACAAAATATGAAATAAAGCTCAAGTATTTGATTGCCAGTGTTTAAATTCAGGTTATCATACCATACCATCATTTGTTAAATTTAACTGGATCTCTTACTGTAGAAAAGCTTGAATATTTGATCTGTTTTAAATTATATATTTCGGATGCATAAAAGCTTTTTTTTTTGGATGAAAAATGTTCTGAAGTATTTTTCCTGTTCTTGAAATCTATTTATCACCTGCACTCAAGTCAGGCCTGGATGGCTGTGGGTTTATGAGACACTAATGCCCTAAGCAAAAATAAAGGAACAACAAGCTTGGTCCCTGTGTGAAAGGAAGCTAAAGTGTCCTGTGGCATTCCAAGCTCTGGTGCTGTATCTTTGTGTGAGCCTTTAGTGCTGCTGCTGAATTTTCAAAGGCTGTGGTAAAATGGGGTTGGCATGGGGAGAGAAGAGCTGGGCAGGCGAGCTGAAGGTTTTCTTCCTTAATTTGAACAAGTAGGTGAGTTGGGATGTGTCTGTATTACATCTGTGTCCATACCCTTCCACCACAGAGAGTATAAAACTTCATGCTGGCTCTTTCTGGTCTGTGCAGAGCACACTGAAGGTGATTGGGTTTCCAGCCTGGTTCTGATGTGGCTTGGTGGTCAGAACTACAATGGGAAAAGCTGAGCTGTGGCCAACACATGTGCCAGGGCTTTGCCCCCTGCTCCTGCAAATGTGGGCACATGCAGCAATGGCAGCAGTAGCATCCCTGAACAGGGATATTCAGAATTTGACTATATTTTTTGATTATCTTTGTCTTCATATAACAACGCATAAGAAAAATATAGCATTTAATGGTGTATTTCATTAGTTTAAAATTGAAAAAATGCACATCCTTTACATAAGAAGGCAGCACAATTAAAGTACTGCACTGAAAGGGAATTCACAGGATATATAATTAATATTAATTGCTTACATTAAATTATTTCATCTGTCTGCTGCCTTGGTTAAGATCATTAAATATATTCCTGCAGTTGTCACAAACTAAAGACTTAGGTTATTAAACCTTGTTTTAAAAGAATACGAATAAATCTTCCTTAAGTTGTTGTTTACTGCAACTTAAGTTTTACAGGTCTCTGTGCATCCTAATAATGTTTTATTAGTTGTTAAAAAAAAATCACTTGAAACTTCCCACAAAATAGATGCACAGCATCTTTTAGGGGGAGCTTTTGTGTTTTGGTTTTGTGGGGTTTTTTGTTTGTTTGAGTAATGAGCCAAATTTGTCAGATTGATGGTTTTGCACTTTTGAAAGCAGGATGCAGTGCCTGTGTCCGAGGCTGCTTGCACTTGCTGCCTTCCTGGCAAAATTTATTTCTTCTCTATTGCATCTTCTTAATAGAGGCCCTTAATTTCTCCTTGTTTTCCTCTGGCTTTTGTAGCTTTGTCTCCATTTATTCTGTCAGACAGGATATATTGGAAGGCTTTTTCCTGTCAGTAACTATTTCTTCAGAGTCGTCAGTTCATCTTTTAAGCCAATTCTGTGCTTGCAAGTCACGGCCCCTTTGCGTTCTTCTGTCGCTATTAAAGCGACTCACAGAACAAGCACTGAACTTAGGCAATAATAGGCAATCTTGGGAAATAACAGTAAGTTATTTAAGCAAATAGCTTTGAAAAGCAAGTATTACTTAGTAGGAACTTGGACAGAAGCATCAGCTTCTGTACCCACTACAGCTGGGTTCAGTGTAGTCAACCCACTGCACAAGTCCCCTGTTCAGGGCTGCAGCCCCATGACATACCATCAGCTGGCCTTGCTGTCTGGCAGCTCCTTGGTTCATAGTTTTCATTCTCTCGCTCGCAAAGAGATTTTTTATTGACTTAGGTGCTTTCAAGCCCACTTTGAGTAGGAGATGTGAGTTGTTTTTTGTTTGGGGTTTTTTTGATACTAGAGCTCTTTATCCAGGTGCCATTAGTTTCTGAAGGACTGTTCTATGTCAGGTTAAAGGGCTGGATATAACTCCCTGAGATTTAGTGTTTCAAGCCAAGACATGCCTTCAGTCCCTTTCCCCAGATAACCTCCTGAAACCTGGAAATAGCAAAGAAAGCCAAGCATGCACTCCACAGTGTTACTTCTGCTGTAATGGTCTGTCTCACTTCTTCCCTTCGAGGGTTCTGAGGGTCTGGGTTTTGTTTTTCTGTTACAATGTTAGAAGCCTTATTCCCTCTTCATATCGTGTGTAGTGTTTTCCAGTCCTGCTCAGGAAATTGATCCTTTCAAAAGTATTGGAAGGACACACAAGCAGGAGATGGAGTTCTGGAACACCATGCAGTACCACCAGGTGTGTCTCAGACCTTCAGACAGTTTCAGAAGTTGGCCATCTCTTTAGCTTTCTGTGGGATCTTTATGTTTACCTTTCATGTGTTTTCACTTTTTCTGTTTTGTTTTTGAAGATTCTGGTTTTATGCTCGCAGCTGGCGGTATGTGGGGTTAAAGTCCTTGTGGTAGATGGGAAATGGACCAATATCAGACTGAGTATTAAACTTATTTCCATCTATTGCTGACCTTAAAATCATGAAGAAGCTGTGAGAAATTGCTTTCTAATTAAGCAAAATCTCTTTGAATTTCCATGGGGACCTTTTTGTCTTCTAGAAATAATATTTACAGGCACCTTTTTTTGTTACATTTGTTTTTCTAAGTTATTCATATCTGCTGATCTAAAAAGAAAACAAAAATGACCAAACTGAACGGTTTCAGTTTGTGAGCCATGCTGCTGTAAAAGCTGTGCCATAATCCCTGTTATTTCATCCTAGAGTTTATCTTAAATTTAGTGATGGAAACAGCTTAATGAAGGGAAGGATATAGGACAAGTGCCCCAGTTGCACTTGCAGCTGCAGTGCATGTGATTTTAAGGATATTGGATTTGAATATGATTATACAAATACATACACAAAACTCAAGATGCAGTTTGGAAGCTTCCACTGAGGATTTGTATAAGCCCCTGTGTGGGTAGAAATTCAGATGGGAGATGAATGCAAAGAAAAGGGGTTGTACTGCAGGGTAGAAGTTTCTTCCAGTTGAAATGTCCTCAAAATCTAAAAGGAAATGGTGTTTTCTGAAGCATTTCATGCTCTTCTGGAGTAACAATGGGATATGCTTTTGTTTTTAAAAAATTTGGTGGTTATCTGATGTCTGTCTCTTATTCTTGATTAGATTTCATTCTCACAGGAGAATACTTAAAAAGAATGATCTTTCTGCTTTCTAGACTTCATATTTTAAAAGATATAAAATGTTATTTTCTCTTAAGATGAATATGCATCCCTGTAGAGAAATAGTAACTGTTCCATCTTAGCTTTGATACCAAATATAAGTTGTTGTAATATGTTTTACATATAAGATACAGTTATTGCTTGGAGTGCTTATAGGACAGTGCTTAAGATTTGGTTTTGATTTTTTTCCTTCAAGTTGCTGTTATTTTAAGTCTATTTTTAAAAGCCCAAACACTAAAATATGATGTGTTCAGTTTCTTTCCTGGATTAAAGTGATATTAATGAAGTTCAGTGAGTTTATATAAATAAAAAATTGATCTTTTTAACCTATAAGTATATAGTACATCTGAAATGAATTATTATTGTTGTTTTTTCCTAGGACTGTTTCCTTAAGGCATTCAAGCTGCTTGTTTTCATGACTTTGAGCCTATTTAATCAGAGATGGAGCAGATGGACTGCAAACCCTACCAGCCACTGTCAAAAGTTAAACATGAGGTGGATCTAACCTACACAAGCTCTTCAGATGAAAGTGAAGATGGTGGAAAGCAAAGGCAATCTTATGACTCAAGAGAAACTCTGAATGAATATAGCCAAGAGCTAAGACTTGACTATAACAGTCATAGCAGAAAAAGAAAAGCCATTGACCAGTCCACACAAGGTAAATAATTTATCTGTTAATTATGGTTATTAGTTCCTGATTATGCACGATGAAACAATATCAGGAGTTGAGCAAATATTTTGTTCTCAAAGGCTCATTGTATCAACCCACTTTTTTACCCAGTTTTAATCATACTGTAATATCAGAAATTTAGGTGTTTTTTTAATTGAAGAGAAAGTGTTTTTTAGCAGGATGAACTGACTGGTATTCTAGAAATCATCGCATACTAGCACAGACAAATATTTTCTTTAGTAGGAGCTACTCTTCCTGGTAATGTTGAGTGATTAATTATTTACTGCCTTTGCATATGTTGGGTGCATTTCGCTATAAAATCAACATTAAGGCTGCAGGCTATCTCTGCATGTGCTTACAAAGCCTGTGAATTAATTCAGATACAACAATTCTCTTAACATTTCTAATCATATAAATAATCGAGTAATTTAAAAACTGAAGTTAATTAGAGTATTGTAAGAAAAAAACCCAAGAGTTAAGTTTCTGTTTTAGCCTTTTGCATGATTAGGACAAATATTTGAACAGTGATGATAGTTAAACTAAGGTTAGGAAAAGCTTCTCTTCGATTAGAGACAGAAGCTGAAGACTATGACTAAAGAAATTGAAGGAATGAGCAGAATTTACTGCAGCATTTCCCGACAGACTCTGTAAACCCACATGCTGCTTTTGTGCACAATGAGCACAGAAGGGGCTTATCTGCTGCTTTCAGCTCTGTCCCCAGTCCAGGCAGGATGGTGGGACAGTGAGAATGTTTGTAGGGATCAGTGTGTCAGAAGCAATGAGGGTCCTGTCCCCTTAAAGGTAACAGCAGCAGGGTTCCAGGCCAGTCACTCCCTGCTCTTCAGGAAGTGGTTACATTGCATTAAAGGGTGGCCAGTACTTCTCAGCTAAAACTTAAGGTTTATTTTAAAAAACGTAAGGTTTATTTATTTTTATTTAAAAACAAACAAACCCAAAATCCTGAAACAAGCCAGATCACACACACACACCCTGCCCCCAAAGCCCTCACTGCTTACTCAGAAAAGACTTCTTCAATTTTCTGAAGATAAAAGTAATTATATTTTTCTACAAGGAAATGAAAAACAGGCTTTTTGAAGATGGAAAATTTGTCATCTCTGTGATGTGTAAATTAATATGAAATTTGGAACAGCCATGCTACATATCTATTGCAGCATTTTTGGTTTTTTACTGCAGATATTCTGCTTCAAGCCCATAATACTGGCGTTGTCTGAAAGTACCTGTAATTCATGGGAGTAATAATACCTGGCTGCCTCCATCTGTGTGCATATTTTCCCTCCAAAGAGTTACAAATCTGCTATTTTGGGGAAGAAATAGTCATGAACATAGATTTCAACAGAGGATTGTTTAGAAAACAGATTTGTTTGTTGTTTGACCTTATTTTGAACATGCTGTGAGAGTTTAATTAACTGAGATATGGCTGTATTGTTGTACCTCTGGACGGTGTAAACTTTCTTGTAGAGCAACTAAGGAGATCTTGTAGATTTTAGAGCAACTCCCTCATTGCTGTGGCTGTGGAAGCAAAACCTCAGCATGGACCTGGGCCCTGAGGAATGCCAGGTCTGCAGTGCTGTGCTGCTGTTGATATTCCTGTCAGCTGCAGCATCACTGGCTTGGGCACGTCTAAAAGGCTGGCAATCACTACTGCAGGCATCAGAAACCAGCCTCTGTGTCATGTTGAGTTTATTCTTCCAGAACATTGCCTGTGAAAGCAATCACATTAATAATTTTGGAGAAATAGCCAAATTAGTATGCATTTCTGTAAGAAGTTGTCAGGCATGAATTTGGCTCATTTATTCAGGAGTGACCTGTAAGGAAAAAGTTATGTGCATATGCAGACCAGAAAGTATTTTGCACTTATGTTGTATGATTATTTTCTTGAAGTTGTATGCTCCAAGACTTTTCCATTCAAATTAATTTTATGAGATAATATATGAATTTTCAGATCTTTTATTTTTAAAATATAGGTATTTTTCTTTTGGGCTAAAGACAGTCTTACTGCTTCAGACTGCAGGATGAGGCTTGATGTCCATGTTTCTGAAATAATTACTTAAGCTTCTAAGAGTACTTTGCAAATATGCAGGGCAGCTCTTAAATATTTTCTTACCTCTTCCCTGAATTGTGTAGGTCAGTATATTATTATTTAACACTGTGTTATTCACCTCAAAATTTTTTTAAAATGTGCACTGATTTGTAAAGATGAAGTTGAACCTGTACTAGAAATCAGTTTCCTCTTATGATAATGAATTCAGTTTGGAATAACTGATACTGTAATTGCACTGCCAAGTATATCCATTGGCTTCCCGGGAATTCATCCTGACATCTTTCTAGTCATTTAAATCATGCTTTTTCTCTGCCACAATTTGAACCTGAATATTTGGCCTGGCAAGCAGCACAGATTTGAAATACAAAACTGGTGGTGCTCAAAACTCAAAGTGCAAAAGAATTTGTAAAGCTGAGTGTAAAATTTCAGACTTTACGCAGATATGATTGCAATTCTAGTGCAATCAAAGTATTTCCAAAAGGATCCCAGTTTTCACAGTGTGGGACCTGGAAGTTCCTGGTGATTCTTGGGAGCTACTCAGTCAGCACCAGGAAAAAGGTTCAGGTTTGAACTATGAATCTGGATGAATCCATAAAACTGTAAATGGATTTTTTTTTAATCAAGTATTTTCTAAAATGCCTCATCAGAATCTTAACAAGATTTTTCTAGATGTTTGCCACATCTTAGGAATGTAATAAATAAATTTAAAAAGCAAAACCAAAACCCCCACAGCACCCCCTTTTCAAAGGGGACTGTTCTGCAAGGAGTGCTGTACTATGCCAGTGCTGAAGGCTTGCATAAAATAATTCTACCTTTAAAGGCTGCTGGGGCATCAAAGGTTGTATCCCCAATTAGTGTCGTAATGCTTTTCTTTAGCGGCATAATACTCTCCTCTAGCTACAGCTGAAATAGTTCCCTGAGTGTGATGAATTATCAGAGTGCACAGTGAGGATAAAACCCATGAACTTCATCCTGGAAAGGTGTGGGAATAGATCAGAAACAGACACACAGTAACAGTCCTGCTTGGGGTGATAATGATGACTGTGAGATGGCATTCCAAGGAGCTCTAATGATGGAATGTGGGAAGGAACTATGTCAGAATAAAATAATTAGCACAGAGAAACTTTTAACAGGGACAAGTGTAGGGGTGTGATCGCTGATCTAGTTAGTTTTGTGAAAAGAATCAGCACTTCAGATATTTATGGAAATTGAAAGAATTTGTATTGGCTACTTAAGCAAGATAGGTTATATAAATTAGACTGGGCAGTTATCTGAATTTAGTAAATAGCTTCAGAGTAAAATGTGATTTGTTGCACAAAGTACTGCTGTATCTCAACCGTTACTGTGAAGATTTTTGTTATAAACAGTTTGTCTGTTTCATTACTAGTGTCCATACTGAGGAATTAGTTCTATGAAAAGTTTCAATAGGAATCTGAGATAATGTAAAATCACGGGTATTATATGTTTGCATATATATGGACAATCTGTATTAAACAGAACTTGACATGACATGAATTTAAAGGAAGTATTTCAAGAGTTCATCCTCCAGAACTGAAAAGCACTGTTAGTGTTTTGCAAAACATTTTTTGTGTCAGTTTGAAAGACCTTGTGATCATATAAATAGAAAACATTGAAAACAGTTTCCAAATATAGAATAATTAACTGTGTCTGTATTTTTTACTATTTTTGCTCCTTACAATTTCTGAAATTGTATCTCAGATGTAACACTTCAGAGATATTAATTGGTTGGTTTTGCAGGTCTTGTAGAGAAAATATGAAAGGAAAAAAAACCCAAATGAGTACAGAATTAATCTATTGATCAAGCAGGTTTTTTTACATGCTGTTCTTCAGGTTTAGTACTGGTGCCCTTTATATGAAGTCCAGTGCCAGCTGAATTCTGTGTCTGGTGTTACTTGCATCAGAAACTTGCAGTTATTTGACAATTCGAGATTTACCAATAACACCGCGGACTGTTTAAAGCACAACTAAATTTTATGGGCCTAACAACTCAATGTGAGCAGATACAAAAAGCTCCTGACAAAGCATCACTGACTCCAGAAGACTCAGTGCTAAACATATAATGTGTATATCTAAAAATGCATTCTCTTAGTAACTGGAAGGTTCAGAATCCTGCTTGTCTGAGGATATGTAAACCTGCAATATCTCATCCTGGCAAGATCATCTTACAAAGTAAATTCCTGGCAGACCCAATATCATATAGTTTGGAGATACTGGCAAACAGAATAAATTAATTCTTGGAAGAATTGATAAACGTACTATTTCGTCCTTGAATGAGGTGAAGTAGAATTGGCAGAAGTTGTGAGAAATGTTGTCTTCTACAAAAATCATTGATGGACCTGGCTGTGAGGAAAGAAAGTTCTTATAGATACACCATACGTAGATTGCATCTCAAGCTTATTTGTGACACATTTACATAATTAGAACTGTTTTCTCCAACAGCTTTCTCCGTTTCCACCAAAGCAAATATGAAAGGAGCTGTACTTTACAAATACTGGCAGTACAGAAAAGCTTTCTGGCTTTTCGGTTAATTATAGATTTGTAAGAAAACACTAGTTTAGAGGAATGAATTCCTGATAGGATAATCATCTGGATCGAGTCATTGGCGTGATAAAGTTTATTGATTGTTAACAATATGAGCATATGGCTGTAAATTTCTGGTTAGACAAATGTTCATTTCCTGGCAAGATAAGGATATTGAACTGCATTATGGGCAAGGCAAAATGGAGTTATTCCTCACAGGAGAATCCAAAGCAAATAATTCCTGGTAAATCCGTGTGAGAAAATCAGCGCTGCTAGTATTGTACAAAATGACAGAGTTCCTCACAAAGGATTGGCCTCTTCTGCTCTTAGCCCATTAAGAAGTAAGGAAACCCTTTTTGTCAACAAAAGCTCCAGATTGGTGACATGATTAATGTTTTCTGAAAAGCGCATACAAAATTATCTTCAGGAGCAATAGGTAAACAGATCCAGCTAAGTGTTCAAAGTCTTCATCAAATGAACTCCACTGACTCCATAGAGAGTCTGGGTCACAGTGTGAGAAAGCTCTGCAGCCTAAGGCTGCTTCTGTCTCATCCTCTCTTTTTTGGCTTTCTGCTGTTGCCATCCGATTCCCCTTTCTGCCCTCTGAACGTCCCAGCAACAGTGAGGATACAGGATACAGTGAGGATGCAGAGGCAACTGAAAAGCACTTTTGTTCCTAGAAGGGAAAAAACACTTCAGAGGTGCAGGAATAGGAGGTCTGTTTTGCTATGCATTAAAGTTCAACAATTTTCGCCTTACTAGGAAGGAAGATTTAAACACATGTAACTCTTAACTTCGTAGGACCAGTCAAAACGAGTTTTACTGGTCATCCTAGGCATAAATAAAAGGCATGCTGACAAGCACTGCTGGGAAATTGTCCTGTCAGGAAAATGTCATGGTGGTGTTCTCTCAACTGTGAAGCAGCAAAAGCTTTTTACATAATAACCATATTCTACTCTGATTCCAGAATTATGTAAATCCATTTAGGATAGCTCGTCTGCTTTGTGTCTGTACCAGGGCCATGGAGAATTTGGACTATATGTAGTATATGCTTTTAGTTACAATAACCTTATTTTTAAATGGTGTGTAAAGGTAAAGAAGCCTTTTTTAGATTCTCCCCTTAATCTGTTATGTATAACACTGGAACAACAATCTGACAAACCACAAGTCTGTGGTCTTGGGAGCTCTCCCGGAGGAAACCAATGCCAGCAGAGTGATTTTTTTCATTGTTTTGATAGAGATTTGGAGCACTTACCTGTGTGAATTTAGGAGTCTATGCTCATAAAGTTCCACAAAGAGCAGTTAGCGAAGGGGAAAATTTTATTGGGAGGGCACCCCAAGTCTCTTGTTATTAAAAGGTCCAGTGGTACCCTGGTGGTATATGTAACCAGTGATATTTAGCGCTCCAGAGGTAACCTGGTGGCCAGTGGAACAGGCTGTTACAGTTCACTGTCACTACACCTGCCAGTTACATATTTGGGAGCCATTTAGTACTCATGTTATAAAGACTATAAAAATAAAATATATTACATTGGCTGTTTACTGACATGTAAACAGCACACAGTGAAATGCATTTTTGTGTGTGTAGGTGAAAGGGAGATCATTCATTTTGAGAAGGGCAGGAAAAAGAATGTCAATAGAAAAAAAAAATGCTCTGAAGAGAACTACTGCTATGCAGCCTTATAGAAGTATGGTCATTTGGAGCTCTTCAGCTAGGTGTAGTTGTTTGTCTTGTTCCCCGTGTCTTCTTTATGATGAGATTCATTGGTTAATGAAGGAAGGAATTTTTTTAACCTTTACGCTGCATCATTTGTTCAGAGCTGTGCCTTGAGCTGCTGTGGAAGATGTTTGTAGGACAGTGGAATGAAGAATTCCTGGGTACTATAAGAGGCAGTTACAAATGAAACCAATTATTTTTGCAAGCAGTTTCCTTGAAATACTGATTTAGTGATTTTTTTATTTTTTTTTTATAGAAGGCTTCTGGTAAAATGCTATTACTAGACAGGGTTAGTGTAAACACAGTTGAGATATTTTGTATTATTAGGATCTTCTTAATTTTTTTTTTTACAAATGCCAGATGCTTAGACTTTTAATGTTGTGGGGGGCTTTTTGCTAATTTTAGAAAATCTTCTGAGAACTGAAGCATGTTATGTATCTGTGTGCTTTAGAGCAAACTTGAAGCATAATGAAGTGATGCCTGTGTAAGGGCACACAGTTTATCCCTTGTACTGTTTCCTGAGAGGGCCTCAGCTCAGTAGAGGGTGATTTAAAGGTCCTTCAGATTTCTGGGCTGCGGACTAGCGGAAGGAAGCGACAGCTAATAAGCTCCATCTCCTGTGGCTGTATGTTACACCATCTGCTCTGAGTGTTTATGAGCTTCATGTTGTCCAAAAAAAAAAATTACATATGAGGCAAAGTAGAAGACTCCACACTCCTAAAGCTTTAGCGCATTGTCTCCTCCTGTATTCCCGTGCACAAATAGGGATTCCTGGTGAGCTGTTCTTTGTTTGGCTGGCTGTGTTCTAATCATGGTGGTGTTTCTGTCTCCCAGAGAAAAAAAAGGGGCCATAAGCACTTCCCTGTGGCTTCCTGGACTGCAGCCTTCTGCTCTGTGGGGAGTATCTGCAAACTCTGAGGAAAGGAAAAGCAGCACTTAGGTTTAGACCCCCTCCAGATATTCTTTCTTGATTTGCCAAGTAATTGGAAATTTCTCTCCCTGGAATAACTGGGGTGAGAAAACTCTATGTTTGTACCTTCACTTGAAATCTCATAGGGGGAATACTTTTCCTTCCCTTCATCACATCAAAATACATGAGTGAACGGAATGTGCAGACACTTCTTTCCCCACGAGGCTGAAGTGGGTGCTCCCTTCCTGGATCACAAAGGTGTTACAAAAGCTTGTAACCTGCTGTCACCATTCCTGTATCGCGGCTTCCAATCCTATCTCGGCTGCCATCATCTCTTTGAAAAAAATGCTTCATGATCAAAAATAGTTTCATTCTCTTAAGTAATTCTTTTGATTTAAAACGCGAATATCTGAGAGAGGGGGAAAAGTGAGGAAAAAACCTACAGAGAGAGGAAATAAACTAGTGAAGTATCACAGTGCATTTCCCCTGCTAACAAATCTGAAGGGAAAAGAAAGCATTCTCTAAATATTACACAAGTTTAACAAGCTGTTTGTCAGTGCACAGATACAAACTATCTGAATTTCCATCCTCTTCTCTGGATCACCAATTTTCCATGGTGTCCAATGCCAGAAATCATAAAAGTAAAAATCAGAAGGTCAAAGTAACGCAGGCAGTGTAACAAGAACCAAGGTATTTGTGGAGGACTCATCCATGGAAGTGTTCAAGGCCAGGCTGGCTGAGGCCCTGAGCTGACATGGTGAGTGCCATCCCAGCCTGTGGCAGGGGGATTGGAGCTATGTGATCTTCAAGGTACCTTCCAGCACACACCATTCTATGGTTCTACGGGATATGGCAGCCTTTACAATAACCTGTGCCAAATACTGATGGAATATCTACAGGCAAGACTTAAACTTTTGAGTTAATGTTTTGGAATTCTGTTTGTCAAAACCTGGAATTGTATCTGTTAAATGTTCTTGTTATATTAATAGAGCCTCTTCCTATAACATTTAAGAGTGCCCAAGAAGATGTCAAGAGTTAAACCAAGATAGGAACAAGCATCAAGGCAGAGTGAGGAAGAGGGTGTCAGAACAGGAGAACCAGCACACGGCTCTACCCCCTGCTCCACAGTCTGGTTTAATGTTCATTCTCTTGCTGTGTCTTTCATGTCACTCTGTTTGAAACAAAGAAGAACTGTCATTTTCTGGAACTAGAAATCTGGTTTGCTTATCTTCATTTGTAGAGCAGGTGCTGAAACAAAATAACATTTCTTCCCAGGGTTTCTCATTTATGTATCTGTCAGAAGGTTTTGTATGTCTCAAAATAAAGAACTGTCAAGAAGCAGCTCAGTGAGTCGATGACATTGCTGCATATCTAGATAAACAGGATAGTGGGTGTACCCTAACCAGTATAGACCTTGAATTAGTTTTTCTTTTGAGAAAGAGGCTCAAATTCTTCTCAACTTAGGTCTTTATGTGAAATAAGCTGTGAATATGATTTAAAATCTAAGGTTCCCTTTTCAAAGTTTCAGTTTTATTGGACACTGTTTAAAATCAGTTTCCTGCTGACTGTCATTCTGCAGGAAGGCTTTGCAAGTGGATGAAGTATCTTTAGCTCAGATGGCTGAAACAACATGGAAGGAATAATGTAATGTTTAGCATCAGCAGAACAATTCTTTCACTGCCCCCTTACCCCTAAGCACCAGTTACATAACAAAACATGTGAATACTGAGTAACATTGATATAGTAATTTCCAGCTGTAACCCCAGGAAAAACAGTCTGAGGACCTAGGAAAGTTAAATACCAAAATACAAACAGTTGCTGTGAAAGTCACCAAGAGATTATTAGGAAGCCACCAAATTCAAATTATAATATCAGCACTGTGACTAATCAGATGTAAATTGTAAATTTTGTAAAAAAGCTATGCTTTATTCAGTATTAATGTCCTGGAATTGATGACCTTTACAGAAATTTCATGTGTAAGAACGAACATTAGCAACTGGACTGTCAAAATACTATACTCAGAAATTGGCTATTATAGAAATCCTTATCTTTCTCTCTCAAAACTGAAGACAGTAGTATCTGACAAGCTAGATTCTATGTTGCCACTGACTTTATCAGTGTGAGGTGCTTTGCTCCGTGCTTGGTTTTTGAAGTGCTAAGGAAAGCCCAATCCTGTGAGCCAGGAGTGTTCCCTTTGCTTTACAGACAAGGGAGGGCTGTAGAGGAAGCTGTTTTGTGCTGCCTGTTTATGTGAGGTGAGTCTGTTTTGGAGACTGAAGTGCCAAAAACACCCTTCCTGCATACCTGGGAAGGGAGAGCAATCTGGACCTCCTGCTGTTGGCAGTTTTTGAACACTGAAGTGCAGTGTGAACTGTGTTGATCTTTCCTTGCAAAGGAATGAAGTAACAAAATTAATTATTCTATTCAGGTAGAGACAGGAATTATTTTTTTATAATTGCTCCCCAGTGTCCTCCTTCCATTTTTTCTGTTGGAGTTTTCATATTTGTTGCTACTAGTTATTAGTAGTAATACTGTTATTACTAGGCATTTTTGTAGTATTGACAACACATTGTTGACAAGTTCTACCTACATTACTTAAAGAGCAATCTTGTACCTTACACTGTTTAGTCCAGAAAAATAGCCAGAAAATGTCTTGTGAGGATTTTTTTGTATATATGGAGATGCAGAACATTAAAGGAAAGGCAGAAATCAGAAGTATGTGTGCACATGCTTGTGAAGTTTAAACAAATTTGGGGTTGTTCTTTGTAATTGGAGTCAATTACTGATAGTTGAAATAGATAAGTATTAGAAATGTTGCCTAATAGTTGCACCCAGAGGTATTCACCTCTGCTGCTTGCAAAATGTATTAGTAATTTCCTCTTGCTGATGTTCCTTTTCTCATTTTGTACTTGGGGATGGATTATGAAATTCATTTGTCTTTTACTCTCTCTGAAAGGAAATACAGAATTCATGAAGAGAAGGGCATGGTATGAAAAAATCCTTGCATTTCAATACCAAAAGGAAAAAATGAAAATAGCTGCCTATTCTTACTGGATAGATCTCCATTTATGTGAGCATATCTTGGATGTTCATGTCTGTTACTTAGTGTAAGAATAGTGATGAAAATACAGTTTCCACCTGCATAAACAGCATTCCTCCTCCCATTGTGCCTGCAACCACATAAAGAAGAATATCTTAGTTGCTTTAAATATATTTCATTTCTCCTCCTGTGTATCCAAATTTTCTGAGCCAATTCTCTATTCAGTAATACTTAGTGATTTCTAGTGAAAAAAGTAAAATAAACAAAGTGGTAAATTGACTGGCATATCTGTTTGCATGATGTTACTGAGCACAGCACAGTTTAATGTCAGAACACCCTGAACTCGTGTCTGTGATGAAGGACACCATGTGCCCTTCACCTGCCCAGTTAGCACAGGCAGAACTTTCAGCTTTATGCTGTTTCTGCAGGTAAAGCTAAAGCTGAACACAGTAACTTAAACATCCTTATTCACCAATGCCTTATGCCAGGGTGGTGGTCTGATATGCTGATGGTGGTTTGCATTGCTGCTCCAACATTTAAGCTTGGCTTGAGTAATTTTTGCAGATACTTCGGGTTTTTTATTGATTTAAAAATTTATTTCCTAATTATTCAATTTCTTAGTAAATGAATCCATTAATTTTTATAGATTTGTGGTTTTAGTCCTAGGAGAAACTATATGAGACACAGTTTTGTATTTAGCTATGGTCTTTGGATTAAGACTCTTTTCTGTAGAATTTTGCTGTGAAGATATAGAGAAAATTAATTTTGTATGTCTTTTTATGGATAAAACTATGAAAAAATAATGTTTTTAATACAAATTCTATATGAAAATAGTCCTTTGCCTTTACTAGTCGTACTACTGTAAATCACTAAATAATATTTCTTCTTTAACAACAAAGGAGTGCATTACAAATTATGTATTGTGCATGTGTCAATACATAACCTTGAGTAGCATTTTGTCAGAAGTGTATAATTAGTGGCTTTGGAAAGGAAATATTTATAGGATTTATTTGGTTGGTTTGGTTTGCGTGCAGATTCTCAAAGGAATAATTGAGCTGTTGATTCTAGGGATATGATTCTTCCTGGTATCAGTGAGAATGATGCCTATAGGTGTGAGTTTAAGTTGATGCTATAACAGCAATTACTTAAAAGTTTGCAGTTAATTGTTGAATTGTTGGCTATTGATCTGTAGAGTGTTGGTGTTCAGAGATGGATGCTAATAGTTTACTTTTATTGTACGCTTAGGAAACTAATCTGCTTTCAGACAATTAAAAGGAAGAGCCTTACTTATGGAAGCATTTGTGCATTTTATGCCCTAGCTGTGGATCACACTATTGAAGATTTCATTGTTCTTAAAGTATCTCTTGGCTCCTCCCCTGACTTACTTCTTCATTGGTAGCATTTGAGGACTTTTGGCACACATTTTCTTTGGGATTTTTTGGGGGTTTGGGTTGGCTGGTTGATTAGTTTGTTTTCTCCCAGTCTGGTAACATCTATTAAAAAAAGAAGGAAAACATTAAAAATTTAAAGTGTTCTACTTCAGTCCCTCTGTTGTGCTTTTGGGGCAGTTGCCAGGTGTTCAGCTGGCTGGAGGCTTGGGCTGCTCACAAAGAAGTTGGCAGAGACTGACTGTACCTTTCAAAATGGTTGCCTCAGAAAAAATTTATTACTCTAAAAAAGGAAGGTGTTCTCTGACAGAGGTTTTGGAGTGGAGGAGAAAAGGAAGGGCTGGCATTGGGTAGCTCAATGCTATTTACTGCTTGCAGAAGTAATAGCAGTAATGTATTTCTTGGCATAGAGGTGGGCATACATTCAGGAATAAAAAAGCTATTTAGCTAATTTTCAGCTTGTATTTACAAACTATAACAGGGGGTAGCTCTGCCTGCTGCAGGCTGTGTCTCCAGTTCATGAATTCCTGGCACCCATCTGTGTGTCATACAGCTGCACCTCGGTACAAATTGAGCTGTGTCAGCTTTGGCCAGCTTCTGCCTAACATTATCCCAACTCTCCAGTGAAATATTATTCAGCCTTGAATTCACCCATGTGATGAATATTCATTTCACAGGTAATTATTGTCATCCCCGAACAGCTCCACTCACACAGACCAAACTTCTCACGCAACCCATCATTGCTGTCACTGTTTTGGCAGCACAGAGCTTATGATTCCTCATGCTTTAATAATGCTCCATCATCTGTGCTATCAGATTTGGGTCAAATGACCATCATAAGGATTAGAGAACTCTTCCTTTATGCAATGCTTTGAGAAAATAAAGAGGCACTTACCACTTATCTTTGCATGTGCTCCCCTAAGTCCTTCACCTGAGCTAACAGTGCAGTGGCCACAAACAAGGCACTTGTTTGCTGTACCTTGGTGCTCCAGTTTAGATACCCAATGTGATCAATTGAGTGTTCAGACATTATATTTCAGGATTTTTAAGTTTTTCTCCAAAATTGTTGTTGCTAAAAGAAATATCAGTCCTTAAATTGGATGTAGAAATGGCTTTATCTCAAGTGAGTGCAATAATGTTGCTAGCAAGTACCAATATTTCACTTTAATTTTATTATCTTTTTGGAAGAATTATATGTGTAAAATATATTTTAATGGCTAATAAGTCCTACAATAGTATAAAAATACACTAAAATACTGTTGTCTATCTATGCTCTTAGTATTATTGCTATCATTATTATTAAAATGAATAAAAGTGCTAAATAGCTACAATTATAGTGGTAAGAGATCAGTAAGTGTCTGAACTAGTTAGAGTTCAGCAACAGATTGTTTGCAAATGAGGCGTTTACAAACTTGATGTCTTTGACAGCATGCAGCGCAATTTTACAATAGTTGTATCATTATTTTTTTAAATTAGCCTCAAAACATGTTCAGCAAATTTGTCCTTATAATTTCAGCAAGTTAGTCTGAGCAAGAAGACAACTGTATTAAACAGGAAAATACTGACTTGTAACATTTTCTGGCCAGTGTGTCTTTGGTTATTCAATAGGAGAGCGCCTGACAGGCTGCTTCTCCCTCAGTGTCCAGGTGTCTGTCCCAGCATCTGTCCACTGATTCCTCATTTTGAATTGAAGAAAAGCAGGGGGATGTGGGAAGGGGACATCTGAGGGGTGTGAATACTCTTCTGAATGTGTATGTTGTTGACAAGATAGTTCAGATAAATACTTTTGATTAGCTTGGCAAAAAAAGTTCTTTGTCCTATATTCACTTTCTCTTTAGCTACATGGCAGGTCACTGTTCATCCTGCTTAGGTTTGAATTACCCTCACCTCATGTTCAGACCCCCTGAGTTCAAGCCCATCCTTCCCTCCTTCTCCCTCCACTGGGAGTGCCAGCACTGAAAAATTTCTGCTCCTAATTCAGTGCTCAGTTCTTGTGCTCTTTGGAGTAGGACCCAGGCTGGTTTCTCAGAGCTCTCTCTATCTGATCAGAGTCAAGTCAGCGAGGCTCTTGCTGTGTTTTTAAAGATCAGTGGTTTAAGCTCCTACAACCAAATGTTTTGGGGCTTTTTCACTTATAACCACTTCTGGATGTGCTGCTTGCATCCTTTGCCAGTTGTCCTGATCAGCTGTGCTGTTTATTTCCCATTTGCTCTGTTACTGCTGTGTCTAATATTTGACACAGCACGAGATGGTGCAGCTCAGGAAATGGTGAAGCAGCTGGTAGGGAAATGAGACAATAGTAAATGGAGAAAATATGAAAAAAGGCAAAATCCACATGTGACTTGTACATTCTGTGGGGAACTGGTTTTTGTGAAGACTCTATACTCAGCATATTTGCATGAAACAAATTTAATAGGAAAAAACAATGGAAAAGAGTTTTTAGGTGTGGTTAACACATAGAGCTGTCTCTTAGAAGAAACCTTTCTACAAAGGTTCCTTATTTCTTGATCTGAAAAAATATGCCTGCATAACCGGATATTAGCCTGGGATTTTTTTCTGATATATTTTTCCCCTGTAAAATAGTTAAACTGAAGGAAAAAAATAGCTAATTTTGCAGACTGTCACAAAGTATCTCTAAAATACAGTGTTTATTACAAAGAGAATATGCTATATGAGTTAAAATGGTGAAGTTTATAGTTACATGTTTTAAGTCTTTTAGTTTGGGGGTTTTCCCCCCTTCTTAATACAGTGAGTGCATGTATGACCTGGGTTTTTCAGTAGAGGAAACAGTTGCTGCTGCAGTCCTTCCAGAACAGCCAACAGTAGAGTTAACTGTATTTTTACAGAATAAAACCAAAATAATTGAGACACTGAATGCTCCTGTAGCATTCCTCTCCTTGGATCTCCAGCATGATTGAGAATTGCCAGGTGAGGGTAGGGCCATCTTCCTCTCACAACACCTGCCTCCATGGCATGTATTAAAGTAAATGAACATTCTCTAAATCAAACTTATATGTTGTGGTTTTTCCTGATCATCTGTGGCCTTACTGTTTGAATTCTGCACAGATTCTTTTAGCAGTACATATAAATGTCGTTGAATATGGTTTAACACACAATTGCTCTCATTTTTGTTTGAATCTGGTGTTTTCTCTGGAGTCTCTGTTTTCAGTGTTTTCTCCCTTATGTGTGCCTTTTCTGATCATGGCTTAATTACATTTTAAGTGCCTTCTGTATTAGTGTCTCCACTGCCTCAATTAGTTCACCTCCAACTGTGTGAATATTCTAATAATGAGGCACAAAGTATTTCTGGCAATACAGAGTGTGAGCTCTACTTATCAGCCTATGGCAAGCTTTCCTTCAGGGCACGGCAGAGTTTACAGAGGCACTGTAGGTTAATGTGTTAGTGCCATTTGGGTTTGATTTATTTTCTTTGAGTTAGTCTCAGCTGCAGTGCAAGCTCTTAACTTCCTGAGCATTGTTGATCGAGCACCTTTGCAGAACCAAGAATTATGGAGAGCTCACGGGCTCACAGCTGTGGAACCCAAGGTATGTTAGCTATGAAGAGAGTCACCAGTGTGCAGCTTCTCTTCCACAAATAAAATGGCTGAAAGGCAGATGCTGAAAAAATTTAGAAGCAGTTTTTATGGGCAGTGCCATACTTTGGCTAATTCTTCCTGTGGCTTTCAGTCTGTTAAGATGCAAATTATTTCATTTTCTGATTTTCTTTTTCAGGATTTATCTATCAACGTTGGTAACAACTTTGAGCTCTCTCATGTTAGGTAGTCAGCCTCCAAGCCATCTTTTATGAATTAGCAATACATATATATCCATTTATTTGATGATGAAGGGGATTTGGTTTTAGTTGTGGATAGTCAACACTACCTGTGATTTGCATTAGAAAGAGCAGGTGCCTGCCTGCTAATTGTCAACATTGAGAAATCACATTTCAGTGTCAGTCAGTGCCTTGTCATTTCCCATGTATCATTGTATGGCTGTGTCTTTGTGAAAGATTAAAACACACCTAGTTGAATCTCAGGCTGGGGGTTTCAAAGTCAGGGATTAGAATAGCTGCTAAAATAGGTTACATTTAGGAGCAATTTCATATTTTAAAACAATTACAGCTCTCATTAAAAAAGGGCAGGGAAACTAAAGAGGCCTAAAGCTGTAAAAATTGTAGCCAGCTGCTCTTAATGATGCTGGAGTAATTTCACGATGTCGTGACTGTGTTCCCAAAGTTTGGATAAGTTTTGAAGGTGGATCATGGGATCTTACACTTGTTTAAAGTTCATGACAATATAAAGAGGTCTTTTGATTTGATCATCTTTGGAATTTCCTCATGCTTAATTTCCTTTGGTGCAGCACTGGAATGATGGTGGCAATTCCCTCTTTGGGAGCTCTGTATCAAATCTCGAGATGGAAAATCTTGTAGATACCACATTGTATGCTTGGGAACTATCATGCTGACAAAATGTGTCAGATTTTCATCTTTCCTTGGTAATCATGATGTGCATTTTAGGATAGTATATGTTTTAAGAAGTATTTATTTAACTTAATAATGATGTTGTGTGATAGTGATGCAAGATTACCCCAAAATTATTTTCTGGGGATACACAGCTGGAATGGTGCCACCACTTTCAGCTGACTTTCTTTGATACATTTTGGTGGTATAAACCACGATATTTTTGTTTTGCAGTTGCAGATACAGAATGTAGTAGTCTTTATATAACTTATATAATTGCCTTTAGAAATACAGCATAGAAGAACAAATGTCTGGAAATATCAGAAAATCTAATAAAGATCTCGTAAGAAAATTAGTTAAACAGTTGAAAAAAGTTGTTGGGATTGTATGTGTAAAAATACAATATGCAAACTCAATGATTTTCATTCAATTCTTCTAATATTAAACTGCAGCAGAGCTGACCTTTAAGTCCGAACTGCTGTCATTAAAATTTCTTTTGGTAAACTGAACACTTGAGGAAAGGAGGGAGCAGAAGTGGTCAGAATTATGTGAAGGCAGTTAAGGCTTCTATCTCTTGATCAGATGGAACATTTGATGACAAACCCCTCAAGAGAGTTGGGGAGAAGAGGGGCTGTTTGAGTGACAAGCCATGTCCCCAGTCGGCTGATCAAATGGAACGGACGTGCCAAGTTGTCTTCCCTGTGTTCTCACTGGTGTCAGATTGACAGCAGGATGTAATTGGATGGGAATCGAAGTGCTGAGGAGCTTGTGCACATGCTTGTGCTTTCTCTTTCTTCTTCCAACATTAATCTGAAGGGTGAATTTCTTTGTCTGAATGCTCAATTTAAATTAAAAAATACACTGCTTTCATAATATATGTTAATTTATTAAGTTCATGGCCCTTTTATGTAAATTTTTGCCTAATCTGGAAAAAAAAGAGCAAAAGAAATGCATATACCTGCACCTCTAATCAAACATAAGTCAGAATCAAACCGTTTAGTTGCTCCAGCTTTTCTTAGGGGGCATCTTGCAGTCTGACTTGGGGTTTTTTTTCCGGTGGAAAAGGTGATTACACACTAAAAAGCTGTTACTAAATTTCTGGGGAAAATGAAATATTTTTTCATTTTCAACAGTGAAAAACCAATTCATAGATTGGATTTTCAAAATCACAGAACAAAGCTAGATTTCCAGTTTTATTTTTGAGGCATAACCCTGTGTCTCTTGAAATGCTCACCTAAGAGAGAATTTTAAAATGCTTCATAGTCTGGTAGTTTGAACAGCAGTCATTACTCTGTAGGATTCTGATTCTCTTCATAAAGAGCCCTGGGCACACGGATCCAGTTTGGCCCTTCTTTGAGCTGGGGATGTGCTGTTGACTGCCAAAACTGGTTCCAATTTCAGTTATTTAAAGAGAAAAAATTACAAAATTAGGTGTAGTTTTCTGCGGGTGTTAGACATCCCACCAAAAATTCAATGGATGTAAATTCCAAATTTGGGCTTCATTAGACAGACTTTTTAGCTGGCTGCTTGGGAAGGGTATCAGAGGTACCTTCAGGATGGGCAGGATTTGTGGGGTTGATTCCCCAAGACCCGAAGAGGTTGGCTGGCAGAATGTTTGTGTCTGCTTGCAGTGCCAGCACACCAGGCAGCTCTGGGAACCTGCAGACTGGGATTTGCCAAGGTTGACTTGGACATGGAGGGTAAGAGCGTCCTGCTGGGACCAGCTCCTTGTGCCCAGGGCAGGTTTCCTTGCTTCTGAGATGGCAGCACAGCGGCAGCAGCTGCTGCTCCTTGTGCTCTTCTCTGGTTCCCGTTCTCACTACACAAGGTGCTGCTGGTGGCTGCAGCCATTCCTTTGAGGGATTTGCCTCTGTGTGCTTCGACCTCTCAGTGATACCTTCTCCCTTGCAAATACTTTTTCCTAATTTTCAGCATTTTTAACAGTTAGTTGGAATGTGAAGAAATGGGACTTGGGCAGTGCAGTGTTGCTGAAGCCTTTTGCTCCCTTGTGCTGAAATTATTCATTCACTGATCACTCACTGAAACTGGCTCAGGGCATCAAAACCACCTTCCTCTGCTCCAGCCTGGCTCCCTTTGCTGCCTGCCTTCCATTCATGTCACTTCAAAGATGGCTAGTAGTACCCTTGATACTCTCTTAAGCTACTTTAAAATGATATTAGAGCTTTGTAGTTCCTGGTGAAAGTTAAGGTGAGGAGCTGAGTTACTCTGATTCTTTTTGAGCATTGTCTGTGATCTGAGTGTCTCAGGTCTGCTGAATGTCCCCACAGTAAAGGAGAAAATTTCTGGTAAATGGGTGTTGATAGCAGCTCTCTAAAAGTCTTTCCACCATCACAAAGTTATGCACTTTCCAGATCCTTACTCTGAGACAGTCAAAGTGATCTAAAGCCTAAATGCTGCCCTGGCCCACTGACTGCATAGGATTATCTTCTGGATTTACAGCCCTGAAAATTAAATCTGAGTTTAGACTTCTGATTTTTTGCATGTGTAGCCTTCTAAAACTAAGACAGTGAAATTTATAAGATTTTACACATCTTTTATTTCAAAAATATTTTGGTGCTAATGTATTTAAAGGTACTGGTTTAACTGCAATTTTAAAACCTAAAAAATTTCAGTCTTTTGAGAAACACATACTGTATTTTAAATGTATTTCATAAACCAGAATTAATACCATTGATAGAAATTATTTTCATATCTTTGTCTTATTTTTTTTTTAGGAAGTGATAGCTGACATGCTTAGATGTCACAGACATCCAAGATCCAGGTTTGAATGAAAAGGATTTTGGTTTAAACTTCTTTCAGAAATTACTGCCAGGAAAGTGAATTCAAGTTTGTAGTGACAGAGCAACAATCTGAGGGTAATTCCACTTTGAAGAATGTTGGTACTCTGCACTCTCATTTTGTCAGCCTTTCTTTGAAGTGCCATCCAGACTTGAAAACAACACATCAGCTTTGCCTGTTGAGAGCTGTGGATGCACTGGGCTAGAGGCAGCAGTTCTGCTCCCCACTGCTTCACACCCCCTGGTTAATCTGCAGGAAAACTATTTGTTCATATGAAACTCTTTCAAAGCCAAAGTTAGTTAATCTGCTTCAGATAGTTCGATTCATAGTTCTATTGCCCTTCATTAAAGTTTTAGTTATGGCTAGGTTTAATTTTGAAAATTTAATAACAAGAAGAAAGGATTCATTATCTATTGCTTCCCTCAAACACAAATGTAAATGCCAAAACTTGTAATAGAAAAATTATTATAGAGCCAAGGAACCTTTAAAATACTTGAAAGAAAATTGGAATGCTTTTCTCTTATGATAGAGTTTTTGGAAAGAGAAAAGAAAATTTCTTGAAAATTCTTAACTTCTTAATAGATTATTGCATATGGAGAATGAAATTATATGTGAATCTTTTATAAGAAAACTTTTTCCAAACTCTATTTCAACTGTAATACTAGAAGAATTCAATTTATCTGCACAAATGATATTGAGGTTCTTTCTCATCTGTGATAACTATATTTTTTTTTTTATCTTCTTGTCTTTAGTAGGGTAGAGTTAGTGTGGTCGTTATTTGAGAATAAGTTGGTTTCTTTTATCTGAAATTTCTGTTAAATGCTAATTACTGGCATTTGCTATGGTTTTATAACTCTAGAATTCATTAAAGGAGCAATATTTATGAGTACCTGCAGTAGAAATTTCTCTTTAACAGAATCCTGTGAATGAAAGTATTTTACCTCATAAAGCCACACTTTGGAGTAGGAAAGGCTGTAGCCAGCAATAATTCAGATGCATTTGAACTTAAAGGATTAAATTTCTAACCAATATTGTTCTGAGAGTGTTTCTTTCTAAATTAAAATGAGACCTGCTGCATCCACACTGTAGCTCCAAAGATGCCTCCTCTGGCATCTTGTTAGTTGAGAAACTCTTGAAAAACAAAATCTCTAAAGTAAGAATTTCAGATGATCTCCAGAAGAATCCTCTGCTTCTGGGGACAAAGAAATTCGTCTGTGTCCTCATAGGATCAGGATGATTTCTGTGCAAAATTTCCTTATTTATGTTTATTTCAGTAGTAGTAAAAATAAATATTAATATCTGAGGGCTCCAGGAGAATATTTTAAGAGGTTCAGTCTATTTCTGTGCTCTTTAAGCTTGAAGAATTAGTCTGAAGAAGAGACTAGAAAGATATTTGCCATGAGGCATGGGTTGGAACCTCATCCTCTGGTACCTCTAGGGAAGGACCTGAAGAATAAAGACTTTTTTCTTCCTTATAAATTTCGCAAGCCAAAGAGTTTCCTGCAAGTGCAGCCTCCTTTCCTAATCCCTTAGCTGCCTAACCTGCAAATTTCACTCCTTAGTGTTGGAACAGACTCTGATTCCTCTTTTATTCCTCCTTTAGTTGTTATAGCTGATATTTTTGAACTTTCTATCATGTCTGCTGGTAACTTGAGATTAATGTAAGAAAGTAAGCTACATAAATAACAGAATGCAAGGAAAAGTTTAAATACAGCAAAATAAAATGTACAGTACAATGTATTTGCTATCAAAGTATAAAAATTCAAGTGGTATATTTTATATGGTTCTTATTTATGTGTAATATGTATACCAAATTTTATTTACTAAAATATATGCAGCTGAGAGACAGTTCCAGGCACTGGAAATAATGCACTTGCTGATAAAAAACAAATTAATAGTCAGTGTAATGCATTTTTGATTTTTTTTTTCTTTTTTCTCAATGATTTTTGTACAAATGAATTATATTGTCCTAGGAAAGATGTGGTATGCTCTCAACGTTGGAAGATCTCTGACTAAATGAGAAGTGTATACACAAAAGTATTCAAAAATATATGTAGCAGGTTGTGTTTCACAAATGCCTTTTTGTAGCAGCTTAAGATCTCTGCGCATTTAATTCTCAAGTCCAGCAACCAGCCAGTAAACCACAGTCCTCAGGTGAAAAATGAAAAATTTTAAGGGCCGTTGAACACATGAAATTTAGCAGAGTGCTCAATAGCCCTCAAAATTTCTCATTTAGGAGAATGCATATGTATTGCTTCCAAAAATGAAGGCAAACTTCAATTTCCCCATTTGATTTACATTTTTTCCTCACTCCTTCCCTCCCTCCCTCCCTCCCAGTGTCTCTAGGTCTCTTATACCATGAGTAGCTGCTCTGCCTTTCTGCTTGTTTTGCAGCACACATAATACACCTGCAGATTAAAGCACTGGGCTAAGTTCAGTGTGAAAAATCTACACCAAGTTGAGGTGTAACACTAAAACCCCAACCTATAAACAAAAGTGCATGCTTGGGATATTTTTTCCGTTACATTCCTGATATATTCCCTCAGACACAAGCATAAACATGACACTGTTCAAGTTAATGTTTATTATTTGCCTTTCTGGAGTTCCTTCCTTGTTCTCCTTCCCAGATTTTTGATATTTCCAGTGTTTTCAAAAACCCAGTCTGAAAGAGGATACTAGGCCAAAATACATATCATGGATTTAAAATTCCAAGACTGATATTTTCTCCTTGCCTTTGATCCTCCTTAGTCTCTTTTATAATTTTATAATTGCAGAAAGAGTAATTTGTATTTTTTTTCATCCAGAGAATTGATTTTGTCTGTGTTTGAGCAGGGAGCATTCTCAGAGTAAGAACCACCTCATACCAAGAATCAAGAATAAAACTCATTTGTGAATCAGTGATGTTTAAAGACTTTCACAATCAATAAATTGTAATTGCTTAATTATGTGATGGGGTTCATAAAAGGCACCTAATTGCAAGATGTCAAATTATTCCAGTTTATAAATAAATTATATTTTTCTGTAATATCTTTCTCTAGTTGAAGACATAGGTCAATTAAGTAATTAAAATTAATATTTATCATTCTGTTATTAATACAAAATAATAATTTTCCATAAGGGAATAGGAAGACTGGAAAGGAAGGTTCTTCATGCCCATCACTATTTGTACTCTAGTTTTATGTTTCTTCTATCGTCTTTATTTGGATTGTTTTTTCTGTATTTTAATATTTATTTATTGAAATAAATATTTATACTCCCAGTTAGTTGGTTGAAATTAGCAGAATTCTTGGCAAAGGGCAATAGTGAGGAGATTGCAAAAGCCCTGCAAGTCCAAGTTTGCAGAATTACTAAGTTGGAGAGAAGGGCCTCTGTGATCTTTCACTAGGGTAACTTTTTTTTTTTTTTTTTTTTTCTGGGCAAGGAAAAATAAAAGAGTTGCAGAAAGAGAAGCTGGCACACAGTTACTCCTGACCATACAAAGGACCGGGATATAGTCCTGAAGATGCAGTGCAATAAGTGTTTTGTAGCTGCATGAAAATCCTAAATTAGGTTTTGCACTGTACTGGGGCTAAATTGATGCCACAGTAAATAAACCCTTCATGAGTTGCCTGGCGTTTTCAGGAGCTTTGTGAGCAAAGCTGAAGCTGTTAGAACTGCCTGGTCAGCTGCCCAGTTCTCATATCAGCCTTAAATAGGCACCAGTGTCCAACTTCTCTTTAACTGCTTATCTCTGAAGATTTTTTTAATAGAAAAATGTATTTAGAAGTAGAAAGAAAAGGGGTCTGTTAATTGAAATGCTGGTTTGTTTTTTTTTTTTAACAAGCCTTCTTTCCTTTTGTTGCTCATTAGATATTTTATATTTCTTCATGCATTACTATTTGAAAAAACAAATTAGTATTAATGTGAGATAAAATACTTGTTTTTTAATGGTTGTGTTACAACAGGCTCCATAAGGGTCCAGAGTTGAAAATCCTTTCATCATCTTTTTATAACTGCCACTTTTTGTCTTTTTGTTCCTCTGTCCTCTATTCATGCAAACCCTTGAATTTTGTATTAATGTTCTCTCATTTCTCTTGTGACTATGTCTTTGTGGTAATACAGAATCTATCATAAATCTACTTGAACTTTATCTCCTTGTGGAAATATGTAGTATTTTAGGTAAAAAGGTTAGATATGCAGACTAAAAGCAGCCACTTCTGCCATTGTAAAAGCTTTTCAGAAAATTCATCCCGTGGGAGTTAAAATCCTGCAAAGGCTTGTATACTTAACAAATAGACTATTAAGGCAATAGATTGTGTTAAACTTGAGTAGAACATGAGTTATAGTATAAAAAGTCTCTTTTGCAAAAAAAAAAAAAAAAAAAGGAATTGACATATAGACTGAAGAGTAAATTCTGTCCTTCTTAAAAATGTGTAATCTAATTAGCATTTTGTGGGATTTACTGGGATGAATTTTCCCCGTGGCATATGCAAATGCAAACAGGGAGAACTTGGGCTCCAGGCTGCTAATGGTAGACATCTGCCTGGAGGGACAGCCATGTAGAAAAATGCCTGCATCCTTGTCCCCCGAGGACCTGGCGTCAGCTGAGGGGATTCTTGAAGTTATAGGAAGATTTTTAATTATGGGGAAGTTCCTCAGATGGTGAAAATAAGCAAAGATCTCTTTTAAAGGGGAAGAATATTCAGATTATGTTTCCTTAAATCACACGTGTTGTAAGGTAGACAAAGTTCAAATGCCAAATATTCCCTGAGCAATTGCTTCCAAATATTTTGGCTGTTTTCTCTTAGCCATCTCCATCAAACGTTGGAGTCAGTCTCAGTGCATTTGAGAGACTCAGAGGGCCGGGCTCATGAAAGCCCATCTCAGCTTCTCAAGGATAGGGCTGAGACCACATCCTCCTCCTGTGGGCAAGAGGAAAAGACCAGAGTGGTGATGGAGACTTGGGATCATCCCCACAGCTGTTTGCTGCTCCAAAGGGAGCAGGAGCAGTGGTGGCCAGTGCTGCTGGGATTCAGCAACACCAGGCAAGAAAGCATGAGCTTCCTTGACTCCTGTAGGAAAGTGAGGCCGTGGCCGTGCTTTTCTGTTTGCTGCCTGCCTTCTTCCCTTGCCCTCCACAAATGAGGTTGCCGTTCCCTGAGCTCAAAGCCAAGACTACAGCCAAGACCTTCAGGAATTTTTGGATGGCAAAAGAAAGATTAATTTCCTCAGGTGGTTCAATTTATATCTTAGCATTTGGTTTGTAGGTTTTGGTTGATACCTTCAAGAAAATGCTAGGGCTTTTTATTATTTCAGGGAGAGCAGTTAAAATCAGAATCGTTCCTCTCACTAGCTGGTAAGTGGATTAGTTTGACAAATTAAAGCTTTGGTTAGGATGACAGTAGAAAAGAGTATTTGTCTTTAGTCTTAAACAATGACTCTTGTCTCTAATGTTTCTTTTCTAGAAACTGAAATACTGTATGCATATTTGATATTGTATTTAGTCTCTCAAGATGGCATCCCAGGTCTGATGTTCAATTAAGAAGTGCAGTTCTGTAATCCTTATTTAATTAGAACTCCCTGTCAAAGTCCCTGTGAGTTGCATTTGTAATTGGATTCTCACAAGTGAGAATATGCAGAGGCTACCTCAAAGGGGAGTTGCAATTTGCTGATGTGTGTTACTTACCTGTAGTTCTTCGAGAATGTTTCCTCTGCATATTCACATTATGGGTCCTGTCCACCTTCTGTTTGTCCTTGGATGTGTGCTGCCCGACAGCTGCGGTGTTCAGTGAGGATAACTTGTAGCACTGTACAACTCTCAAATCTCGGAGGGCTTGGTGTCATGAGATGGCCCTTGTACAGTCCTAGTAGTCACTGCTCTTCTAGGAAGTTCCTGTAGGCCACCAGCACTGGAGAACCCAAACCCACTGGTGTGAATATGCAAGGACAGCACTCTCAAAGAGCAAGCCAATGGTAAGTACCCTTCCTTTGTCTTCCACAAGAAACCAAGTATTTTAAATGTTATTTTTTAAGTTCTCAATTGGCAAATTTGCTACGCTTTCCCTAGGATAAAAACATACTGATATTAATTTAGAGCTGTTGCCTTCCTGGCAAAACATGAGAAAGTATCTGTGTTTGCAGATGCTTGCTTCAGTCGTAGATTGATGTGCAGCTATCAGTGTGTGGGTGTGCACATGTTTGAGCTATAATACATATTTCTATCAGACAAAAAGGCACAATTACAGTGCAGCACTATATATTTTACTCTATATTCTTCTAGTTGTATTACCTTTAGAGTAGATTAGATAGCAGAGTGAGTCACTGACCAAAAAAAGTCTTCTAATAGTGTGAACAGTGTTAATTCTCAAAACAGATTCTCCAGAAGAAAATAAAAGTTATATTGCTTTTCACTGCTACATTTTTTTCTGAACTTTTGTTTTTTTCCAGACATGGAATTCTGTGAGACTCCCCATATCCTGTGCTCTGGCTATCAAACTGAGCTCCATGGTGTGGCTGAGCACAGTTACCCGCTGGAGGTGGGCTCGGATGTGGACACTGAGACAGACGGAGGCACATCCCCGGACCACGCCCTGAGGATGTGGATGAGGGGCATCAAATCAGAGCACAGCTCCTGCTTGTCCAGCCGGGCAAACTCAGCCTTGTCCCTCACTGACACTGACCATGAAAGGAAGTCTGATGGGGAGAATGGTAATAAAGAAATGCGTCTCATGTACTCAATAGTAGTAGTAATTTATTCAAAACTTCCTTTTTCTACTTCTCTTATTTTCCTTTTTCTTTTTTCTTTCTCTTTCCCCTTTCCTTCCTAGATCCCTGTACTTTACATAAGGTGAAGGGTTTTACTGTGTGTATTGTATTTATAGTTTAGACAGAAAATAAGAGAAAAAAATGAAACTGTGATTTTGTTCAAACATAATTCCCCTAGAGAAGAATAACTTTACCACATTCTTCATTTTTGTGTCATAAGACATTTATCATTTGAATTTTATGGCCTATGAATTAGGTTCTAAAATCTAGATATGTACATTTTTATCACATTTTGCGTACAGTTGCTCCTGTGGCTTCTGGGCATAGCTTTAAGGTTCTTCAGCTGGGTGATTTGAGGAAGACAACCTGCAGTCCTAAATTCTCTGTTTACCTCTAATCTTATGCTACACCTTAAGACGTGTCTTTATCAGTAGGGCAGACTGAACAGGTCTTTGTCATGTGTCAGTTCTGTATTTCTCCACATATAGAGAGTGGGCTTGTGGGTCACATCGGCTTGGTTTTTGTGTATGTGTGTTTTCTAAATATTCATTCTCATTCAGGATTTTTTACTCATTTGCTTTTCTTACCATTTAGTGTGTCACAGAAGGGAAAAATGTGTATTTAATTAACATGAAGAATTAGTATTTTTTACTTTGCATTAAAATTGATTAAAAGCTACTGTTTCCTTACAAAGTATAGTAAGTAAACAAATTTATCATGCTTAAGATCAACAAGCTTAGCTGATATTTTAATTTCTGTGTTTAATAACTGCATGTTATGGCAGATCTGGATGTCATTAAATATTGACACTCCAATGTTGACAATGACATATTTTAGTGCCTCTGTAGGCATAAGGTTAATACAACTGAAAAAGGTTTCATTCAGTATAAATGGCATTTCTATACTTACATGTTTGAATTTATCAAACATGAAGCTCATAATTATATAATTTCACCTGAATGTCTGCCAGTAGCAACGATAATGTCTAATATAGGCTCAAAAACATTGCCTGGTTGAGGTTAAAAAAGATATTTTAGTGCACAGCTTGTTTCTATTAAATATTCCTGTAAGGAATAAGCATTCTCTGCTACCACATTTTATTGTGTTGCTGGAATCAGTTGATTTTTAGATGCCACCCCATTTCCAGTGTGCAGTGGCTGCCTGTCTTCCAGGTTCCTTTTTCTGTGGGATCCATCCTCTGTAAAGTGTTTATTGCATAGAGAGGTTTTGTTTGGGCTTGAGGGAGGTGTGTGTTTGTGTTTTCCTAGAGACACTGGGCTTTAGGTGGTGGCTGAAGGAGTTGAATCTGGTCTGCCTGGCATTAGTCAGCCCTTAACTGTAAAAATTATTGAAAGGGAATGCTTTATGGAAGGAATGTGCATCCTTGTGCTGTTTAGACTAAAAAATACACATTTCTCTTGTAAGATCCTGGGAAGCAGAAGTATTTCAAAGCAAATTAAGCAAAGTAACCAAGTTCTGTATTTCAATCTGGAGTGCAGTGGTGCAGCTGGATATTTATGATATTTTGCTTAGTACTACATGTACCACTAAATAAGTAATCTTCTGTAGATGAAAATTACTGTAAGTAGTGCACCTTCATCATCTTGCACAGAAGGCAAGAGCTATGGGGTAAGTGTTGTTAAGATAGGGACACATAATATTGTGCTTCCCCACCACAGAATGCTTTCTTCTAAAGGTTTATCTCTGAGAAGGATTTTAATAAATTTAAACTAGTGTAGATAGTATTTTTTTATGTGACATGAATATTTTGTTTCTTTTAAGCCTTATAACAATTTTTAAATCAGGGATTCATGTTTGAGGTGCTTGAGTATCAGTTTTAACTAAAGAGTTGGAAGAGGAAAGTGAGGGCAATAGCAAGTTGGAAAAGGGAGAAACAGAGCTCTGGTTCACTTGAACTCTTTAGATGTCTTCAGGCAGGGCCAACTAAACAGGTGTCAGTGCTTCCTGTGGTGTTGAGTCATTATTATAATTACAGTCTTGAAAGCTAAAGTCTGAATAAATTTGAACACAGCAGTTCAAGCCGTATTTGTTTATATTATCTATTAATCCACAGTTCATAGCCAAGATTCCTGATCCAGAGAGCAGTGTGTTTTTCATCTGGGTTGGCACTCAGCAACAAAGCACTCTTTGAATACAGAAGTTCATAAATCTCTACTTATATTATGTCATAGATCGCACATCTTCCTGTTTCTATGCAGTCCTGTGTGCCAGGGGCTTTATCAGAGAGCCACGAGTACTGCATTTATCCTTGTCAGTTTCTGCCATAGAAATGTATTTCTTTTTTGTGCCTGCCAGTAACTACTCTGGTGTGAAAATGGGAGCATGCAGAGGATCTGTTGCTGGAAGTACATGAAATATTAGTTTCCATTATACTGCCTAAGTTCTGTAAAAGTATTTAGCAATTCTGGATTTCAAGGGCTTGACCAAATGGTATGTAAATGCAGCTATTTGGAACTGGAGTAAAATTAATGGAGAAAGAAAATTTAACTGGAGAAAGGTACAGTTTTTGCATGATTTGAGAAAACATTGTTATTGTTGTCCATATTTTGAAAGGGTCCAGTAGGGTGTTTTGGGTTTATATTTTTTTTTCTTCCTCTTTGAACACAATTTTTGCTACAAATGCAGAACAGGTCTTTTTGTGGTAATACTGGGACAATTAATTGTGTGGACTCCAGTAGGTGTGCTTTCAAGACAGTTTTTTGCTTTACATTGATCTTGAGCTAATGTACTTTGTAGAATTTTCTTCTTTTTAGCTATTTTTTGACATTCTCCTATTCATTCTAAGCTCTAGCTTGAAGTTCTCTGGCACAGGATATATTTCTCTTTTCATTGTGGGTAGCCCAATTTGAGAATTTATTTGAGGATTGTTTTCCTTTGTAGACACACTAACTCTGTCATAATCACTGTTAAAACACTCTGGTTGTTTTGGCAGCATTTAACAGATTGTATGAAACACCGACATTCCCATTTATTGTTGTCAAGTTAATGGCAACTAATAATAGCCTATTAGTGCACAGACTGCCTTCAGCTTTGCCTGAGGCTAAGCAAAATATATATTGACTGCAAGAAATGAATGACCAATTTCTTAGGGATCATTGCTTATCTCTGGTATAGTGTAAATAGTTCCATTCAAACAGTGTTACTCTAAAATATGTGAATGTAAATTTCAGATAGCAACACCACAGAATAACTATATCAAAATTAGTTCCTTTATTCCATTGAAGACTGTACTTACCCTCAGTTCACTGGTACAATGGTATCTGTCACTGCAGCATGTCAGAACATCAAATTCAGTGCTTTCATCTGCCAGATTACTGAGCTGGAAAATTTATTTGTTTGTTTGTTTATCTTTCTGGAGTATTTGGTCAAGAAGAGGATACAAACCTGACCTACAGAAAGTATGATCTCCAGATATATCCCTAAAATTACATGGCTTGACACAGATATGCCTCCCACGCTAGGTAGTGTATTAAAAAGCAGCCCACAGTCCATTTTGTGTCCATATAACCTTCCTCATTATTGTTCATTCAGTTCTTATGTTGTCCTTTACAGGATGTCCATGCAGCTGTGACATGATGAATTTGACCTCAAGTGCATTTATGCCAAACCATAATCCATTTTTGAGCCACATTTAGCACATCTGCATATCCATCAACTCTTTTGCTTTAAGCTGCTACATCTCAGTTGAGAGCTAGTGTGGAACTTCAGCCATTCCTAAAATATCACAATTTTTAACCTCTTTTATTTTGTCAGATTGCTTTGACATACTTTTAAGTCTGACTTGTTTTCCTCATTCCTGACATCTACTTAGATGTTTATATGCAATTAGTTACTCTTTCTCTACAGCACAGTGAGAGTACAGGATTCTCAGTGCTGGAGGAGTGTAGTGTGAAATGCAGACTCGTCTTGGATCCAAATTTCTGCTCAGTTTCTTTGGCTGAATTATTTTATGACAACTGGGTATTAGGTGTTGTTCACAATGACTTCTTTGAGATTTGTAGGCAAGAAATTAGTACATGCTGAAGTACCACTGGTCATGCAATGTAGCATTAGAGTGCTTGTGAGATCTGGTCAGGGGACTTTTTTTAATAACAAAAAAAAATCTGGTCTTTTTAAAACCAAAGCAAGAGGGGGAAAAAAACAGCTATGGAAACATAACTTTTCCTTTTTGCCCGCATAAAATGTTGGGAAAATTCTCTTCTTAACATGAGTGTATAGTATCCGATTCTATTTGAAACAATACTTCTAATAATAACAAACATTTTGAACATCAGGCTGGAAAGATGGGGTAATAATATTAGCCATATATCAATAAGTAGATGTAGAAGAGAATTTAGTAGGTTACAGATCAAAGCTAAGTTTAATGAGCTAGAAACATGCAAGATTATTCTTGTGTAATTCATCTAAGTATTTGTTTTATAGCCTGGGAGCAGTGATCCATTTAACAGAGCTTTTGACTATCCCTAAATCTCGGGGGATTTTTCATTTTGATTGCTGGGCAGATGGATGAGTTTTGAACATGTCACCTTAGTTCTTTGCACTTCATATTCAGTATCTTATCAGTATCTATTAAAGGGATAGAGATACTTAATTAGTAAAGGAAATACTACAATGGCTGATGCTGTATGGGAAGCACAGCTTTGTGAATGCTGTAGTTATGCAGACATGGGGAGGATTTAGCTAAGGACAAGGCTCTGATTTAATTTATGGTGTGTGACAATAGACCTACTGTGAATTCACACCTGTTTAAATTAGGCTTGGATTTGGCTCTTCATAAAAGTCTTGTGTTTAATGTAAGAAAGTGACAGCATTGTGATTAATGTTGCTGTTATTTACTGTTATTTTGTAAACAACTCAAGCATTAAGCTGATCTCTGGCTTTCTCATTTCTCCAGGAAATTATTTCCAACAGCTACATTACAATAGCAATACATGCTCAGAGAAGTGGGCATGTGGCTGCCTCTCTATGCAGAATTGTGTTTCTAATAATGATGGCTGAAGTATATCCATTAGCTCCTGTCCTGTCACTTTCTATTTACAGTGGTGCAATTAAGAAATTGAATTGCTAATTTGCAAGTAGACCCATTAGGTTAAATATGTATAAGTACCCTTGAAAATGTAAAGGTAAATATTGGTCTTAATCCCATTCCCTCTGTGTCATTTAATATTTTTCTCTTTATTCCTTGTATACTTTATTTTGCCTTTTTGTTGTGGTATGGATTCCATTCTGTTTGTACACTCCTGCCCACCAGATCATTTAAGGTACCTAATAGATTAAAGCAACCTCATCAATAAAATGCAAAAACCCTCATGGTGAAATTCCTTCACCTTCTGTAGTTTGCTATAGCTTGTCAGGTATTTGATTTATGATATTTTCAGATATTTGACAGAAAAGGGCCACTTACCTTCCCTTAATAAAAGACCTCTGTTGCTTTTGTTGTGGAATTTTTTGATCTTTTAGTGTTTACAAGGTGTTTATGTTGGTTGCTGTGCTGTTGTTTCAAAGGCGGCTCCTCGGTGTGGAAGGAGGGATGTGCACCCCTGCAGTAACATAGCGATGTTTTGGGGAGCATTGGCATATTCACTGACATGGGAACTGCTCTGCTGCGCTTGTTCAGAGTGTAAGATGCTTTTGTTGACCTTAGAGTGGTTCCTTTGGAAATGTTACTGTCTCAAAGGCAGCATGTAAGTTATCCAAATTGCTTTGGATAAGTGTGAGATGCTTCTGAAAGCACTGCAGCATCACCTCAGCTGCAATATCATTCAAGTCTTGAGCTTGTGCCCCCAGTGTTTAAGCCATTTCTGAAATTGTTTATGTATGGAAATTCAGCTAATGACTTTTTTGTCAGTATTGTGGGGGAAATTCTGCCTTTTAAAATTACCATCTTTATTACTTTTTCTGATTAACAAGGGCATTGCATCTGCATGTCTGCTATTTTAATCTTTACAGTTTTCATGTGGTCTATTAAAATCATTACACGGTATTAAAACATTCCCTTTTTTGTGGTTCTCTTTTAACACTAATTTAAAGACAAATATCAATATTTAGTATCTTACATTAAATATAATGAAACAGTATTTAGAATGTAGCAGAAATATTTCTATATTCCAGAATCTAAATGACCTTTCCCACAGCATAGTAAAAATTATCTGTCCATTTGCACAAGGTTGTGTAATATTTTTTTTCCCCTGAAGGTTTTGGTTTTTTTTTCTTTCATGGGAGGGGAGGGAGGAAAAGAGGAGAAGAACCAGGTCTGATTTTTGTTCCGGAAATCAGTAAATTGGCATTAGAGCTCAAGAAAAAAAATCTCTTGGCTTTCCTCCCCTGTGTGATACAGCAAGTATAGTGGATGTGCCTTGAGGAGCCAGCAGCAATAGAAGTTATCACTCCTTTCATTTAAATCCTTTTTATTTTCTCATTATTCTGTGTATGAATGCAAAGGAAAATTATCTCCAGAAATACTTCACAGTGCAAAAATATTTTCCAGTGATTCTGCAGTTCTTGGGACCTCAGTTTATTTAGGCTGCCACAGGGGGAGAAACTGAGATAGGGTAGACAGATAAGTGTCTGCTTTCTGTCAGGGTTCTGTAGTGCAGAAGGATGAGGATTGTCTGACTTCTCATTTCACAATCTTTATGAGACCAGGCAAACACTGAACAAAATACTTTTTCTCTTGTTGAGCATTTACTGTGAATTCTACAGGAGGGCATCTCTGGACAAGTGTGTTGCTAGGAACAGTTCCATTTCTAAACAGTCAGCATGTCTATCCTGATATTCTATTTATGTTTTTTATTAAGTTTACAGTGTTTTTTATTTTCTCATCTCTTTTGGTTACATTTTTAAATGTTTAAGAAGATTAGCAATCTGATTTACAGAAACAACCTATAGTCATATTTTGTATGTATGTCCTTTGGAATTATTTAATTTAGTTTCATAGTTATTTGACATATAATAAATTTTCCTTATATGCCTTAAAGTGTAGATGCTTCTACCAGTTGGAATCTGTTTTTCACCAAAGTGTTGGATGTTCTGCTCAAAGCTGAAAGTTGAATATCATTAGTGCAAAATAAGGCTGAGAAAAAACTTGTGAACTCTGATCATGGAAGGTTACAGTTAAGGCTGCTAGGTAAATGAGATCAAGTTACTCTCATTTGGTTCCTTATCCTGTCAGCCAGAATGGTTTTAAATACAAAGAGAACTGGAGCTTTTTTCATCCCTGTAGCAAAATGCTTTCCAGCTGCCACATCACAGACTAGTTTGGGTTGGAGGCAACTGTGAAGATCATCTTGTTCCACCCCTGCCATGGGCAGGGACACCTTCCCCTCCCCCAGGATGCTCCAAGCCCTGTCCAGCCTGGCCTTGGACACCTCCAGGCACGGGGCAGCCACAGCTGCTCTGGGCACCCTGTGCCAGGGCCTCCCCACCCTCACAGGGAAATAATTCTTCCCAGTATCTCCTCTAAACCCACCCTCTGTCTATTTAAAGCCATTCCCTCTTGCCCTATCATCCCATGCCTTCTCCATCTGCCTTGTTGCCCTTTTAGGTACTGGGAGGTGCTCTGAGATCTCCTCAGAACCTTCTGTTCTCCTGCCCAAGTCTGTCTCCTTGGCTCCAGCTCGCTGAGCATCTTCATGGCCTCCACCTGACTTGCCCAAACTGTAATGCCATAAGTGAAATAAAAAGAAGGGATCTAGCAAATGAGTACAAGATGGATACAGAGGTGACAAATTATCATTTTAGGGTCTAGCAAGGTTTAATCTAAATATTATTTTTTTTCTTGATGATGTGAGATTTAAGAATTTATTGTTGTCTTATGGATGAGAAAGGTTGTTCATTCTTCCTTACTAACCTTTTTTTAATTTTACCAATTTAATTAATTGTGTGTTAAATTACATGAGAAAGTATTATCTTACATTTTCAAATTTGTTAGTATTTCATTTCCTCTTGGGCTTGGGAGTAAGATTAATTCAGATCAGCATAAATCTGTATTATTCAGGGTTACAAATATTAGCATATCCCTGTTTTACAAAAGTGGAGTATTAATAATAGCGAGTAGCTTTCATCTAGAAGAAACATAGTGACTGCTTCATCTAGAAGAAACATAGTGCCCCATGGCTACAGTTTTGATAGTCTCCTAAAAGTCAAAGCTAAACTAAATGTAGTAGCCTATTTCTAATTTCTGTGACAGAAAATACTTCAGACTGAAAAGCTGTATATGAAATTGTAGGTAATTTTTTTCAGAATAAAGCAGATTTGAATGCTGCTTGTTTCAACTTTTCTACAAAATAAAATTCAGCATTTGCTATATTAATTTTGTTTATTTAATCTTATCTAGCTCTATACTCTCACTCTATACTTGGTAACATACCATAAGAGGAAATGTGTACAATTAGCTCTTCTAGAATATGGGCCCAGAAACACTGCATAATTCCTGCAGGCTGCTTCTTTTCCCTTACAGATGCTTTTGAGTAATATTTAATCAGATTCACATATTCTGATGACTAACTATATTGCCAGTGTTTTTTTACTTTGTCTTAAATTTCTACCCCAGGTGATCTGCAGTCTGGATTTTTTTTACCATGTTCCCAGCTCTGACTTTGAGCTGAGCAGCACATGTCAGCTTCTGATCATGAGCTGCTGGCCCGGAGCTGTTCTGGCAGCACAGAGGGGCAGCCCTTGGGGCACCCAAACCACATGTTGTGAAGTACCCATGTTCCTTGCCTTGGCTCATCCAGAGGGGGAGCTGGAGATGGGGTTTTTATTCTGTGAAACCACAAATCCTAAAATATATCCATGGGATGAAATACTGGCATGTGAGGATGGCTTAGGACATCAGGTTAGGGTTGTTCAGCTCTGTTGCTGGAAACTTTATGAAAAGATCTCAAAAGCAGGTAACAAAGGGACAAAAGGGTATTTCTAGGCTGTGTATTGTATTAATTGTGGTTCCTAGCACTCCTCCCTCCCATTTAATTGAAAGGGTTTTGCTCTCATCTTTCTATGTAGCTTTTAAACTTTTTTTCATCTCTGCCTACAATTATTTTTGAGTAGATCTATATTACGAATTGAGACGTACCTTTTATATGTACCAAAGTCACAGTAAGTGTTGTTCAGACTTGTCTGCCCTTCTCATTGCTTTGTTCAACATCAATGTCAAGTGGCACTTTGGGTTTGAGAACATCCTATTTGATTAATTTTCACCAGACAGTGCTTTTGAGACAGCAAACTTTGTTATTGCTCAATCACACTAAGGTCTTCCAGAGCAAGTATTTTACTGTGGCAGATGTGGCAGGGTCATAATGCATGCTTGCAATTTATGTTTTTCTGCATAATTTGGTATAAACATACCTCTAGGTACACAATCAGAAAGTGTCTGATGTAATTTGCTTGAATTGAATCTTACTTGAATCTCCTTGAATTGTTGAGTAAGAGAGCTGCTTGTGAGCTGTGCACTGTCAGTGGGACCTGATAAGTAATGCAGGATTTACAGCTCAGCTCTAGAGACTTCTCAGTTATTTTCTTTATGACAAAAGAACTTGTGGATGCTTGCACCTTTTGATTACCATGGAAAGGTTTAGGTTATGCTGCTGATCACAGATGGGGGTGGAACTTTGTAAAGCAATACTTCTGATGAAGGGAAAATTTCCAAATTTTTTTTATGTACTTGTAAATTTTTGTTGAGGCCAAAAGGTTTTCCAGAATCTTACATAATTTCCTTTTATAAGGAAGATGATATTGATATATATTTATAAAGAAGCTATATGACTAGAAATGAGATTTCACATTGCGCCTTTTTCAAAAATCCTCAACCCTCCTCTCTCCCAGCTGAGTTGTTCCAGTGCTTCTCCATTGCTTCTATAAAGAAAGTTCTTCCCTCCCATTTTGTGTGGGTATGTGGGCAGCGTGTGCTGGGGAGCCTTTGTGAAGGTGGGACAGGGGCTGCAGGGCCAGGGCTGCTCTGCCAAAGGCAGCAGAGCCCAAATGGATTTCTTCCAGGGAGTCTCTAATTATTCACCCTTTAGAATTGCAGTTCTTCCTCTGCAACAAGGGGCACTGCCCAAATGCTTTTCTCTGATGTGCTCAATGTGTCTACAACTATCTTTTATATCTTTGCCTGTGGGGAAAAACATAATTGAGTCATTCTTCCTGAAGCCTGCGTGGTTGTGTATTCAGCCAGTACAGTGTTCATTTCAAAACTCCTATTGATGGTTTCATTGATTATTTTTATTTTAGCATGTAATTCTGTCTCCAATCTATCTTTTTAATTTTTATAGTTCACTACCTATTGAACAGCAAATTCAGCTATGTTTGGTTGTGTGCATATTTTTTAGAAATATAATCTCCTGAATCCAGATTTCTCAGTAGTAGCTAATAGCCTACAGTACTTGAAAGCTCCTTTTTCTTTTTATAACCTATCTATTTTCCAATACATTTTCTGATTACTGCACTACAGTTCGATTTTTATTGGATCATTTTAGAGCGTAATAATTCATTTCTGATCCCTAGTACCTCTTGTCCATGTCTGAAGTACTCCACATTATTTCAGTCACTCATTTTTGTTGACGTCTTCTCTCTAAAGGCAGTCTTCTGTGATTTCTCTCAAAATATCTTTCTGGCATCACCATTTTAGACTTGTGATATCCAATTTCTTTTTAATACAAAGTCAAATAGAAAGCATTTTCTGTACTTCACCAGCCAGCTCTAGTGGAATTTTTTGAGCTTTCTTCTAGCTATCTTATCTAATCTTAGCCACGTTGCTTGGTGGCTAATAATGGCAAAAACAATACTACAGCTGTACATGCAATAAAATAAACACATTTATTTCCAATTGCTTTGCAACTCAAACGGTGCTTATTAATGTTCAATAAAGAGCCATAATAAGTAGAGTCTAAAACAACTGAGTTTTTGCATAAATCTGTGTAGATTTATTTTTTCATTCATTGCTTCTGTAACAGTTTAGATTGAATTATTAACTACCTTCTGTTTGGGAGAAATTAAAAAAAACCTGCATCTCCCTTCAGGTTTTGCAGAAAGCTCAGTCAAATCCTGCAATTTCAAAGTCTCTCTTTGGGGCTCAGTAAGAGCTTTTGAGATACTGAATCGTGGCCACTCTTATGGAAAGAAGTTTCTGGTAAGAGAAATGGCTGTGAGTTGCCATTCTCAAATGGTTTCAGATTATTTTCTTCCAAAGCTCCAGATTTGTGCAGTCATGAAAAAAAAAAAAAAAGTTCCTGTGCATGGGCTCATGTAGGCGGATCTGGGCTCTGGGCAGCTGGCAGAGCTCAGGTTCCTACAGGGGAAATTTAGGAATTAGAATGTGGAAACAGATCCTCAGCCAGCTGGGAAGCAGGATGGGCAGTCCACAAAGTGGAGGAGTTTGACCATTGGCTTTGCCAGCTCAGATCATATTTCAATGATAATCTTTGGCAGATGTTTTCTGTATCACAAAAACCCACCCACAGTCTCCTGCTCTGCTCTCCCTCTTGTTGCTGCTGCCCTTTCAGCATGTTTATTTATTTATTTATTTATTTATTTATTTATCTGTGTGAATTTGTTGTTGGCATTTGGATTGATTTGCACAACTAATACATCAAAATTTCAGTTAATTTGAAAAATTTTGCAAAATTCCTCAGCTAAGAGGATCTCTTGGGTCTCATGTATTGATCAATGTGCAAATACAAGAAAAGCTCCTGAAAAGCATCCTGAAAAGCAGCTGACTGGGCAGTCAAGCATTCCCTCCTTTTCATATGAATAATAATTGTATTTGGAGGAGTTATTCAGCTGGCTTGTGCCCAGCAGCTTGTGATGGTAATTTCAAATGTGGGCCCTTCTTTGGGTGCTTACAGTGAGTCACCAGAACAGGAAGAATACAAACAGAGGCAATTCTCTACCACAAGGAGGTCTTCCTTATAGGCTCACTGTTTGTTTGATTTAATTACTTTTAAAAATATTTCCTCTACATTTTTTTTAGAGGTAGTGATCTGAAAACAGATGACAAATACTTCAGTGTTGGTTTGTGGTTTTTCTTATTGGCCATTTTATTTTCTTAAGACTAGCAGAACAAGAAATAACCTTCTGTTCATCTAACCTGGTTGATTATAAATACCTACCAAATTCAGTGGCATTTCTTTACTCCTCATCTTTGAATTAGTTTCTTGACTTTTCTCTTAAATGTAGCTTGTTCTGCTAACATGAGGATTAGTTAGAGACATGCTAATCCAGGGGATTAGTTAGAGACATGCTTCTGGCATGCTTCTGGGTCACATCAGTTCTGTGATAAACTGGTAACTGTGACCGAAATTTATAGTCATCCTAAAAGAAAATATCCAAGTAGAAGACCTTCATTGAGCTGTTAATTCAGAGGCTGAAATATGACAAACTGTAGTAAATGTATAGAGGAAGCCATAGTTACTCCCATTCTGCTGGGTGGAATTTTTAAAGCATTTGGAAATACTCCGTGTTATTACACCAGATTGCCTCTTCTTTGCAGGTTGTCTAGTTTTACTAGAAATGCTTACCTATGTATATGCAATGAAGCTTTATCACTTAATTAAGTAGTAGGAAAAATGCAAAAAAATAAGCCAAATCAGAATAACACACTGTCATAGAGACAGGGCATAACCAAAGACTTTGCTAACCTTATCAGCTGGTTGTTTTCTAATCTCCAGAACAATGCTTCCAGGCAGTGATTTTTATTATTTGCATTAGAAGAAAGCTAATAGATTCTCATCAAAATCAAGACTTAGGTTACTTCACATTATACAGATACAGGTAAAACATGAGCCAGCCCTCTGAAGAGCCCAAATTATATCTCCCTCTGAAGAGCCCAAATTATATCTATATATTTTAATATTTATATTTATATTTATTGATTATTTTAGCTCTTATCTTCCACAGGTTCATTCTAAGTCTCATGTAATATGCATAAAGTTATTCAATAAAGAATTTTGTTATTAACTGGGAAGAACTTCTTTATTATTCTTATCTGTTTTTCAGGTGGTATCAATCAGACTTTGGACAATTGTTTAGTTTCTGCAGAAAAAAGATTTTATTGTGTCAAGGATAATTTTTTTAATATTTTTAATTTATTGAAACCTTTGTTTCCCACATAGTATTTTGTAGCATAGAAGTAGTAGGAGTTGAAACAGGGGAATGAAACAGATTATTAAAAGGGGTACTTGCTGCCTTTATTGCTGTTGCCTATGTTTTGGAACATTAATTACCAAATATACTTAAATATAGTATTTTCAATGTTTAAATTATAAAAAATGTAAGTGTTTATTACAGTATTGAAATTTAGCTGGTTGGGCTTTTAATATCTGAAGTGTGGGGATAATAACATGATAGTGTTAGGGACATAAAAATATTTATGATAAATTGTCATGAAATATGTTAGAAATGTGATTCTTATCTGTTACTTAAACTGAAAACATTAAAACATCATCCCTGGCACACAAGTCAAGACTGAACATTTCAAAGATCCAGAAGGATACACAGCAAATTGAATGAAATTCAGTGTGTGGGATAGTAACCAAATATAAAATATTTAATAGGAGCTACTTTGGAAAGCAGTAATGCTGAAAGGGGCCTTAAGGGCCAGTAAATGAGATAAATGGAGCCAACAAGTCAAATGCTACTTTGGGCTGTTTGTGTGTGTGTGTCTTGTCAAGGAACTATGAAGTATTGCAGCTGTCATTAACACTTCTCAAATGAGTCACTTCGAGCATTTCAACACCAGGGATATATAAAATCAAAGAATCTCAGAGTAGCACAAAATGCAGTTGTGTTTTTGGGACTTGTTATTCAAGGAAAGCTTTTTTTTTTTTTTTTAAGGCCTGAATCTGTACAGAAAGTCTAAGTTGTTACTCAGGTGACTGAAACAAGTGTGGGGTGCGGGGAGGGAGGAGCTCTGTGGGTCTCTCACTCGGGTGATGCTGTCACCGCCAGCAGCACATGCAGAATGTGCAGCAGAACTGGCTGCTGGCAGACACAGCCCCAGCAGTGCTGGCTCAGGAGCTGCAGCTGGCAGTTTGAATTGTGGACAGAAAAACAAAACCCCACAATTCCTATAAAGATTTGTAGGGACGGTGTGTTTATTACAGCGCTGGACGCATGTGGGGATCATTCCCCTTCAAAGGACACGCGTGCCCCTGAGGACTCCCGATCCTTTTTTTATCACTCCTTACTAATTTACTTATATATAGAATTTCACAATAGGTTTATGCATATTCATTCTGCTGATTTTGTGTTACACCTACAGCTAGTTACACTTGTAGCCAGTTTTTTGTCAGAAAGTACAGGAAGAACTCCTGGGTCACTTTGCCCTGTCTGTTTTTAAGGTCCAAGGAGTCTTTCTTATCTCTTCAGCTTGTAAATTCACACTCTTTCTCCTCAGCTGAGGCAGTTTTATTAGTGTTGCAAAGTTACCAGACTAACCAGCATACTTTCCTTATGCTAGCAAGCTCAAAATAGCACATTTCACCTAAATCCAAATAGATTTCTACCCCGTTAGATTTTCACTCTGTCTCAATTCTGAGGAACTTAAATATGAAATCAGAGTCAGTTTCTAAGCAGTGTAGTCATTCAACATGGGAATAATTTGCCAAGGAACTGTACTTAGTACTTGGAGCCCTAGTGCTATGAGGGTTAATGTGAGTGTCACTGGTTGAGGCTTGTTCTGACTGTGAAGGTGATCAAGCTGGATGGGTGCATTGGCTCTTTGCTTCTGTAAAGCTATTATGTTTCTACTGACCATTAATTTTTTCCAACTTGTTTGTTTTAGAGTAGTATGAAGCCATAAATGAAGTGGTAGAGGTTTTGTGGCTGCAGTTGTTTAAAACCAGCCAACACATCTGATTATATACTACAGAGGACGTGACAAGCATGTGATTATTGATTGCTGTTCTTCATCAGTTTGTAGTCAAAGGAAATAACCCAATAGATATTTCCATCTCTGACTTGTGTGTATTGTCTATACTTGTAGCATTTGGCAACTGGCCCAAGCCCAAAAATTAACACTAAAAAATTAATTTTCTATTAGTTAATAAGGACAAAGGCCATTCAATTTCTTGTTTATGCAGGAAGCTTATTGAATCTGAAGATGATACATCTGGGAATGAGCTGGTGAGATCCATTTGTAAAATAATAATGCCTGCACATCACAGAAAGACTTGTGCAATAATCAGTCATTAAATAAAGGGGTTTTTTGGTAGAATACAGGTCAAGATATTTATCTATGGTAACCCAAACAGGCAAATGTTTATTAAAGATTTAAGGAAAGAAATTAAAGAAATCTACGTCTAATCAAACTGTGCCAAGATTAAATGAGAACCTTCCCTTTATTATCCTACTGCATTGCTGCCCTCCCCTGACAAGGTGTTAATCACAGTTTGTTTGTCTCCTGTGTAGTTTGCACTTCAGATTCCAGGTGTAGCAAGGTCTGTTTGTTTTACAGTTTTTCATCTATTCCAGTGCGTTTGCTTTTCTGCCTCAGTAAGAGGCAGTTGGTTTGTAGTCTTTTGATCCAGACAGATCTAATCTTTTGGTTCCTAGGGTTCTTGATTAAGGGTGGACACTGCTAATTAATCCAGTTTGCAATTTGAGTGACTGATCTGCAAAGTGTCTGTCAGTGAAGTGTATCTCACCTGTAATTATATTTTATCTCCTCTGTTAGAAGCAGGCTTTGCTGAATACTTCCTCTGGAAAATTTTGAACCGGGGATGTGGTGTATGTCTTGAGCATTGTATATACATCTTGCCAAATGATTGACATGGAAATTTAAGTAAGACCTGGGAAACTACAGACTGGTCAGTTTCCCTTTGATGCTGGACAAGATCAGGGAGCAAATCCTCCTGGAAACTGTGCTAAGACACATGGAAAATAAGGAGGTGATTGGTGACAGCCAACATCACTTCACTAAGGTCAATCATGCCTGAAAAGTTTGGTGGCCTTTTGTGACAAGGTTACAGTGCTGGTGGATAAGGGAGGAACAACTGACATCATCTGCCTACAACTGTGCAAAGCATTTGACATTGTCATCATGCCAGCCTTGTCTGTAAACTGCAGAGACATGGGTTTGATAGAAGGACCAGCTGGATGGATGGTTGGACTTTGAGAGTTGCTGTCAACATCTCCATGCCCAAGTGGAAGCCAGTAAGGTGGGAGTGATGTTCCTCAGGTCAGAAATGGAACCAGTGCAGTTTAACATCTTTGTTGTGACATGAACAGTGGGATCACCCTTAGCCGGTTTGCTGGTGACCCCAAGCTGTGGGGTGTGGATGATGATGGAGGGAAGGGATGCCATCCAGAGGGACCTCATGAAATTTGACAAGACTGAGTGCAAACCCCTGCACCTGGTTTGAGGCAATCCTTAACTAAATGTTATTGTGAGGAGAATTCTGCTTGTCTAAACCTTACAGACTGTTTCTTTGGAATAGAGCTAACAGTGATTTTCTTATCCATGGGCCAGAATGTGACTATTTTGAGACCATTAAAAAAAGTTAAATTGCTTTGAAACAAATGTAAATCAGGGGCTGCCACTCTTCATTGAGAACCAGATAAATTTGACTTATATTTGAATATAAAACAGAATATTAACTTTACGGCAAGAGATCGGTGTTTTAAAATACATTTACAAATGCATTTGGTCTTTGGAAAAGGCTGCCTTCCCTTTCATTATATATTGCAGTTGTGTGCTTCTCTTCTTTTGTGACTGCTGCATCTAGTGATGCAAAGAAATATAGTAAAGGCATTTTATTATCTCAAACTGGAGCATTACACTTCATGACTGCCCTATGAACATTAAGGCATAGGAAACAATGACCCTTGGCCTAGAATTTTTTTAACAAGGTCCAGAATTCAAGTTGCATGTCAGTCTGGTTTTGTTTTAAAAGCACAGCGAGTGACTGTGACTGCAGCAAGCTCCAGCAGCAGTGTGTGCCCTGAGCTGGCAATTACTGGGCATCCGGGCAGCTCAGTCTGGCTCGGCACCGGTGGCAAAGCCCAGTCACAATTGGTTTTGTTTAAAAAAGTAGCAGTACTTTTATTTGGCTTCTGACTTGTTTCCTTGGGTGAAAACATTTGTTTGAACTGGGAGTTTTACCTGAGGAAGAGCTGCATGATTTGACATTCACTGAGCCACTTGCCAAAATAGGAACAGAACATGATCTTGTGCTCTAAAAGTTCTAAAATTCAAGCACTTTGCTGGCATTATCAGACATAGCTCTGCTACCTCATTGTGAATTAACTTATAAGTGCTAATAATAGCTCATGGCAAAGGCACTCGTTATGTGTAAATACACGTGACTAAATTAATTTAATTATTGCTATCATTTACATGCTGACTAATCCATACATTTTATGAGTGAGAAGGTTTCAACCCTCCTGTATAAACCCATTTATATGGGAGCAGAATTTGCTTCATCATGTTGCTACAACAAATACTGAAATCTCTACCTTTATTCTTCATATAGACAAAGATCACAGAGAAGTGAGCAGGGGAATGAAGTAAGAATGTGTGTACATTTTGTATATCACTGTGTCATGAAATGAAACAATACATGTTCCCAAGCAAGTTGGAATAGTAATCTTCTGTACTGAGAATAGAAATGTGCCAAGGGAAAGAGTTCTGGAACAAAGGAAACTCGTGTTCCTATAGTCCTCAGTTAGTATAAAAATTCACTAGGAAATTAAAGGCTTCTAGCAAAAATAATTTAACAATGTCTTGCCATCTCTATTAAACTTGAATCTTTACAGCCCTCTGAATATTGCTATGTGCCTAGAGGTGTATTTTCAGTGTTGTTGGATTTTTCATGTGAAACAATGCTGCTTTTCTGTATTTATTCTCCTTCTCTTACGACAACTATCATTAGTCTAAAATCATCAAATCTATTTACCAAAAATATTTCTGGTGTCAGATTAATCTGTGGATTAATGGTCTCTACATATATACATGTGTTAGCCACTGATTGCATTTTCTGCCTCTGACCTTTCCCTGTCATTCTGAGTCCACAGAAGAGACTGCAGCCACCATGACAAACTATTTGATGTTTTAGTTAATTTTAATTGTTCAGTGTATAACCTTAAGTCTTATATATTGCCACTATTCAAACCTTGTTCTTACAGTAGTATTAAATTCCTTTTGGCAGTTCCATGGTGCTCATCACTATGTTATTCAAATACTTCATCTATGTTTATGTATTTCTCTTTGCAATAACCCTGGGAAACAGTGGGGGATATTTACCTCTATTTTATGGGTAGGGATTCAAATTAACATTAACATCAATTCAGTGAAAAATACTTGCTAAACTTGGGCATCTAGTTCGAACTGCTCAAGACCTGATTTTTTTTAGAATACTTCAAATATTAGTGCAATATATGACTAAGAATAGCTCTAACTGACTAAAGTTGCAACTCCAAAGATTTGTGAAGAAAGTGAAATAAGTGTAATTATTATCTGGCATCAGTTGTTTTTGAGCAGTTTCTAACATCTAGGTTCAAATATTACCATTTACTTTACTTGAGCTGGCAAATGTTTGATAGGAGTAGGAAGCTGGGTTTTTTCCCCCTCTCCACTCCTTTCCTTGAAGTTATTTCCCTGTTCTTGTCCCAGGCACTTTCTTTCTAAGCCTGAGATTTGCCCCAGAGCTTTTCTTTTACTTAATTTCTTCCTTGTGGACCTTGCATTCAGATTCTAGTCATCATAGCAGTCTCCAAGAGATCTCATCTCACTGTTCCTGCTCAGTTTGGTTTTGTGTGTTCTTCCTTTCTCTCATTTTCTATTTATTCAGTTTTTAATTATTCCCCCTCACTTATTGTTTCTATTTATCTGTTTTCTGTCCAGATGATTTCATCATATCTTCTCTCTTCTGTAGTAGTTTCAATCAGCTGTCTGTCTTCTCCATCATACTTTAGTGCCTTTAAGCAGAGGTCTTTGGGAGGGCAGAAGGAGGAAACCTCTGGCAGGCTCGTTCCCTGGTGCTGTCCTTGCTGGATGAGTGCAGGGAGCGGAGACCTGAGCACTGTAGCCCTGGGATGAAGTCTCCTCAGCCTCTCTACAATGTGCTGTGAGCATTTTCTGCTTATCCAGGGGCCTCTGAGGACTTGTGTGCATTCAGTTTGGGTGCAAGACTGATATAAAGGCCAATGCTACTAGAGTTTGCAAATCTGTTCCAGCAACAGCTGGGGGCCCTGGAGCATTTCATAAAGTGGTCTCCAGTGACACAGGTAAAACACATTGTCCCGAGCATGATCCTCAGAGATGTCTGGGTGAATCTGAACAACCATCCTGCTTCCCTGAACGCCCTGAGGTAGGGATCTGGTATGAGAGGTTCAGTCAAATTGGTTAAAATTTCAGAAAAAAACAACCAAATGTCATATTGCAGTAAGGAATTAAGAAGATTAGACAAATAGTTTAAGTGATAAACCAGCTTCCTACAACTTTCCCCTGAAAATAATGCTTTCAGAACAAATTCAATTTCTGAAGTTCTGTAAGATTAGGTTAGTCCTAATCCTTGTTCTCCATAACATTCAGAGCCTCTTGGGGTCTTGCTGTGTAAATCCATACACTGGTTAATGTAATTTCTGCACACAGTACATAACAATTGATTGTCAGCATTAAAAATATATGTATGCACACATACAGATCTCAGTTCAGTGAAAGATGTGATGTGTGGCCTGAGGGTTTTTTAATTTACAGGTAATGTGATGGTTGTTTCCCGATTTTCAGCAGTGTAGTGATTATCATGCTATAATTTCAGTTTAAAAAATAGCCAGTGAACAGTCATATTGCAGTGGTTTACATTAGTGTCTCATTCTTGCAATATTCCAGAAGCCTAAACACATTCACCAAACAGTCAGCATGATTATATACCAAATAATTCACCTGCTCTGCTGGAGAGTTGAGACAAATCCTACCCAGTGTTGCCTAGTTTCTGAATGAAACATTATCCAGAGTTTACTGAAGAGTTTTGTTTTATTAATGGGTGTGGATGACACACATAATCTAGCTAGGGAGTAGGAATCATTCGTGAGGATTGCTCTCATTTGTTCTGATGCATATTTGATGGTTTGAGAAGTGCAGTATTCCAGGGAACTAACAGTTGGGGGCAAACAAAAAAAAGTCTATTCATGGCAGAATCAACTTTATTTAGGAGCACTAACAAAAGTGGTATCATATAAATTAATTCAAAAGTCTGACTTCTAATTTCTATTGCTAATGTCTGGATTTATGTGTAGTTCTGTTGCAGCATGTCTCACCCTGGTTCTTCTCTGAAATTGAAATTGAACCAAATACATTTTTCCATGCAGTATCATATATAAGTTGCAAGAAATGCCCTAACCCATGCTTATCTACACTGATGTCCTTGAAAAATATTCATTTAATGAATATAAATGTAATTATTCCCAAGAGTACAAGTGTTTGTTTATGCTGCTGCTTGTGCTTCTTATAGAAAGCACTATTTTTGCTAATAATTACTTTAAAGTTAATATTTCCTATTACCTTGAATTATTTATGAAAGTAAGCATGTGCTGCCACTTAGTGACCAGACAAATGGAGAAAACTTCCTTGATCTTCAGTTTTATTAATTGAATTAGGCTCTTAGAAAGTGAAAATCCCACATTCTCTGTGTTTTGTGGTTACTAAAAGCTACAAACAGATACTGTAAGAAGCAAATAATTTTGCCTGTGCAGATTTTACTGTACTTCTAAAGGCTTTGCTTGGGTTCACTCTGCTGTTCTGCAGTGCCTTGGCACACAGCTGTGGTCCCAGTGGTAAAAGAGACTCACCGTCACATTTCCTCCTCTGGAAAGTGAGACTGTGGGGGAATTTGTCCTCCTCTTGTTTGTTATTTCTCTTCTTCATCTACATGCTTTGAGAAAGGAAATCTCTCCTCTTTGTATTTTTATCTAGGGCCTATTATCAACCCTAAATCTACTCACTTCCTCTCCCACACTTCCAGATAAGAGAGATTCTCCTATTTCACACCTACATTTTATTCATCTGTGATTTTAAACTGTTTCCTGACACTTTTCCTCAAGAGAAATGCAGTTTCTGAACACAGATCAAAGTGTGGGCTCTTTACATCTTTGTGTTCTTCTAGAATATGAAACTCAAATTTAGCAGATGTAGTGCTTTCCTTCCATCCTTCACAGCTCTCTGAGCTAACAGCTTTATGGTGGCCCTTAGATCCTTTCAGTTTATACTTTTTTCCCTCTGTTTTTCAGGCTGCTGAAATACTTTATAAGAGATGTATTGCAAGAAATGCTCAATATGCTGTTCCTCTAGAGGGTCTCCTCCTCAGGAGTCTTCTGATCACTTTGAGGCCTCCCTAGAGGTCACACGTGATGTATTGATTATGCCAGAGAAGGGCAGATGGGGCTACCAGCAAGGCTGTCTACACCACCACTGTTAGTTTTGGAGTTTCTGCCAGTAAAACTAATGGGGGGGGGGGGGGGAGGGGCAGGGGGAATCCATAAAGAGAAGCAGAATTTCTGCAGCCTTCCTCTACTTGAGAATTTTTCCTATGGCATTAAAGAAGCTCGGTATTCTAGTCCAGTCATAGTGGCAGTTTTATAATCTGCTATGATCCACTGAGGTTGGAAATTCTTCATTTTTTTACACTTGCAGGGGACAATGATCCACTGCGTGGCTTGGAGGGCAGACTGGCTTCCAGGTTAAGAGGGAAGAAGATATTGGACTTCAGAAAATCCAATGAGCTTCACTAAGATCCATATATTTTGTTTATAAACCAGATTCAAGTACTATAAATTAGTAAAATATAATCATTGAAAACCCTACTTTATTAGAACCAAAACTGTTCAACTCAAGGATATTAATATCCTTATATTGGCCTTATGTTAATTATGGAGTAGAAAATTCTTTCTTCACTTGGATACCAATTTTAAATAGTGCTACTCTGGTTTTGAGTGTAGGAAAAGCATCTGTCATGGAGAAGCTTTAGAAATTAAGATACTCTCCTGTTACTAAATTGTTATTTCAGAACTTGCGGCAATGTTCCACTGAACTCTTTTAAATAATCCAGAAATTGTTCAGTTCTGTATCACATGGCTTGAAAACGTTGGCACAGAAGTGGAGGAGTGGCCTCAACTCTGCCTTGGGTGGTTGTGGGTAACCTCAAGCAGCTCAGCTGTGTGCAGATGCCTACTCCAGATCAGAAATACACTTTTCACTGGCATGATGCAGTGGCCTTGTGCACCATGAACTGTGGTGATGTGTCATCAGAAGGTGACAGAGGAAATAGGGACAGAAGGACAATGTACAATGAAATAGAGTTGCACATTAAAGCTGAGAGGGAGATGGGGATTATCCAGAGACAAATTGTGGTGAGAAATAGAGGGAATTTGTGACGCTGATGGAAGCCAGCCTCAAAAAAGAGTAATGAGGTCCTGAAAATGTTGTAGAAAACTACATACTCTCATGCTGTGCACTTTGAATCCTAGATAAGCTATTGAAGTGATTTATTCTTTTTCCATGGATAAAACATGTAGGAAATGTTTTTATTCCATTCAGCAGTGAATGCAGTCCCATCAAACAACCTACTTAAGCAGCAGTTTCCCTGAGCTGACACGGGTTTCAATATCCACAAGAGTTTTTAAAAATGCTGCCAAAAAGAGAGAAATATAGTATTAACTTGGTTCTCACAGAGCCTCTTTCCAAATGGATAACAGGTCAGGATGCAAGAATGTCTTGCTGCATTAGAAAGTGCATTAGCTCCATTTTGCTTTAGTACAATTCTGCAGTGAAATGGTTAATAAGGGATCTTAGCATTTAAGTGCTCATAATCAGCCCTCCAGGTTTCCTGTCAGAAACCACAATGGACCTTGAAGGTGCCCTGGTGGTCAGAGTCCATCCAGGCCAACCCTGAGCAGAGCACAGAGAGCTGGATACACCCTGAGGCACCTTTCATATTGTCTGCAAAGTTTATTCTTTCTTTATTAAGAAATAGAGCCTATTTCAAACTCAAAATACAAGGTATTGAATTTGTGGAATGTCGAAAAGATGGCTGAATCATAACATTATGATTTTCATGTGTTCTCTTTTTTCATGTATTTCAGGAGATTTTTTTTGTTCCCCTTCCTGGCTGTTTGCCCAGAATGACAAAAATACATAGTGAGATGATTAAATTTTAAAAAAAGTCTTCTTGTTTTAAAACCCTTTCTGAAACCATTTCTCCACAAGAGTCCTTGTCTTCCCAGCACATACTCAAAGCTGGGGTTGACTTTAGTGACTGTACTGCCAGGAGGAAAGTCTTACAGGATGGGTCCTCCTATTTGCTTCCTCCAGTGTTTGCATTGGGAATGGGATAGTTGAGAAGAGAAAACAGGAAAAGAATGTCCAACTGCCCTTAGTAGTTCTTCATGGTTCCAATTCAGTCAGCCTGTATTCCACAGTCCATAGCTCAATTAAATGAACTTTCTTTTCCTTTTTTTTTGTTTTTTTTTTGGTTTTTTTTTTGTAAACTCAATCTGAAGTTGAAAAACTAAATGCATAGGTATGTGCCAGCTGACTTTCATGGTTTTGCTTCAATTTTTATTTTTTAAATTCCATTTTGAGTACTGTGGAGAAATTAGAAGTCAGTTCCTGTGTGTGTTAGCAGGTTTTTGGCTGGAAGAACTGCAGGGGGGCGAAGGGCACTGTTGGTTATGTTACCCTGAAGCTTCTTTTACCACTCTTAAAATGCACTTACACCATAAATCACCCTGACAATCCCCAACCTGCCATCTCTGTGGTTGCCTGGTGACCCTGCTTCTGCTCAAGATCAGGACTGACCTGTACAAAAAAATAGTTATTTTTCTCTGTTTATTCTCAATGCAGAACCCTGAGCTCATTCACAATGCAGCTGTACAGGGGGCCAAGCATGTGTAGTAACCAGAAGTAACCAGAGGAGGTCGAGCAGAGTTGTGGTTTCTCCATCTTTTCTCTCGCACATTAAATTAATTTACAGTATCCAGTTTGTCTGCAGGTTTATTAATTGACATGTGATCAGTGAAGACCTGCTGATGAATAATGAAAAGTTGGCAGGGAATTAAAAAAAAAACAGTTGTAACAATATATACTTGTAAAAGCACATTTGGAAAGCCCACTAGACTTTGTTTTCAACAAGTTTTGTCTTCCATTTAATTGTTTTTATTAATATCTCAATTTATTTGTATTCTGGCAAAGCTAATGAAATTATAAATTCTTGCATCACAGGAAAGGCTGACTCTCAATAGATTTTCCAAGTATAATAGGCTACAAGCTCAATTTTGCAAAATTAGTCTTTCCTTCACTTTTCCCATACTGATGGTATTCTGTTCATGGTGTAATACCCTGTGAGTCAGAGGTGGATCTGAAGCTCATGCAGCACCTTCTGGCTTGACATGCTTTTTACTTAATAACTTCTTTTTACTCTGAAAAAAGGTTCTTCACACTGCTGTTATTATTGCTCAGATCAGCTTATTTTTTGTATTCCTTCTGGGTTTTGAGAGGTATAGAGGAAACATCTAGCCTAATATGCTCAAGCTCTTCATGTAAGTTGGTCCTTGCCCATCAGTTCAGTCTTATTTCTCTGTTTATTTTCACATAAGTTTAGTTTTCATGACTCTAAAAGAAGAGATCAACTCGCTTTTCTTTGTGTTTTATGCTCAGTGGTTGCTTTCATTGATGCTCTCTTCCTTTCTCCTCCCCCACATTCCCGTTATGGCTGAAGGCTTGGAAATGGCTGGTGGAGGTTGACTGCTTAGTACCAGTTTCCCCAGTAGCACTGAGATTGTTTCTAGATGCTCAGGAAGGTGGGAACTGCCTCTGTGACTTTTCACTGCCAGCTTTGGTATCATAAGGTCTCGATTCTGCAGAATTATTTTAAAAGGTCAGTTGGGAAAAAAATCCTCTCTTTTCTCTGAGAATACATATAAATATCCTGTGATTTTGTTCTCAGGTAAACTGATGGTAAAAGAATTGCAGATTCTGCTGAGTTGTTCCCTGTGCAATTGTTTCAGCAATGTATTTGTAAAATAGCCATATTCCTTTGCAAAGATATTTCTGATCTCAGTAGAGAGAGGGGCCTTGGTGATCTCATCAAGAGTACTCTTGGGAATTCAACCCAACAGCTGGTTTTCATATCTTTATTTTTCTACTTTGTTTTTGTTCCAAGAGTCACCAAATGCCACAGCTGGTGCCTGCCTGAGCAGGAGCTCTCCCCCCTGCTGGTGGTGATGCCATTGGATCTCACTTAGTATTTAGGCTCAGTGAGCAGAGATGGAGCTTTACAAATTGACATTTGCATCATTTTCTTCTGTGTGTTTGTGCATGCTGATCTTTTAAATCCACAACAACAGGCAATACAGGAAAATCGTTCCCATTAGGCTTTGTAGTTCTGTTGCTGGGTTGTGAAATCTCATTTTCTTCTGCACTATCTAATCCAAAGATGTGACAGAATTGACTCCTAACAACTTCTCAGATTAATATTTTTCCTAATGGTTCGACTAACTAGAAATATATCTAACAGTTTGTCAAGGCACATAAGATATGTTCTTCATACCCTTGAGTACAGCAGAAAACCTGAATGTAGAAGACATTTCCTTATCTCTCCATCTGTGTTCATTAAAGTGTGTTTTTCTTCTGCTTTGTTTTTTGGTTTTTTCCATGTAAACTAGGACATTTGGGAGGAGCAGCTTCAGCTTCCAGTTTACTTTGAATAGTAATGATCAGCAGAAAATTTTATTCTTATGAAAGACAGTCTTGAAATCAACTTCCTAGGGCAGTATTGCTGGGATTGGTGTGATCTCCCCAGCCACATCATCCCCTCAAAAATTCCTGTTTGCTATCGTGTTCCTGTTATAATCTATTCAATTATCCAGAGCTGCTTTATTTAATTTCCTCATGCCTGTTTTGTTTTGGGGTTTGGAGAAGACGATGGAGAGGGAGGCATATGAAGCGTTTCCGCTGTGGTCCCTGGAGCATGTGTGGGAGTGAGGAGAGCTGAGACAAGTTCTCCAGATGTGCTTGGAACACTGCCAGCTCTTCCCTACCTCCACAGAATATGACAGCTCTCAAATGCAAATCATTCTCCTGTAGAAGCATGAAACCATCTCTCATATGTGTGTCTCGTACCATACATAGGTACCTCAGAAGTGTTGGGCTATGGCAAAGCAAATCATATTAATAACAAGTTACCTTCAACCTTATTAATAAACATAATTGAAAAAATGCATATTAAATTTGAAAGTCAGGTTGAAATGTCAGAGAAGGATTTCTCATGATATTTACTGATGCAAGCTTTATTTCCTGAATCTCTGAAGTGAGAGAAAGGGTAATTAAAGCTACAACTGTAAAAACGTCAATGACTAACATATCACAGGAGGAAAATTTGGGCTCTTCAAAATGGAAAGATCGTACCCATGCAGCGTGACTTAGATGACAGTATAATAGGTGTACTGATTGTTTACTGGTTGATCACCCTTATTTCTAAATGCTAACCTAATATATTAAAAATTTGCATTCACAGGAAGTGGTGGGCTCTGGATGACAACAAGCAGAGTTAAATCACTATGATCTTATTAACTGATATAGTTTCCTTCAAAATCTGGACTTCTATAATCATAATCTTTCCAAGATCCAAAGCAAGAACCTCTGTTTGGGATTTTTTCTTTTTAATATTACAAGATAAACATTTATCTAGTAACTCTTCCTGTGTAGGATATTTTTCCTTGTTCCATCAGTTCTTGCAGAGTTGAGGACACATATTTGATGTTTTCAGTTGAATTGTATTTTCTTTATGATATTAGAAGATTCTCATATAAAGAGGGCAAAGACCATTGTTTTCTTTTCCAAATGTAAATCTACTTTAATTATCGTGAATGAGAAAAATTGCCATCAGATTTAAAGAAAAGGAACTGACTTTCTTTGTCAAGTATCACTTGGGAAAATAAGTAGAGGTGCTTCAGGGTATAAAACAACTGTCAGCAAGTTCTGTTGTTTATGGAGAGGAGGGAGATGAAGAGCATTTCTAAGAAAGTATTTTCTTCACAGTGAAGGAAAACCAATAGCTTCAAACCAGTTCATTCAAAAGTTGCTTCAGTATTAAAATTGTAGGTTTCTGATTGTCAAATTTAAGTCAATATAAAGACCATTGCAAGCTCTGGTTTCCTTTGGGAAAGAAGTTACATTTGCACTTGTATTTGCTGATCTATGTTACAAATCAATATTTTAGTAACCATAAGTACAATACAATTTTAGCTTTTACCTAAAGAATTCTTCAAAATGAGTTGTGACTTTTAAAATACAAATAAATAAGAGAGCCATAACTTAAATTGACAAAAAGTGAGAAATTAAGTTCAAATAATAAATCTTTACCTAATTGCCCCTGTAAATGAATTCTCTCCTATAAAATCAGGATTGTCAGTTGTGAGTTACAAAGTCATTTGTTATAAAATGTCAGCCTTAACTGTAATGAATGTTTTGTCATTCTGTTTCACACTCTTGAGTGCTTAAATCACTATTTATTTTCAGATTTGTCTTTCTCTATTGATTTTCAAAAAAAATAACTATTTTTTCTGTGTCAATTTAATATTATATAAAGTATAGCCTCTCATCTCACATTAAATCTTTTCCCCCCAGACCTAAAATGTAGTAGGAAAAACACACCTTTAGGAATTACATTCTGCCTCTTACATTCTGCTGCAGGTTTAGATTTTTCTTCCTGGATGCTCATAAAGTTGATTTTTTCCTTGGTGGATGGATGGCACTCTAAATTTCATAAAGATTGCATTTCATATCTTCTGCTGATGTTTCTAAATGCTGTTACTAAAAAGCCAAGCAGGTTTACAAGCAGGGGTTTGTCAATGATTTAATTATTGCATGCACAGCATGATGTTTACGTGTGTTTAGTATGGGCACTCACTTGTACACAGTTTGATACTAGACTTGGGCTGAGAAATAGATTTGGGGATGAGTCTTTTCTGCTTCTCACAACACGAGAAGTAGTTTCTGTTGTTCGCTGTCATCATCTAGTGTTTCTATACTTCTTTCCTATCCACATGTTCTAGAGCTCTCTATGTGTCTGTGTGGACATATCAGGTTCATTATTTTGGTCTTTGCTGGCAAGTACTCAGTAGTGGGACAAATGGCATAAGAGGTAACTGGAGGGGAAAGTAGTATGAAAAGAGATTCTTTTTTTTTTCTGAAATTTGTCTCTGTGTACATGAAGAGTCAATGTTTTATTGTGTTAAATGGCAGTGGTGTTGAAGTTACTTTCCTATCTTTAAATTATTGGAAAAATTACTGGTGTGAAGATTATTTCATGGTTCAGTAAAAAGGTTTGATTGGCATGGGCTGGGATGGGTTTGTTATTTGGGAGAGGAAACACAGCTGATTTCAACATCAGTTAACCACAGGAGGAATTACAGAGGGATGCAAGGGCCAGTGGAGCTCTGGGGGGTGTGCACAGGAGAGATTTTGGCTCATCCTGCTGTATCCCAGGTGTTTGCTGTTCTTCTGAGAGCTTAATTCCTCTGTCACTTCATTGGAGAGAGGTGCAGCTCCACAATTTGACTGAACTCATAAGTGTCCTTGGGAAAGCCATGCATAGGGAATTCAGTGGCCTTTTTCTGGTTAATAGGCTAAATTTGTATAAATTATTTCTGACTTCAGGAAAACTTAGGTCATAGAAAATTTTATTTCATTCCATCTTGTACATTATTAAAAAGAAATTAAATTCTATTATTCTGAACGTGTTTTAATTGCATGAGCTGTTTCATTGTATACAAATTTATTTTCTGACATATAAATGATCCCTACATGTCTGTAATAGAAGTTTGGTGTGATTTGTTCAGGGTAGACAGTGTAGTCAATGGATTTTTCTGTGATTTTTTTCTGAGAAACCATATAGGACAATAGTAATTTGATCTATAATAATGTTTAGGAACTTTCTAATTAGAACATTAAAATAAACCCATCAGTTGAGCAATATCTTCTCAAACAATGTTAAATTAGCAACATACAGCTAATTATGTTGTGTTTCTTTTCAACAGGATATTACTAAGTTTCTGAAACAAAGCAGAAGTAAAAATTAAGTCTCAAATAAATATTTCCTGAACATACTTACTACAAAAATCCAGTTAGAATTATTAGGAAATCTGAATGGATGGCCTGAAGAGTCAGAGTTCACTAGATCATGTCTCGAGATTATGTTCTGTATGATCTACAGAAGCTCGGCAGAATCCTTCAGGCTGTGCTGTAGCGTAATGTTAGATGTGCACTGGACTTGGATAGGGCACACAGCAGTGCTTAGGTATCTGTCTTTCTTTGTTTTCAGGTTAAAAGATGCTGAAGACTGAGAGTTCTGAAATGGATTCTGGAAATATGCTGATTAGCAGCAATAATTGAGTGCTTTCAGGAGCAGTACTTGTACAGCAGTGGTAATTTTGCTGAAATACCAAGTGTTTAAAAGAGATAAAAGTGAATTAGCTGGGGAAGTTTTTAAGAGCAGTTGTACTGGAAATGGCTCAGTGATTAAACAAAAGAGGTATCGTGGTTTTCAGTTGGTCCAGGACAGCTCTGTAGGAAGGACACTCTTTGGTTAGAAGCTGGGTTGGCATTTTGAGTTTCATTATCACTGGTTTATTCTGACTGATAAAGTTTTCTGTGGGTACTTACCTTTGTCAGGGCAGCACTTATAAGGATAATACAGCAGATCGTCCATCCAGCTAGAACAGCCAGACTTTTTTTTATCTTGTCCACAACGTAACTGAATCTTTCACTTTTGTTTGTTGGAATTTTTTGGCTGGTTTGGTTTTCGGTGGGGTTTTTTTGGGTTTTTTTGTTTGCTTTTTTTTGTGTTTTATTTGTTTTTTGCCTTTTGGTATTGTTTTTTCTCCTTTATCTGTGTGTTTTAGACTTATTTTCAGTCTAATTCATTAATAATTCAAAATGAATGTTCAATAGCTTTGTACATGTTTAATTTTTGTGACTAAATTAGATTGCTTTCATAGTGTCCTAATTATTGGTGCCTTATATTTGGCAAGCCTAGCTTTGGGAGGCTGTATTTTAATTCCTTGTCAATGAGGTGAGAGGAAAACATTGTTAGCCCCCTTCTAGCCAGCTGAGGCCAGGTGTTGTGCATTAACATTTAAGTAGTGCAATTAGGGCCAATTATGATTTTAAAAGAAACAATAAAACCTGCAGGAACACAGATTGTCACCCATACTCTTTTGTGGTTTCCTGCTTTTGCTTCGTTTTTTAGGCATCTGTTCTTACTTTCAGTCTTGATTACAGCAGGGCTTCATGCTGACATTTGCATAGACAGGTTAGATGTGTGAAGGTAAGAGACTCTGGATGATAATGCAGAAAAGGGAAGTTGGGTCAGATTGCACTTAATTCACTGAATTCTCTATTTTATTATATGTGTAAAGGACATAAGATCTACTGCAAACTGCACAGATCTCAGGGAAGCTGGGGTGCTCTCAGCTGCTCTTCAATATATGTGAACATAAAGGCACCAGGTAATAGGTGGCAGCTGTGGGGGTAGTTTTTAGAAGAATGGTAAATCTGATCAGCCAGTTTGAGACTTCAAAATGAAACTTTACTAGATTTATTCAGGAATGACACACCTCTTGCTGGGATGTTCTGTCAGTTTGCAATACCTAGTGCATATACCCTCCTTTACCTCATAAATTCCATTACCTGGGTACTAATTACATGTTCTCCTGTGACACCTGAGTATTGGTCATAGTTTATGTCTTTCTTGGTTGCATTGCCCACACGTGTTAATAAAATGCTTGTATTTGGTGTGTAGCTATTACTGGTATTGGTTAAATGCTACTTCTGCATGCTTCCATTTGAGCTCAAGGCCAGCTAATATTAATTATACCCTAATTAGTGGGCCTAAAATTTGTGTCAGGTACTCTACTTGGACTACCTTTCCACAGAAACCTGAGCTTCTGCAGTGATCTTGGAGTCCCTCCTAGATCTGAGGTCTTTGACAACCCCCTTCCACTGGCAGAGTTCTTCCCTACTCTTGCTTCCCCAGTGATAGTTGGGACTGAGTATCATGTCTCACTTTCCACTTGTGACAGGAAATCTTACTACCTCTTCAAGTGCATGCTGTTGAGAGCATATTTTCAGTATCTGAAAAAAAAAAAAAAAATCTGGTTCTTCATCATTTTCTGCCTATGAGACAAAATACAGTAAATTCTAAATAAAACAAAATTAGGTATTTGTAGTGCTGTTTGCATTTATACATGTTTGCGGCAGCAATGTAGTGACAGGTAAAATGTGAATCTTTTGTACTAACTGTTTTCTCTCTTTTTCAATGTACCTAGAAATTAAGACAGCTTCTTCTGTCTTGTCAGATCTCTTAATAAAGTAATGGGGAGGCATAGTTGTCTCATTGCTTTCTTAGATTCTTCTGTTCTTAATGTAATTCAACCTCAGTGCATTTCTGACCAGTTCTTTCATCTCATGATGATTCTGAGATGCAGATGTTCAAGAAAATCCCAGTGCTGGAAGATGAGTACCTTTCTGTTTGTGTAAATTGACACATTGACTTTAAAGAAGAGCTAAGTACATTTAATATTGATATCAGTCTTATATCTGCTTCATTGTGTGATCCTTCACAGAATAGTGATGCAAAAAAATAGTTGAACAGTACAGTTTGTTTTGTATTAATATTTAATCTGATACCAAAAGCACTTAAAGGAGCTGGGGATATGAGTCTTCTGTTAGAAATGGCTTCTTTGCTGCACTGAGCAGTTGCTACCCAAGTAATGAAACCAAGAAGTTTGTTCAAGTATCATTAAGTTTTAAAAATTGTTCTGCTGGGAAAGCTTTTGTTTCAGTTTTTGTTTTTAAAGGTTGTTTCTTCAGAGTCAATCAAAAAGCAACTTCCTTGGTGTTAAACACAAAGGTACAAATTAAGGCTAATAAACTGATATTGAGTGAGTCAGAGAAATACTGATAAATGTGAATGCCTCTGAGAGCATTCTGCAGCTCTGAGCTGTGGAGGAACTGGACAGCTTTCTAAAGAAAATAATCAAATCAATGAAACATCAATTATTAATGCTTTGTAATGCTGGCAAATTGGAAGAACTGAAAGAAAATCAGTATGCTGCTCCAATCCCAGAGAACAATGAGCACACCCAAGGTTCTGCCAGCAGAGCTTTCCCCAGCTTTGCCTGCCTCCCTGAGAGCGTGTTGGGAGGCAGTGGTGACAGGGTGATGTGAGGATTTCAGCTTTTGTTTCAAGCAAAATAGTGTTCCTCAGTCATGGGAAAGCGTGAAATTATTTCCATTGGGACTAAAGGCACTCACGGGGAAATGGATAAAAGGGCTTAAGAAAATTTCATCATTTAGAGCTATACCTTGTTTTTTGGAGCTTTAGTCATTACTTCTGTACTATTCAGTCATAATTACTGTTTGCATCCCTATATAGTGTTAGGTGCCTCATTGATCATTGGAATGTTGGATTTGACCACGCAGTTTGGCAGCATTTCAGACCCACCTCTTAGCCCTGTGGTGGGCTGCCTGCCCTTGCTATGCACTGCTATTGCCAGTAGCTATTGTTTGTGCACAAATCAATTGCACATTGATTAATGGAGTTTGCAGGGGTGGGAGAAGTGGGCACTAATGCTTGCAGCGATCACTTCAGTGCTATTCTCCCCTCCCAAATTATACCTGGGGCATAGGTAACTGAAAAGTGTCCTGTATCTTGGAATAGGTCCTTCGTTGCCCATTTGAGATTGCTGCAAGTTATGCATCATCTTAATGTGTCAGCAAAAGACATTTTTTCTTTCCCCCATCCCAACCACGTCACCTTAAGGTCTTTCAAATCTCTTTTCCTAAAGTTTAAAACTTGCTAAAATATTTCAGAGTGAAAGTCAGAACTTCCACTCAGAAAAAGACCACGTGCTCATTCATGAGTGAACTCCTCACAGTTTCCTTAGCATTCTGATACCTGAATTCTTACATGTTTGTGTTCATTCTGTACAGAACAGTACTTTGGCCTTTAGCAGGTTAGTCAGATCCTGCTGCTGACTGCAGGCTGGACAATTTGGGTATGCTCTTCTAGAGTAGCAATATCGAAATCAGTGAAGTAATTCCTTTGGATTCCATCTGAGAATCTGTTTTTTCACTCCAGTTCTTACACAGACAGATGGTCTTTCATACAGCTGGAGCAGTGTTTTATACTGATATCTTCAATCTCTTGAATTTTAAGGAGGTAGTTTCTGTGTTTTTAATTGTCTTTTAATAAGTTTCATTGTGTTGCACAGCACAGCAAGTGGGATGAGATGTGGGTGCTTTGTATACTAATTTTGGCAGTAATAATTTGCAGCAGTGCTTTAAATGTCTAGGGATGTTATTGATTGGCATTCCATTAGTTTTAAATATTGATAAGAAATTGTTCATTTATTTAATGAATAATTATCTTGTTTTGGCTATGGAAAGAGCCGATCTATTAACTTCAGCTACAATATTTATGAATAAAATCCTTAAGCTTTAAAATTATAAATAATCAGCTGTTGTTACAGCACTAATTATTGTACATACAGTGTCAGCAGGGCTATAATCTATCTGTCCAATATGTATTCTACTCAAATTGCATTAATCATAACTTGCTTAAATGTTAGCAAATGACTCTGCAAAGTACTTGCAATAGCAATTCTTGCAGCCTAGAAATAATGAAGATGTAAATCACTTCTACGCATCATTGCCATAATATTCTTATGATCGGATATGAAACTGCTGCATCCGCTTTTATACTGATATTTAAGACAGATACTGTTTTTGATGGCAGCATGGTGTAGTTCCTCAGTTTATTTCCAGCTGTGTAGGGCCGTGTCATAGTCATTTGAATTAATGAATTTAGATTTATTTTTCAAACTAGTCATGAAAGTCAATACTAGTCAAGTATACTCTAAATTCAGAATAACATTGTATACTTTTTGAACAGTAGCATGCATGCTTAGATTTTATCCTATGAAATTCTGCATGTAATATATAATCGTTTTTAGAGTTTTGTGTGACTATTATCTTCTCACTTAGTACAAATTGTCATGGTTTACTCGCTTCAGCAAGGATATGCAATTTTATATGACAGTGTATTGCTTCAGGACCTAATTTCGCGTGCACTTGTTTATATTGTGCAATTTGCTTGATCTGTATTTTGCTTTCTTAGTGTTGGAGTCTGTGTTCCTTTGTATATTGGCAATAGCAGCTGCAGCATTTTGTGATCAGCTCAAAAGCAAACACACCCACAAGCCTGAATGTTGGGAAGTGTTAGCAGAGTTTATTGAAGACACCACCAGCTCAGTGCCTTTCTCCTAATTTCTTCCTGTGGGAAAATGCTGTAGAACTATTTTCTTGTCATGCACGTTTCATTTCAGATGCTTCTGACTACTGTTGAAGTGATGAACCTGAGCAGCCACACCAGGAGTTGAGTCATGGTACCCATGGGGCTGAGGCTGGAAGGATGAAGCTTGAGCAAGTTTGCTTAACTCATGAGCATTTTTGTTTTTCCAGAGGCAATTTATATGTTAAATTGGCAAACCATACCACAAATTTTCATCCAGAATTTAGTAAATATGCATAAAATTGATAGTTTTCCAAGATGAATTGAAAAGGAACCTTTAGGTAATGTTTTCAAGCTTGTCTAATATGAGATCTGTAGAACTGAAATTTTTGGAGGCTTTAAATTTCAGTCCTATTTTGAAGAGTGTTAGTTCTTGGAAGACTTGAGACTTTTTCCCTGAATTTTGTTTATCACAAGGTTATCGGCCATTTGATGGCTATCATCAATTCAAAAATATTTGATGCCTGAGAATCTCAGGAGAAGGGGATTTTAAAAGTGTTTTTATAAACAAAATGAATAAAAGTAAGACAGAGTAATAATGAGAAGCTGCATTTGTCAGCTGCTTTCTGAAGTGTGCCATACTTGTTGCTAGGATAATGGAGAAAATTAATACATCCTGTCAGGACCGCCTGACAGGAACATTGAAAAGATCTGAAGTGACTGTACACAGTGGAATAAAGGAAATCCACTTTGATCTACCATTTTTGATGTTTTATAATTGCACTTATTATCAGGTCCTTTTCTCTCTTCTTATTTGACACAAGATCCATTATCAGTGACAGCATGAATGCGAACATGGGCTTGATTTGCAAAACTATTTGGGATGAGGTAATGGGGAAAAAAAGCTTTTTCTTCCTAACTATTGAGAAAAGAAAAAAAAATTAAATCATTTATATTAGCACTATCAGCTAATATCTTCCAAGAAATGCTCCCCTTCCAGTATAAAATTGTTTAGATGCTGTGTTTGAGTAGAGCTTGTTTAATTAGCTCCCTAATGAAATATTGTGTAACAAAATGGAAATTTGTCATTTGCTTTTATGCCTTTGTTCAAGTGACAAACTAGGGCAGGTCACTGTGCCCAGCCTGGACTAGGCACCATTTTCTTTCTTGCTGCATTTGAATAAAATTCATTTAGTTTTGTGGTTTTTTTTAATGCTGTCTATTGAAGATTTTCAAACAAAGGGATAAAGTGCTGTCCTTTCGGCTTTCCATGCTGTCTGTTATCTCTCCTGTGTGAGATGAGAAGTACTGCTTCACAAAGAGGCAGGTTACCAGGTATCTTGTCTTTTATTGGGCTATAGAGTAGAATTAGACTGTTACTATAGCATCAGGGTTATGTGCATATATTCAGAATCCACACAGTCTTACTCTTGTAGATGGAAAAAAAAAAGGTAAATTGGTTATTCAAATGGACTGAAGTTATGCAGAGAGTCTTCCTTAGTTCCTACTGCAATCAACAAGAAGCCCCCATTGGCTATGTTTAGGCTGTGTTTTGTTTGCCTGGCCTGGCAGGTAAGGGAATAAATGACCAGAGCACTGGTGACGTGTTGGTCGGGGCAGATGCGCTGCCCCAGGTGCGAGCCCAGCCCCGCAGGAGCCCTTGTGCCTTGTCACAACAGCTCCCTGACTTCAGAGTGCAGCCCATGACAGAGAAATCTGCCTCCCTGACTTCTGCCTTGCATTAAGTGTTGCCTCTATCTCTATGGTAAAGCTTTGAAATGAAAAAATCTCATTTCTTTGAATGCGTGCTGAAACCCAAACACTTCAGGAAATGTGTCAATGCCAGTGACATTTCCCCAAAGAAGAGATCTCTGTTTGTAGGGGAAGCTCCTCATCAGAGCAAGAGACTCACACTGGAAAGGCAGATAATGGTGAGGAAGAGGGTTGCAAATGATACCCTCATACCTGGTGCACAATTAGTCTTCTCCCTTCCTCATTCTCTCTAATCTCTTGTAAGCTACTTCACTGCATATAAATAATCAAAGCTGAGCCTCCCATGCTCAGATGAAAGCTGTAAAGATTGGCTTTCTAGATTTATGAGGAGTCGTGTTTCTTCTGCTTTCTACCCTTAAGTGTTCTCTGCACTGCCTGGTTGTGCCTGTGTGCATTGGAGTCTGGTGAGCCATACTGTCAAGTCTCAGGAAACTTATCACCCTACATTCACTATTGCCAAGCTTAATAAGACTTAGCACTTGTATAGTGCATTTTTATGTTCAAAGTGTTATAGGAATATTAAATCAAATACTGCTCTCAGCTGAACTGGATCCCCATTCATTGCTCAGTTTTGCTTGACAGTAAGAACTTGGGACAGAAAATAAAGGGCTTCACTGCACCAGTGGAATCATCAGCAGAGACTGTGAGAGAGAAGGAATGTGTTACTATGCCCATCAAGAGAGTGCACTTGGCAGTTCCCTTGCATTAACCTGGCTTACATGAAAGGAAAATAAGACAGTGTCTCACTCCATTTATCCTTTTCCATTCCTGCTTTTGGGTGGGGAGCATCATTGACTTTAATGATAGGAGCTTGCCACCTGGTTTTGGTACACATAAGGACCGCTTGTACTCTCTGTGTACTTCCAATAGTAACTTATTGCAGTCCTGCTGGAATCTGTGGCATTTCAGGTTCAGAATGTTCTTATAACTCAAAAAAACGGTTCTGGAAATTTTCCAGGTGATTTTGCATATTTAGTGATAATGTGGACAATGTCATTCGCTTTAACAGCAGCCATTCAATGATTCTCTTAATAATACAACCTAATACAGCAGCTTTGTCTTTGACTAGTGCCTGTGGGGAGGCTTTTATTAGGAGACATGGAGGTCTTTGCTGTTGCTATGGGATTTGGAAGGGGTTTTCTATAGGGAAATAGAGTAATTTTGAAAGCAGGATGACGTGTTCAGTTTTGTATAGTTAAACCACGATAATTTTAGTGCTGCCTTTACAGCATATGAAATGAAGCAAATGCTTCACAATGAAGATGAACGCAAACATAGACAATGCTGTCATCCTCAGGGATCATCTGGAAGGGGATGAATCACTAATCAGTAGATGAATAAACTTCCCAAACCATTTACTTTGTATTAATGTTGGAACTTGATCAATACCGTAAGTGTCAACTACAGTTGCTGTCATTTAGTTTGGTCTCATGAAGTAAACATTTTTGCATTAGCTATGCTGTCACGTGTGTGCAGCAGCATTTTTAATACAGATGATGTAGCAATATAATCATATTGTGCTATGGAATGGCACAGATACTCCCATGAGATGAATTTTAGCTCAGCAGATGTTCTTTCTGCACAGGCTCTTGGGGACCAGCACTGGTGTTTTGCAGCTCGCAGAGGGAGTCTGGGTGCTGGCACATGCACTGCAGAACTGAGCTGGTGACAGATCCTTCCCTTCCCTCTTTTTTCCTGTCTAATCAACAGGACAGAATTAGATCTTTCAAGATCACTGCAGGCTGTAAACTAGCCTGGAAGTGTCTCTGCAGCCATCTGATGTTCTCTCCTATGTTAGGCAAAATTTTCATCTGAATTTGGACTGTGAACTACCATGCAGCTGGCTTAGATTATGTCTTTATACTCAGTTCTTCTTTTTTCAGCTGGAACCAATTCACTGACATTTTTACTTGCACATTTTTCAGCCATGTATTTTTTCAGCAGTAGGGTATGCTTCATTTTGATAGCTATATGGTGTGTTGCTTTTTCTTCAATATAAGATTGTAAAAGACCAAGTGGAGGATTTGGAGGAAAGCTATGTTTGAGCAGCCCTCTCCTTTTTGATTTGTATGATTTTTTTTCTGTCCTAATTTCTATTTAATGTAAAATTCTGAAAAGTTTCATTTCAGCTGAATGCTGAAACTCAGCTCTAATAATTACTTTTAAAAGAGCATTATGAAATTTTGTAAGCTGAAACTGCCTACAGATCTTCATCCATTTTGTCCATCCTCTTCGGTAAAAGGTAACTGTTGCACATATTATTCCCAACTTCTTCCTTCACTTCCCTGGTACGTTTGCTTTATTTGCATTCAGTCTGGATATTCCATAGTAAGGCAAGGCAAGGTGGATAAAGCACAGTGCAATGAACAGAACTAGTTGTTCTATCCTAGTTTCCTTGGTTATTCTGTTTCTCAGTGCTGTGAGTTTGGCAGAGGGTGCTTTGTTACTTGGTTATTGCATCATTCAGTTTGAAGAGCAGGAGTCCCATTTGTACTGCTCACAAAATCTGTATGAGGTTATTGCTAAGAGTCATGTATTTCAAAAGACTGCAAGGAGACATCAAAATCAGAATTTAAACATCAGTATGAGGATTAGAAGGAGGCTGTTCTGTTCTGTACAGTAAGTATGTGTAAAGTTTCAAATTGCTGTTCAAGTGTCAATACCCAGCTCACTCTGAGATCTGTAAATGAACTATTTTTCTTTAGCTTTTAACTTTTGCATTACTGGTGGTACATGACTTCAAGGCAGATCTATTCATTTCTCTTCAGCCATCAGAAGGGATTGCCTTAAACTTGTTTCACCAGTTGACTGAGTAAATTACATGCTCCTCGTTTTCCCTAAATGTCTTCTGACTAAACTAGTGATGACCTGATCACATAGAAAGAAATTCACAAATGGGTAGAATTTGGATGAGGTTCTCTGGCTGGAGCAGGAAGCAGTCAGTGAGTGCAGTTTTGCTCTATGCTATTCTAAAAATGTTCTAAAATGAAATCCTTCAAGATTACAAAAATTTAGTTTTATAAATAAACTGAGGAAATACCAACCTAATTTCTGTTCTTTCCATTGGGTGGAAATTCAGTGGAGACTTTGTGTGTGTGTAAAATATATACATGTATGTTATATATCTACATGCATATGCCTGTTTTTCATATGTAGGGTTTAAATTTATATACACTCGGATTTGTGTGTATACTACATGCTTTCTCTATGTGGATAAATAATTATCTGTATAAAATTCTACACATAAAATATTTGCAACCTTGTCCTCTCAATGACAGTTAGTAGCAACAAGTTTCTAGGTTAAATTTGTTGTTAAAACAAATGAAACCCACTTCAGAGTATTCCTTATTATTTTTTTTTAATTTCTGTCCTAATAAGTTTCATTTAGTGATACACTGTGCTTTTATTGTGAGTATAAATAGTGGTGTACCTGTTTCTCTGTCATTTACATTTTGCTTCCTTTTAGAAGACATAATCTGTTAGTGTAATATCACTAATCTACTCATCTGTTTGTAAAATTGTTTCTGTTTTCACCATTTTTTTCTGGAAAACCATGTCAAGAATAGAAAAAAATTACAAGATGAGTATGTGAGGATTTAACACTACTTGCATTTTTACTTTCTGTCCATTTTCCTTTTTTTTCCATGTTGGTACTTCTTTTACTAAACCTGTACATAGAAAAGAAATTTTTATTGAGCTGTTTGCAGACATACCCAGGGCCATTTTCTGAGGACTTGGAGTTAATTTAGATCTCAGCAATCAATTTGAGGTATCTTGCCTTTGCCAATGTGAGTTTTCATCTGCTGATGTATGGTCCATTCACATTCCTCTGCTGGACCTTCTTATTTTAGGAATTCAAGTACGTTTGTGCCAACCTGTATTTTACTGGTTCAGTGCTTCATTCTTTTCTAAATTACAAATACAATAACCCTATTCCTGGAATAGAACTGTACAATGTTGCACAGCTGATATTTTGAAGTGGCAAATTTTCTGTTTCTAAACATATTAAAAGTAGATACGCCCTCTCAAAGTTGGGCTGTTTTCTTCTGTGGTTACATCTAGCAAACCAAGGCAGAATAACATAATTGAAATCCATAGAGTTAATCCCATATCATGCTGTTGTAACTGGAAAAAGAGATGGGCCCTAAATTTACCCCTAAATCTTTCAAATAAAGCCCTCTGCTCATGTGTTTAGTCACAACAGGTTTTAAGCCATCATCCTGACAATAAAGGGAAAATTAATGATTCTGTGAGGCATTCAGCTTTTTGTACATAAAAATGAAGCAGCCTTAAAACTCTATTGACTTTCCAGTAGGTTAATATTTTCTAGTAGGTGACTATCGTCTATAAAAGTCAAGCCTGAAACAGATTAACTTGAGTTCTTTGAAGTTGCTGTAAATTGCTGAAATTTTCCTGAATACTAACTGTGTAACACAATAGAGTCTGATGTTTGACCTTAGAGGTGTAAAAATTAATCGGAATACATAAATATATGGCCTCAGTTTAAAGAGGAACCATATCCCAAATTTTCTAGTGCAGATGTGCACTGTTGTGATTAAGATAGTGAAAGCCCTTAGTAATTAATTTTTTTTCCCCTGAACTTTATAAGTATAAAAATGTGTGAAATACCAAGCTCTTTTCAAATTTCAAATGTTGAGCTGCCTGCGGGAAGTTTCCAGCCATGTCAGGTGGCCATCAGGTGTGAAATTCTCTGAGCATTGTGAGGAGGCACTTGCTGCCTGTGCAGTGCTAGACCTGCTTTGTGAGTCTTTGTTCTGGCTTTATTTTCATGGATATTTCACACTTTCAAAGAGTTTTCTTCTAAAAGCCATTTTTTCTCTGTTTGAAATTCTGAAATATGTGGGAGTTTGGCATAGGATTTAGAGACGAACAAAGACTAATAATCTGTTTTCTGTCAAGAACCTGAATTACTGAGAAGTTAGTGGGCTTGTTTTTCTTTGGTTGTAAGTACTGTAAGTTTCAGTTGAGGTATAATTATTTTTATATCTTATTATTATAAAAACAGCTTCGCCTAGTCTGGAAAGTAAACAAAAATAGCTAATAATGAGTTCTGAGTAATTTGGAGTTAGGTTTCAGAATGGTGTGCGCGTATTTACTGCATCAAGCTCTCAGACTTAGAATCAGGTAAAGGGAAATTTCTTCTGTAGGAAAGGGTGAGAGAAGGTTTTGTCATAGCACCAATTCTTGCACTGTTTGACCTCAAAATATTAATTATTTTTTTATTTGAAATGAGTGTTTTGATAAATCTTGGTGTCTTTATTAAGGATGTCTTCCCATTTGATGTTTTCTTTTGTTGAGGTTTCAATTATTTAATTACAGGTCTTGATATGAAACTAATCATGCATGCATCCGTATGAAGCTGGCATACTGAAAGCATAAAATCATTAAACAGTCATTACTATAAACTGACGTTGGCCTGTAATTTTTGCAGTTAACGGGGGAGTTGATGCTTGGTGAACAATCCAATTAAAACTGGCAACAAAAGACTTAAAATGTCAGCCAAATTGCTTTTTAATAGTCAACGCAGCCGTCACAAAACATAAACATTAAAGTCCCCATAGTAGCATAAAGCTTCATGGTGAAACAATTCTAGAAAATGAATAATAATTACGGTATCCTGAGAATTCTCTTAATAGATCTGCACTCATTAAAATACTTTGTTGGGTAGATTCATATGAAAAAGTATTTTTCCCTTGATACTTCTTTATGCATTTGTTTTGAAGGTTTTATTCAGTATTTTATAGATGTAATTTCTAGTAATATTCAAAAATGTGTGTCTTATTTACAATGAGTTTAAATAACTGTATCTAGATAAGCTTTGAGTGAAACACAAAGGAATGTCTTGTGAGGTGAACTCAGGATACGGTCACAAAGAACTTTTATAGCCTATTGATGCTGTAAAATAATGTAATCTTTGTTAATTTGGAGTTGCACTAGATTCCTTTGCAAGTTGAACCAGATCAGCAGAAGCTTGTTGCACCTCCCAGGCTGAAGTTACCAGCGGATTGTGCTTCTGCAGCAGTGGCCTTGTTGGTGCTTGATTGATGCTCTGCTCCGAACTGCAGATGGTTAAGAGAGTGCAGGGCTCCTAACAAGAGACAAGGGTGGAGCTAAAAGTGTTGAAAAGTTCTGTGGAATCAGGGCATAATCCACAGTTTAGTGGAGAGGTTGAAGCATATTGGTATTTCAGAAAATGCACATGCTGGCTTCTAAGTGCCCAGATGTGCTTTAGAGGGACTGCTTTAAGGGCTGTGGCCTTGTCTCATATTCATTTTCAGGCATTGCATTACCTGTTTCTGTGTTGCTATTTTGTCTTTCCCTACAGAAGTTTGGCTTTTCTTTGAAAAATAATGGATTTGCTGTTTACCATCAGTTAAACATGTTCTGTTGTCTCTCCTCCCAGCCAGCTCAGGACTATAGGAGAAGTGTCAGCATTCCTAAATAAAATGTTAGCAAACATCAATGCAGGTATAGATCTTTTTGTAGAACTATTTGTTTTATTTGTCCATTGAGAACGACAAGAACTTGTAAACTTCCTCCAGGGATAAAAGGCAGGAGTAGTCAATCAGCTAATTCTTCACTGAGGTATATCCTTTAACTAATATAGTGTAATTTAGACACCATGTAAAGTCATTTGGTGAGCAACAAATAGCCTTCTATTATGCTATCTGACAGTTACATGCAGCCTCCTTAAATGGTCCCTTGTAATTCTAAGGGTTATCAGGAAAAAATTGATGCTAACTATCCTACAGCTAAGGTTACCATTCTTCTTCCTTCTAAAAAATTTGTTTCCCCTTTTAAAAACAATATTTTGTTCTTTAAATAGATAATTAAAAGATAATTTGAAATTAATGTCCATTTTAAAAATAGTTTCTCTTCTAAAGCAAAACTTCAAAAGGACAATATATGTTTTAAAACTGTAATTTGTCTTAAAGAACTTTTCTCTAAGAAATTTTTCAAATAAAGTTTGTGAAGTAGAATGTAAGTGAAGTTGAAGGAAACAGTCTGATTTCCTGTGAGCTCTCTACCTTGGTCAACAGGAAACTAATACAGTTGCTGAGAAAAATCTGTCCTACCATAATTTATGTTTTATTTGCAAATTGGTTTGTAGGTTAGACTATTTTGATGAAAGGATAGGAAAGGACACATGTACTTGGATTTTATTTTTTTAAATGCTATGAATTATATTTCTTGACCAGGACTAGCTTGCTGCTTGTCAACTTATTAACTGTGGGAAAAAGTAAATTCCACTAAAATGAAGTGGAAATCTCTTCTTGACTGGGGAAGGGTGGGTGATCATATTCCTAATTCCCATAACAAATTGAATGTAGGTGCAGCCATTCAGGAAGAGACAGATAAAAGCATTTCTGGTTTCACCAAAAGCCCTTCATTTTCCTGCTTGATAGCCTGGTTCTGTCTAAAGATTCCTCTCTGATATCCAAAATGACAAGCAGGAAATTGTAGGAACAACTCTGCTATGCTATACAGTCTACAGAGAAAGAAGAATCTCTGTAAAACTTAAATCTCAGGGAATATACCAGAATTCATCTGTACAGAGCCAGTACAGGGGATATATATTTATAATTAGATGCCACCCAGTGAATTCTGGTTAAACCTGTTAGGGGAAGGGATGTTTGTCCTGAACAGCCAACTTTGAGCAAGCTGCCTTCTACTTCCCTGCTCCTGTGGAGCACAGCCACTTAGACAACCCCAGCACTGCTGTGGTGCCCACTACCAGATTTTGACAAATTTGAGGCTGATGTGCATATAGAGCCACATTCTATATATGTTTACATATTATGGAGGTATTTAACAGCTTTTTCTCACCCTCCACAGGTTATTATATGACCATAGATAAGTGATTTTTTTTAATACTCCCTATAACAGTCACTGTAAATAAATGTAAATATGTTTATATCAAGCAATTTAATGTCAAGATAAAATCCTTAATCAAGTGTATGGAATGCAGTTTTATTGAATAAAAGAGACATTTTTTCTTTTTAAGCTAGAAACATATTCTTCAGAATATTATGAACATAGGCACTAGTCTATATTTCTGTTGATGTTCCCTAATTAGTATCTTTCTAAAAAGGTTTGTCTTAATAATGAAGTAAATATATGTGGGTAGTGTCAAGTCCCAAATGATCCAGAAGAGCCTCAAGCTTCTACATCTGCACTTGATATTGATCGTAAAAATAGATGTAGGATTTCCAATTATGCTCTGCAAAATCATGTTCAGGAGACATTCTGGATGTCTGGTTTTGACAGGATAATCTGGAGTGCAGATAGATATCCTGAGAAAAGCTTTTATATAGCCAGGTGGGTGAAACTGGAGTATGGTTCATCCTCGAAGTGAGGAAGTTCAGGTGCTTTCACCTTGAAGTAAATGTAGAGTTAGTTTGCAGTGCTGCCAACAAAGCTCTGTCTCAGTGCAGATAGCTACCAAACATTTGGAATCTTGCCCCCAGTTATTTCAGAGCCCATCAGGGTTGAAGTTTGGATCCTGATGTAACTGGCAGGTTTAATCATAACTTGAAGCTTATCATATTTCTGTAGAGCCACAGAATAGTCTATGTTTGCAGAAATATGACTCAATAAACTGATGTCTCTGATGGCTGGACTTTAAGCTGAAAAGGATTCTGTACTTTGGTGAGCTTGTGTCACTGTCCCCCTTCCAAAGGAGGCAAGTGCTAAAAGGGAAGTCTTCCCCTCAGCCCTCACAGGACATCAAGCTCAAATACTGCAGGGCTTTATGTTATTTGGGTCTGTAGCAGGGCATGTCCTCAAGCAGTCTTTTTTCCCTGAAAATGTTGTAAAATAACAGGAACACAGATGAAGCAGGTAAGAGGCAGGCAGGGTGGTGACAAAGCGGTTTAATATGTTCGTATTCATGATATTTCCACTGACCTATTGGGCTGAATACACAGTGTATTTCAATATGATTTATAGTTGCTAATTCCATTACCCATAGATCCCTTTCAGAAAGCCCTCACAGCTAATGAATTTAATAACACAAGGGCCAAAACTTGAATATTTTTCACCAACAAATCCATCAATAACTGCAGAAACATTAATTTTTACAGCCATGACTGCTTGCAACCTCTTTTACCAATCATAAACTGCTCTTTAATCAAAATCTGTTCACCTCTAAGGTCATCAAAAATTTGCTGCCAGGCTACTTGTAAGTGCCTGTCTTTTGCAAACCTAGATGATAGGCTTACTGTGTAAGCTATAATCTCTCCCACTTTGTTCAGAGTTTTAGAATAGTGATTGTACTATCCCCTGTGAGTTCCCACTGATAGAAGTTACAACTCGTGATATTGACTGAACCCACCACTTTTAAGTAATGGCAGGAATTACACATTCTCCTGAAAATACTGCCTTTAAGCTGGCTGGGAGCTGTCAATCTTCACTCTGTCCTTTGAATGCTGTGTGATGTTAATTGTACCAGCCGCTGCTTGATCTGCTAAACAAACCGCTGGAAGCCTGAGCTGGTTGTTTAGGCTGTTTCCCTCAGACTCCATCAGAACTGGAGTGCTGCTTTTCTTCTCCCTTCGCATTTTGTCCTTCACCTCTGTGACTCAACCACCAAGGGGCCTGGCTTGTGTTGACACAGACTCCAGTGATTTAAGAGAGTCCTGTCTCAGCTGGATGGGTTATAAAATCTGGCAGATGTACCACCTGCAATGAAGGAGAGGGAAAGGATTGAGTAGTAGTTTCATTGCAAATTTTTCAAATTAATTGACATAAATGTGAGCATTTCACATAAATGGAATGTTTTCCACATAAATATTATACATAGAGCACGTTAGTATTTAGCAGCTATGTGAAGAAGTACCATAGAACAAAGCTTTAATTCAGGCAGTTCAGTAGAATAAAAGCACCTCGGGAACTGTTGCTCTTCATTCCCCTCTGGCAATGTTAATTTTATATGAACACACATTGGCATGTTTGTATTGTCAGGTGCTTCTGCATGATAACATTTAAACCTTGCATCTCACCCACAGTACGCAGCATTATAACCTAAAACTCGTTTCAGGTTACAAACTACAACACAGAGAGGGACATTTTAGAGTGCAATGTTTATGACCAAAATTATTCTACTTCAGCAGTCAGGCTCCCAAGTTAAAACACTGAGTGATGGAGTTAATTAAGGAGGAGTAGTGCTGTTGTAGCTCTAATGCTGTACATATATAAGTGCTTCTGAAGTGAGGCAAAGTTTGTCAGGAAAGGTAATGTCTTTCAATGCACCAGCTGATACAGCTGCAGAGAAAAAAAAGAGTTAGCTTTGGGCCCAGAAGCCCTTCTTTTGGCTTGAGTATATTAACATTTCTATCATCAGAAAAAGCAGAAACATTCCCCCACACACACTTTAAAACACGAGTATATCACTCTTATTTAAAAAATTGTGCCAAGTAAAACTGACAAGTATACAGTACAAAGACAACAGATGCCAGAATTTTTTGAGTCCTGAAATACAGAATATTATTAAATACATCCTATCCAGAAACTTGGAAAAGGTGGCCATGTGCTAGTTCCCTAGAGAGGAGTCACTGCCTTTCCTTCTCTAATGACTTCTAACCTCCATTCTTTTGCCTGACAAAAATCTCCCACATCTTTCTGCAGCTGAGTCAAGAAATAGTTGTCTGCACAGACCCTTTTGAGACACTTAAAAATTATTTTTGAAAACACTAAGGTCTCTAGTATTTTTTCACTTTTGTCATGCCACTGATGGAAGTGTTACCAGAAATGGAGCTCAGCAGTGTTACGATCCTGATGTGCAGTGATAATGGAAAATTACTGGCACATGCAGAAGTCTGGAATATGAAAATTCCTTATGCTCACTGTTGCTACAGGTTTTATGGCATTAACACTTGAGATCATATGCAGGTAATAAGGTCCACTTATATTATTTGATTTGTGAAGATTTTCTAGTAGACAGTTATACAGCATTTTTTATAAATTAATTGAAAGTGCAAATTAAAATATGGGAAAATCCCAGGTTCATGTTAGCCTACCTAAATAAATATGGACTCCATAAGGAATTTTAGGGAAGTGTAGTTCTATACTGTTAGAGACGGTGTTAATCAGAATTAAAGAAGTATAAAACATGCACTTCTGTAAAAACAAGAATGTTTTACAGAAAGATATGCTGGTGGTGATCCCATCATTCCTTTTTCCTCTGGTGTTCAAAACTGAGTAATTACCTTTTTGTAAAATTTCCTAGAATGGGGTCCAGTATGAGTGTTTATAAAATATAACTACTTAGGTCTTACAGGACAAGTTTAGCTTTTAATGTAAAAACATTAAGAAAAGGAAGTGCTGCCATCATAAGCAGTCCTTACTGCTCCTGTGCAGAGCACAGAGACCTTGCAGAGCTTTCCAGTACAGAAAGGCATGGTAAGAGCATGAGAAGGACTTTTGACAAGGGCATGCAGTGGTAGGAGGAATGGGTTTAAACTGACAGAGAGCAGACTTACATCAGATATTGAGAATAAATTCTTCCCTGTGAGGGTGGGGAGGCCCTGGCACAGAGTGCCCAGAGCAGCTGTGGCTGCCCTTGGATCCCTGAAGTGTCCATGGCCAGGCTGGATGGGGCTTGGAGCAACCTGGGTGAGTGGAAGGTGTCCCTGTCCACAACAGGGGGTTTGAAACTAGATGGTCTTTAAGGTCCCTTCCAGCCCAAACCATTCTATAGTTCTAAGCATGCTTAAAAAATAATCACAGAGTGGTTTGTAATTGAGCAGTAGTATACCCACAGAACTTTTAAATAAACAAAATTAAGCTCCCTGAACATATGTTGCTGTTTCATTCATTAAATAATGGATTGCCAGCTAATTCACACTCTACTGAGACACATCCAATAAATTAAAAAAAAATATCCAAACATACAAAGAAATAATAAATTCAGGAACTGAAAAAATTAAAATATTTCAAAAGCACTGCAGGTTAGATGCAAACCTTTTATGGTTCATTACATTTTAGTATACTCTCTCTGATATACTTCACCTAATAACAATACAGGCTATTGTAGCCTTGTCAGTAAATGATAAAACAGTTCAATTACCCTGTCTTTTATACGGATCCAAAAAGTATGGTAAAGTATACTTCAGAACTGTTAGGAAAATAGCTCTGCCAAGGCTTGGCTAATTTTCAGAACTAACTTTAAATTATGTGCTAACTAGTTGATTAAGCTGTTTATTTTGTTTTTGCCAGTCTGTAAAGCAATTTAGCTACATGTTTATGATTACAAAGGCATTTTAGCCTGATTCTTAAGGAAAATGAGTTTATGTTAGAAGAAATATTCAGGGGATAAGAATAATTCCTTCCTTCAAATTTCAGAGGAAAGAGAGAAATTAGAACTCCTCCGAGCTAGCAGAATTTCAAGGCAAGATTTTCCTGTTTCCTCCTGCCATCCCTATTGCAGTTTCTCTTGGTGTGAGTGCATGAAGATTGCAAAGTGACCCAAAGCAGAAGAGCTAATCAAATTAACACTTACTGTGTATCCTTGTTATTGAATAATGAAAGCAAAACCCGTAAAAATAAATATATATTTTTAAAAAGCCACAGGTGGAAAGAAGTTTGGGTAGAGTTTGCGAAGCGGATGGGGAATGTGCAAGTTGGAGTAAAAGAAATCACTAGAACGTTGTCTGGATCTTTTCAGGAAACTTCACAGTTTTAGATGTGCTCTGCTGAAAGGAGATGACTATTTTTAAAAAATTACTTCTCAGGGGAAATTATTTAGAAAATTTTTAAACAGTCTCTTTTCTCTGTAAAAAAAAATTAGCTAAATGCAGAAAAGAAGGCCAGTGATTAAGATGAACAGAACAATTTCTGGCTTGGCTACTCCTCAGGTGGAAATCTGATTTGAAGCAATTATTCCAAGTTTAAAGTTTGAGCTGAAATAATGTTATATAGCTACATTTTTAGATTAATGGAAATTTTTATCACATCAATGAAGACAATGAAAACAAATAAGTCTGTCTTTGCATGTCATACATAAATGTTTTAATGTACAAGAATTAAAAGCTATGAACATTATTAACAGCCATTCAAATAAAACCAGCAGTTGTTACAGATAGCATTAGGTAAGCCAATTCCTATATCAGTCTCATACATTTTGGAAGTTTGTTTGCTTTAGACAAATTATCTTGCATAATATCTCCTTTTAGGTATTTAAATGATTTTGCAGTAAGTTATTTTACACAGTCTGCTGTTTATTTAGAGTCCTGAAGAATCCTAAGTGTGCATATTTAGATTTAATGCTACTTTATATCCCAAGCAATATTTTTTGTGTTATAAAAATAATGAGATATAGACTTAGTTTCAAGCAAAATAAAACCAACTCTGCCAAATAAGAAAGTCTGTAAAAACTAATTGGAAACTTGGGCTGATTCTCAGCCTAATGACTTTGCAGTGCTTCAGTGAAATGAGGGTCTGATGAAGACTTTTTAAATCACCAAAATAATCAGGCTCCAATGTGAGGTTTTCTGTGATGCCAGTAGCTAGATGAAAGGGTGACAAGTGTGATAATTAAAAAGGAATCCCCCCAGGAAATCTGATGTGTTGATGTATTGTGATAAATTGCACTGGGAGATATAAGGTATCCTACGAGCCAGAGAGACTTTATGGTTGAAAAGAAGAACTAATCTATTGTATGGAACAAACTAAACTCTGTCAGACAATTGAGGGCCATTGACAGGATAGGGACAGGGCAGATAAAAGGGGAAGAAGGGAACTAAAAGTTGTGTTGCCATGTAGAGTATACAGGTTTTTTCCCAAATACCTAGAGAAGCAGTCGCCTTGGCTGCTCAGCATTTACTGCACAGCTCTTGACGTACATTGTAGAGTCTACTGGAAAAAATCAACATTTTTCTAACAGGACAGTGGCTCATCCATTGAAATGGCGTGTCATGCAAATTATAGGTTGTATAATAATCCTGTAATTTTTCTGTAGAGTGGATTTACAATTGATACCTTAAGTAAGGAAATGTAATTGATCAAATACATAAGAATGCTGGACATCAAATATGTGCAAAATCTGGGTAGCTTTCAATTCTAAAATAGCAGGATACAGGATTTACCTAGATTAATTATTATATGAAAGTGCCTTAGCAGATTATTTTGGAACCCTGGGCTGTTGACTCTGGTGATTTAATTTACTGAGGTCTCCAATTTTCTAATATGCTTAGAACTGCTTTTCTATGCAAACTGCTTTTTTTATGCAAACGAATATTACAGCATAAACCTTAGTGCAACCGTAAGAATCCTGCCTTGATAAAAGATCACTGAAATTAAAAGGATTAAGCCTGGGCCAAATCTGTGACAGCTTTGCTTACCACAGCATTGAAAAGCTTATGTGGAGCACTAAACAACCTTGTTTCTCCAGCTGGGGTAAATTGGGACTGTCACAGAGAAAAAGGTGGGTTTTTTTTAACACAAGCTATTCCAGGAAAGAAGGGAATACACTTTCATCTTTCGCCTTGAAGACACATCATGTCATAATATAAAGAAAGTATGTGTTGTAAATGGATGACAACAGTTCCTTGCAGGGAATTTTTGCAGGTTCATCAGAGCTTTGCTCCAGCTGGATATCTGCAAATTTAACTGGACATCTGCTAAGGTAAAAGTGAGAGTGAGGGTGAGTACAGAAATGGGATAAAGCTGTGTTAGACACTGAGGTGAAGTAGCTGGAGGAGTTTCAGGTTAACAAGTTCACAGATTACTCAATCTGGCAGCTATTTTTACCACTATTTTCTTTACAAAGTGTTTGCTCTTGTCCATAGCTGTGTATCTGGCTGTATTCAGATTCTTTGGAGACTTGAAGTAGATAAAACAAGCTTTTGTTGTCCTTTGAATGTACCATTGCACCCTTTTTGTGTCTTTGTTGTCCTTTGCAGGAGGATTGAAGCTCAGTGGCTCAGGCTGAGCTTGAGCTGTGTGGCAGCTTTTGTTAGCACAGGACAGGAGCCTGTGCAGGTGCAACATCCCCTTGGGGTACTGGGGGGCAGCCTGAGGGTCCCTTGGGGCAGTGGCAGCGCAGGGAGCAGGGCCTTGGGTACCCACCACAGGCACTCTGTCTCCTTCTCAGACTGGTCCAGTGGCTGGGAGCTCCCTGCCAGCTCATCTGCCTTTAGCTGCCATAAAACCTTTTCTCGAGGTGACTGGATGATTAGTGCTTCAGAGACCTTTTTTCAGCTCTCATTTAGCAAATGCAGTAACAGACTTCAGAAATGTGTTAATGTTATTTTAGGAAAGATGTTTGTTAAGGGGTAGGATTTACTCAGTTATTTTCTCTCTCAAATTGAAGTGCAGGACTAATTTTTATACTGTCTATTTCTTTCACAGATGTTTTAAATGAAAATTATACCTTGTGAAATCAGTTGGTATCTGTGATGCCATTCAGTGTCAATTTATATGTTCTTTACCTTCATGCTCAAAAGTTCATGACAAATTAAGTCGATATTATATCACCTTCTTTCTTTTTCTTTTTGGTTTTGTTTGTTTGTTTTGCTGTTGTTGTTGAATTACAGTGCTGTAGGGTGTGTCTGTATCTGATAGTTTCTGTTCCGGTAGACTATTATATTTTAAATTATTTCAAATATTGCAGCAACATTTACAGGAAAAATGGTAAAGAACATTATAAAGCACAATGCTTTATTCCCAATAATAATTGTATTACAGGATCACTGAATGGTTTGGGTTGGAAGGGACCAACCCATGTTGTGGGCAGGGACACCTTCACTAGACCAGGTTGCTCCAAGCCCTGTCCAACCTGGCCTGGAACTCTTCCAGGCATGGGTCAGCCACAGCTTCTCAGGGCAACCTGTTCCAGTGCCTCACCACCCTTACAACTAAGATTTACTTTCTAATACCTCATGTAAATCTGTCCTACTTCAGTTTAAGACTTCAGTCTCCCCTTTCCTTTTTTAATTACGATGAAGATAAATGAACCGCTAACTGCAAAACACCATCTAAAGACAGTCTTGATCTTTCTAAAATAATAACCTGCCGTATGTTTGGTTGTCTTTTCCTTGCTGTTTCAGACATGCCTGGTAGCCCTCACAACCAGTTCACCTTCAGGCCGCTGCCGCCACCGCCTCCCCCGCCGCACGCCTGCACGTGTGCCAGGAAGCCGCCTCCTTCGGCCGACACGCTGCAGAGGAGATCCATGACCACGCGCAGCCAGCCCAGCCCTGCTGCCCCCACGCCCCCCACCAGCACGCAGGATTCGGTGCACCTTCATAACAGCTGGGTCTTGAACAGCAACATCCCGCTGGAAACCAGGTACGGACCGCGGCCGCGCGCAGAGGATCTCCGATGTCGCGGGAAAAGGAACGAGATGGGGAGGAGGCCTGGCATGGACACAAGTGGTGATGGGCAGTTGCAAGTCTGTCGTTCAGGACGTGCTGATGTCTTTGGCTTTGAGGCCATCTCAAGTAGTCACGTGAGGCCATATTTGCTTGATTCATTTAGGTCAAAAATACTCAAAAAAGCACATTATGCAAAGATCACAATTACTTTAATGTGTGTAGGTTACACTGGCATTTTATGGTCGTGGTCAGGATATGGGCTGGTGTGTTTGTCCTGCTCTCCCACATTCTCTCAGGACCATTTTGTAACCAGCAAATAGAAGTTTGGCTTAATCAGTGTACTTTGGCACTTCTGGAGTCACACAGAGTCAGGAATGTCTGGGGTTTGAAGGGACCTTTGGAGATCATCTAGTCAGGCTGTAGCTTTTCTGTGGATAAGGAAAGAACAGAAATAATACTAAAATAATATTTTCCTCAATATGTATTTAATACTTTATTGCATATATAGCCAAATATAATTTTATAATCATTTGGTAATGGAGAAATGATACCAAGAGAGATATTTGGCATGGCAAGGCTTACCTCTGGGAGCTGGAAAGGGAGGGTGCAAATTCAGGATCATTCACAATTTATGCAAATTATCTACTTTGAAAAACAATTGAGAGCAAACACATTCTGTATTCAGGCAACTTACTTTTCAATACCCAAAGCTCTGGACAATCTTCTCTGACTTTTTGGCTATAATAAGCTTTTTTTTCACCTGTTCCTGATAAGTATTAGCTAATTTGATTGCTTTCAACTACCGCTGTGTTTGCTGACTTGATTTTTAAAACAAGATCTTAATTTTCAGTCTTCTTCTGCTTCATTGTCAACAGAGCACCAGGAGGTTTTAACTAGGGTTTCCTTTGGGTTTTGCCATTTTAAAGCACGTAAAGGGCAAGAGTTTATGAAAGTTGTGTCTGATGAAACAGATAAATTTCTGACATCCACCTAATTGGATCCAGAAAATATAAAGTATTATGCACAAAAATGTTTGGGGGATTTTTAACACATATGTCTGAGGCCTAGTTATCACAATTAATCACCGAAACCTAGATTTTGTTCTTTTATAACAAGGTTGGGTTTATTTTATTACAAAAGTTAATCTTAATATATGTCTTTAAACACTTGACTGCTGCTCATCAGAACTGTCTGGTTTTAGTTCTGCTATTAAGTTGGGATTGAAGAACATGCCAATTCATTCTGAAATACAACTTTCCTTATTTGTCCTAAGGACAAGCCTCAAAAAGAATCAAGGAGGATGGAAACTTTTCTGCAAAAGTGAACATAAACAATGCTTTAGTTCAGCTGATCCATCTGGAGCTAGAAGCTTCTGCTTACTCAGTCTTTATAAAGATAAATCTCTGCTGTTTCTGGTGTAACAAGCCTATATATCTAGCTATATTTTATGCAGAAGGAAGGGTGATCTCTGGGTGTTCTGTCCCATGAACTTTTGGTTCATTTCAATTAAAAGTCAGGTAGATCTTTTTAAGGCTCTGCATCCCTGTTCAGTACATTTCCATTAGACTTCATTGGGTTCAGTACTGTGCAATTTATTTTTCTTTTGAGTTTGGTTTACATTTTCTGGTTTCACACCATTTTTTGCAAATTTGAAGCTTCTCTTAAAGGACAAATACTGAGATATATAGCTATATCTATAATTATATAAAGGACTGTGCAGTGAAGTAGGAATTCAGACTGGAAAACATCCTTTGGGCTCTGAATTAGTCATTTAGAGAGCCTGGGAATTTTCCATGTTCTGACCCTTCAGTGGTTGTTTCAGCCAATTTCATGCCCCTGCTGGTCACTCCCAGAAGCCTTTCATGAAGCTGGCTGAAAGGCTGGATAATCCATAAGGAAAACCTGTGAGTCTGTTTGCCAGGATGTATCTGCTGTTTGTGTGCAGACAAGTGCTGTAGCAGAGGAACACTGTAATAAGAAACATTTGTGAGCACCACTTTCCAGAAGTCTACAGTGCACAGTACAGCCTTAGAGAAAATGAAGGGTTTGCAGCTTATTTTCCCTTCCTTTACCACGGAATGATTCTGCTAGAATTGAACTGGTGCTTTGGCCTAATATCTGGATTCCCTTGCCTTCCTTCTCCATCAATGTTTAGCTGTCCATTAAAAATAATCCTACAAAATAAAGAGAACATTTCAAAGATATGTTTCTGTGCCAAATCTTTAATAATACCAAGTCTATCTAATATCTACATACCTAAGAGATCTAAGCAAATTTTTTTGTTGTTAAATATCGAACACTTGCAATCAAAAAGAAGACTTAGGCAGTAATGTATTCCCTGCTGTAACAACTATGCAAAAATCAGAATACACATGTTCAGCTTTTCTTCCAACTGTATCTCCTGTTAATCCGTAAACAGAACATATGTTTGATGCTGTATCTACTGCCATGAAATATTAGAGAATTTTCAGACAGGAAAGGATTTCCTAGATCTAATCATGTGACTGTAAAACCTATTCACTCTGGACAGACAGAAATGAAGCAATTCTGCTCATAATATGTCATATTTATGTAGAAGAAAATTCTCTAGTTCTGAAAGTGTTTTCAATACTCAAATTAAACACGTACTCTTACATAGTTAGAGTTTGAAACCCTAGATTAGATGGTAAAGGGCTGCAGTGAAGACATACTGTGGGGAATGTGTTTGAAAGTTTTCTTGTACAGAAAAGGGCAAATCAGAAATGTTATTTTGTGCTTCGTCTAGAGGTGTTACATGCACTAATCTTCAAAGCAGTTTTGTCAAGACCTAACTTACTAATGCAACTGTTTAATGATGAGACTGACTTGGAAAGATGAAATTACTTGTTCAAGTTCACACTAAAAGCTAAAATTAAAGTCTGTCTGTGTTGTCGTTGCCAAGGCCAGTTCCCTAACTCTGGCAGTTATTCTGATTATAAGCAACCCAAATAAAAAATAGAATTAAGAACGGCTTTAGAACTCCAGAGGACATGTTATGGAACACCTGCTGCTGAGGGAATTGGAGAAGAGCTGTACCTGTAGGAGGTGTAGCAGCTCAAACTGGTGACTGTGCTGCAGCCTTCAGCACTGTAATGTGTCCAGAGATGCAAATGCAGTCTCCATCTATGCATAAACATGGCCATTATTAAAATTTCTTATGAACATGCAGTAATTTCACTGTCACACAGATAAATAATTATTTAGCATTGCCAGAAAAAGACTGCAAGGATCTCTCACACCACATAAAAACATGGGAAACATTGATTTTCTTTTTTAGGATAATATTACTGGGCTCTTACAAAAATTGGTTTTTTCCCTCTCCCCCACAATAAAATACTTGCAGCCTATTGCCTATTCCCTTCCTTTCCACTAAAATAATTGTTTTTTCAGGGTTCATAGATACTTTACTCTAATGCTTCAAATCTTGTGATTTACAGTGTAATACATTGTCATTATCTCCGACAGCCCCATCTGAACATAGCTTACTACTTTATATGGAGTAAGTATTAAACCCTGATAACTCAAAGGAATGTTTTTCATTTTCTCCATGCCCTTCTAGTTAACTCAGTATTTGTTTCCATATCTTGCTTTCTTAGTTTGGTTTTTTTTCCTGCTGTTTGCTATTTATTTTCCCATTTCAGACAAATCCCCAAAGAAGAAGTAAAATCTAGATGTTAAGTAGGGATTTTTACCTGACATTTTTCTTATCCTCCTTATAGTCTGTTACAGATCCCTCATGGATAAACCATTGGTCACACTTATTTTGAGTTAAGTTTTGACATAGATTACCAAAGCATTAGAATTTTTAAGTTTTATGTCTACATCTCAAAATTTAGCTAATTTTGATTTTGTTTCAAAGTGGAGTTTTTAGTCCTGTTTTGTGCGTCAGTATTTAATATATTTGCTTGTTCCTTCCTTTTTTAAATCAGATTTCTTCCTAGTTCCTCTAGCCCATTTAGCAGTGTTGGCAGTAAGGTTAATGCTATGCTGAATGGACTGAAATCTCCCTTCACTGCACTGGCAATGAGCCAAGTCCTGTGGAAAAAGACAGCTTAATTTAAGCAATCTTATCACCATGGTAATAGCTCCTCTAAGGGGACAGTGAGGTACCAGACCATAAACCTGAGATTCAATTATCATTCATTTATATAAAACTTTGAAGTACTGGAATAGTAAGTGGTGTATTTGGGGTTCAAGGCAGTTATTATTTTTAGTTACAATTCAGCAATATTTCAGAGCCCTAAAGTTTGATTATGTCTCTAAACACTTGAAAACTTTGAGAGTTTTGGAGTTCAAGAAGTGTGTTTGAATCATCATACAGATGGAATCATTCCTTTCTGTGTTACATAGTTATTTAAGGTGTATAGGTAGGATTTTAGCTCCATTTGTTTTCCTGAAAATAACTTGGTTATATTTCTGTTTGGTGTAGGGGAGATGTTGACAACAAGCAAGAGATTTATTCTATATTATGATTTATCTTTTTAAATCAACCTCATAATTATTTTTTCTCTTCAGGAAGTACATTGATAGCCTTTCAAATCACAGTCCCTTTCTGTGTAAGATGAAATTTTAAAAGGAAAAATGATTAAATAAAACTGCATCTAGAAATTCACACTCAGTTTAGTGTGGGCTCTTGGAAGGTTTGATCTTTCTTCTTGGTCTCGGCATTTGAACATCTTGTGGAACTTGTGAATCTTGCCTCCAGTGCAGAGACTCAGAAAACAGTTTTTTGTGCCTTGATTTTTTTCCCAGTTCAAGGTTTCCATAGCAAACAGAGCAGCTTTTACAGCTCCCGAGGCAGACAGGTGTTAATGATCATAAGCCACCAAACAGGGAGACACTTTCTACTTGAGCAGTTCACTGGGAACTTGTTTGCAAATGGAGCCTACTCCTGAGTTAAATGACCAGATTTGGGGCTGTTCCAAGAATAAATGCAGGGAAGAGCTTCCTTTATGATCTTTTCTTCAAGTTATGTTGGTCAGTATTTGCTATTATGACATTTCTCTTGTATTTTCTCATTTTCTACCTAATTAAACAATAAATCAACACATATAGAGGCTGACCATATTAAAGACAGACACATGGCAAGGGTTTTAAATTCATTCTGAGTCCCATGTGCTTTCACTGCACAGAAGAAAAGATCTGAAAACATTAATCTTCTGAATTACAAAAGATAAATTGAAGACTAGCAATAGGACCATGAACTGAAAATAAAAGCTGTAAATATGACCTTAAATTTAATAATGCGAGAAGGAAGGTGTCTTTTATGGAAATAAAAATATAAACATTTGTCAGCTACAATGAAGTACAACTTTCATGTCAGCAAAAATGGCACTTGAGGGTCCTGCCTTGAGTAGTTTGAGATCCAGTCACTAAGGACAATAGGGCAATTTAAATTGTTCATATACTCTATTGTATTTTGTGTGAGAAGCTCTGGTGTGGGCTTCCCTGGAATAGTGGGATAAAATTTTTGTAAGGGATTTTTATAGAGGCCAAATATAGTAACTTGAACAATCACGCTGCAGATACTCCTTGCTCATTATTTTAAGTAATGTGATGGTATATAAAGGTGTAACTAAATGTAAAGCTATATTATGATTTTATGGCCACCAATGAGCAAGCAGCCTTTTAGCTTTCTATGAAATAGTGTTTTCTTTTACAAAACCAGAAGCGGACTGAATCTAAATTTTGAAAGAGAACAATAAATACAAAGGGTTAATACAAAGGGTCTAGGTTGTGAGAAGTGGTCAGAGACATGAAAACAATTCTACTAAAAAATCAGATATGTATGTATAATGTTACTGCCCAGTGTTACTGCCTAGCTATTTCTAGGTAAGCTGGATTCAAAGACTAAATAGTATTTTTGTAGTTAATGTGATACATCTTTTGTCAGGTAAACTTTGTCTTATTTGTCACAGTAGCTGTACAGCTTGGATTAGACTATTGCATGTGAGTGTAGGTACTTGGAAGTAGACTGAAATGCTGGGAACAAAAGTCAGAATATGCATGAATATTCATAGCAGGAAATTGATGGCAAAGAGAACTGAGGAGCAACTACTTCAGTTACTCATTCCTTTCTTTAAGTCATGCTTCCAACTATACAATATAGGCAAGAAAATTACAATATTGGGTTTTTTATCCTTCTTGATTCATAGTTTCAAAGTACTCTGCAAATACTTTGTACTTTATATGACTTACATAAATATTCTTTCTATACTGTTTTTCATATTTTCCACAAAATAATCTTAAAATTTCTCGAGGAAGAAAAAATAGAGCTATCCATGAGATTATTCATTCATTAAATCACAAATTTCTGTGTGCATTGGTTGTTTTACTCAGCTGCTGTTTGAATTGAAGTGCTACAGCAAATTTTAAGCTACTGAAAAGCATTTTTGAGGATTACTGAATTAATGTAGAGATATCGCCATGTATCAGAGTAACAAACCCATACTGGTATATGGAAGAGTAATTTATATCCTCAGCGTGATAAATTTCATTTTATTTTTTGTCATTAAATAGCAAATGAACCCAGGAAGCAGTTGTATTTTGGACAACAGTTCCATTATAGAAGCTGCTCTTGACTGGTTTTGGCACCATCCTATATATATATAATTATTTTCCCAGATTTCTGCCAGACTTGAAAGTTTAGTCACCTGGTTAGCAGGCCTAGCTTGGCTACAGCAACAGCAGCCAAGTGAGCCACATCGCACCACTTGTTCAGTATTGGAGCAGAAAGAGAGGGACACAGATTCCTTTTACATCCTTTCACAGTGCTCAGTTTTTAGATGCCATGTAAAGAAAATATGAGTGAATAAAGGGAAACAATTCTATGTGAATGATTCAAAAAGCAAGTCCTGCTCAAAGAGGAAATTTTAGCAAAGTGGTTCTATTCCCAAAGACAAATCTCTGGATGGAAATCATGGGAAAATACAATTATAAAAACCATGGAAGCCATGGAAAAATGCAATTACAAAATAAATTAGATAAGTAGTTTTCATGGCAATTTCTGTCTTCACCCATGACGTTTTTGTTCCCATAGTTCTTGTACACAAAAAGGTGAAACAAAGGCTATAAAATTATAGGTCAGTTCTATCTATAAGTATATTCAGATACAGTTTTCCTGGGTCATTTTTCAGGATGAGGGTATAGTGTATATATCTTGGTGATCAAGTGGGTGTCTTGGTTTATACATATATATATATATGTAATATTTGCGTTGGGTTTATATTGTATAGTTTGTTGAGAGCCATATGGGAGATTTATAAAATATATATTCTGACTATTATGTAAGTTTAGAAGTGTCCCTCTTCTTTCCCCTCCCACTTTGAGTACAGAATAGAATGGATAGAAAACCAGGAGAGAGTGAATTTCTGCTTTTTACTGCTGTCACAGGAAATATTAAGTGACTTAAAATGGGCTGGTACCAATGTCATCTTGTTAGTGTTTGCCAAAGTAAATGGGAAACTGTATCAGTTCCAAATCCCTTTTGGCTACCATCTCTGTATATTTTCTGGCTATGCCAAAAAACACAATCCTTTTTCTGTTTCATCTGCTATGCCTCTTGAAAATTTCCTTTGCGCTTCTGTTGACATCTAAAGGAATAACTTCAATTAAATATCCATATAGATATACAATTACATACATTATATGCAGCTATAAAACTTAGTTTAAAAAAAAATTGAGCAGCTTAAGTGATTGAACTGAAGTCTTCTTAGTTTTTCTATTACATTGATTTGCAGCAATTTGTAATGCTTTAGGTAACTACTTCTTGAATGTGAAACATACACAGGTGCAAATGTATCCCTACTTGGTTTATCCAGGAGAAATGCAGACTTAATTTTTCGGCCCAATTATAGCAAGATTTGTGTTTCTAACTTAGCTGTTGGCTCCCTTTCAAGTGTGTTGTTGTTATTCATTTTTTCTTCTTACAAACTCATGATTTTTAATGGAAATGGAAGGAAAGCATGTGAACAAGTGATGGTCTGGGCCTCTCTGCTCAGCAGAGAGTTAATGCATAAAAAGTTACAGAACTGATACCAAGCCCTTGACAAAGCTGAGGAACATTTCTACAGTATCAGGATATAAAAATATTTTCTCAGAATTTAATTACAGAATTCTGTGTGGGGTTAATCTGGTTTCTGTAATAGTATTGTTATTGCCACATGAATTCAGTTGGGATGTTACTTCAAGCTTCTATAAGACATAAATTGCTGTTCCAGATAAGGAGCCAGAAGTACAGAAAGAAATATCCTGATGGAGAAGCATGTAAAGAAATAAACTCTTCTCTAACCTTCTCATTCAAAAAAGAATTCATCATTTGTATGAACTGTTCTCTTGGAGTTACCTGCCATGCCTCGCGAGGTTAGACTTGGATGAGCCACAGGAAACTGCATCTCCAGAGAATGGAAGGGGCTCTAGGACCAGCTGGACTCGCAGTTCTGATTTCTTGTGCCAGCTGAGCTTCCCAATAAATCCCTTCCCTTCCCTTTCCTGGGCCTGTCCATGGCAGGGGGAGCCGTGGCTCCGCTTCCCTCCCCTGTGCTGGGCAGGAGGGCAGAGAGCTCCGTGCAGCAAAGGAGCCTCACCAGGGCTTTTGCTGCTTCCCTTGCTGCTGTGGAGGGCTTTGCTCCTGGTAGGATCTTTTTCTTTCCTTTAGCTTCTCTTGAGAGGATTCAAAGTTCAAAAGTCTTATATTTGTAGAGATGAACAGATGGTTGAACAGCCAAGCAGACATTGTGGTTACCTCGAAGAGGGAATGCTTTCCAACTGCCTCTTCTATATGTGAAGTTATTACTGAGCCTTTATTTATGTATTAGAGTTATCAGTGTAATAATATTAAGTCACTTTCATTTCACTAACAAATATTATCATCTTCTTTATGGATGTTTTTGATGTTTTTGTGAACATTTAGTTTTTCTCCACTTGGAAGGAGTGATGTTATCAATCAGCCTTATAAATTCTCTAATTTTTCTTGTGTTCTCAGTTTACTAAAAAAAAAAAATCCACCACAAGCCTTAGCTTTTATTTTAGATCAAATATTAATGCACACATCAGGCTGCAGTCAGATCTAAACTTTTGAACTGCAGGTTTTATTATTTTGCTCTTTAGAAAGAAAGCCTGATTTTATAGAATTGATAGCAACAGTTTAGCATGTCCTGACTCCTTTGGGAGCTGTGGTGTGCTCAGACAGATGAGGAGTCATCTGAGTTTATGAGAACATAGTCACAGTCTGGCTTTGGAAATTTGTCTTTGTGCCACCAGTGTTTTTCAAATTCTATAGAAATGTCTGTGGGTACTCAATATACTTTCCAAAAATTGAAGTTGTAAACAATTGAGTTTTTGAAACATTTTCTCAGCATTATTTCACTGGTAGCTCAGTTTCAGTGTACCATTGCTTCAGAATCTCAATTTTATTACAAATTAGAGCAACGTAAATTCTCCTCTGTGTGAATGGACTCATCTGTCCAAAAGAGAGTGATCTGGATCCAGGTTCTGTGCACTCTGCTGCTAATAGAGAAGTGCCTCTGCACACTAGCACTTTATCATCAAGCTCTTGTTATAAATTCCTGTGCAAGAGTATGAAATTATTCCTGGCTATTGATTGCAGGTTGTTAGAGCTGTAATAATAACAATTTTCTGTTCAGCATTTCCTTCCCTTTACCTGAGATACCTTTGCACCATAGAGGACAATCAATACTGCCAATATCAGACCTTTTTGCTGTAATTTCAAAATAATTAAAATGAGAAGTTATCAAAGAAGTAGGTTTTTGTGATTATGTCTTGAACAAGTAAAGCATGCAAAAACAATGGATTTTTTATATTTGTAATATTTGTGTATATGTATGTATGTGTATATGTATATATGCATACATACTTCTCATCTGTATGTGCTTGTATCTAATAACATATCTTATTTAATGTGGTAATTCTGTTTCCCTAAATATCAATAGGAATTGTGCCATGACATTTTTTCCTACCAGAAGTCTAAGTGACTGTATATCTCGTTAACTGCTGACCGAGAAAAATCTTCTCATACTTGCAGAAGCTTTCATGTGTGACAGCAAAGCTTTGAATCCAAAAAAACCAACTGTGCTCTCATGGCCTGATAGGAAAGGAGCAGGTTTATATAGTCCTGTAAACAGTTCTATTACTTCATTTGAATTTACTATTTTACTGTATATGAGTTTATAACTTTTGAACTAAAATGGAGGTAACATTACAATGTGGAGAGCTATGCCATCTTTCTAATGTGTGTATTTACAGCTGTGGAAGTCAGTGGGAAGGAAAACTAGAATGTGTTGTCTGATGCACTGCCAGGATGCTGTACTCAGGGTCAGATGTCCAATTTTGTCTGGGTGCAGCTCATTTGGGTAATATTCATGAAGCAGAAGTAACTAATACTCAAATTTCATTCTTGTGGTTTAGTCATAAGACTCCTGATACATAGGCACTGTAAACTGCAGGGCAAGCTAACCTCTATTCTCATTTGCTTTCTTTTTTATGTAACTAAAGGGCTCTTTAAAAGATAAAACTGCTCTGTAATACCTTTTTATTTTCTATAATCTGGCATTTTGAAAACCGTAACCTTTCTTTTAAAATCTTATAATGGAAATACATAATACCATACTCATTACACTATTTTAGCAATTACCATTTCAAGAACATGTATTCACAATATTCTTAAAGTCAAATGTCACAGTATAACAATGTTTCATACTCTTGAGTGTTTGATCCTGCATGCATCCCACTGTGTATTCGTCAAAGAAATTCTCCCAGCATGGATTGGTTGATCCATTTATACATTCAAAAACTCGTCTTGTGCCTTGCTGAAGGCATAAAGGCATATTTGCCATTGGGAAGATTCTGGACCATGTCACTTGCTTTCTCAGCTTGAGACAGAGAAACACCAAGCTTCTCTAAACTGCTTTGGGTGCATGCTGTAGCATGACTTTTAGAGGTGCACCTATCAGAAAAGAGGGCAGTGAAGAAGCTTGCTCCCTTAGCTAAAACAAAGGCAAGAAGGACCAAAGAAAGCTGGTGTTTCCAAAAGAGTATGTGGTTGGTATGGCCTGAACTAACCCTTTTTGTCACAATTTCTGAGCACATATCACAGTAAGTTATTGTTTAATATTAAATAACCTTTCTTAAATTCTCTTGGAGAGCCCTTGCCAATCCTGAAAAACCATTCTTCCTCATATAAAAAACTACTCTATACTTCTGCACCAGAGCCTGTTCTGCAAGGCACATTTTTCTACCTTATTTTTTGTGCTAATGTAAATCTTCACTGTTTTTTCTTGAAGGCAATCAATCCTGTGAAGTATGCTGAATAGGTCTCCAGATGAATTCTTTCTTAGTATGTTTGAGAATCACCGCAGTAGGCAAAAGCATTTGAATAAAAACTACTCTCAAAATTGCTCAGTTAAGAACAGTAAAGAAATTGTGCTCACCCATATAGTAACTACAGTTCTTCAGAATGGATTATCCTTGTAAATCAGGTGACGAAGTAGTCACTTTTTTTTTAATTTCTTATATTCCATGGTAAAAAATAAATGTTCAAAGTAGCACTGGCTTTAGCATTTTTTGAGTATTCCAGGTGAATCAACCAGTTAGGTGTGGATGGAGGGGATACTGCTGGCAGCAGTTCCCAAGTCTCTGTCACACCTGTGTAAAGGCACGTGGGCTGCTCGTCTTGGAGGATCCCAGAACTCCACTGAGAAACAACCTGCCCTCAGCATTACTCTGAAACACGGGGAAATTAGCTTGGAATTTATTTATTCTAAAAATAAATGTGTGTTGTTTCACTAAAACATTGCTGGACATCTGGTGGTGTGGTTGAAAACCTCACAGAGGATATTCAAATATTTCCTGTCTTTGTTATTTTCTGTGGCTATATGCAGTATGTACTGTACAGTGCTTATATAGTTCCTTTTCCTTTTATATCACCAAGTGGTTTTACAACATCCTTCTTTGTCTTCTCTTTGTAGGCATTTCCTGTTTAAACATGGATCTGGGTCTTCAGCTATCTTCAGCGCAGCCAGTCAGAACTATCCCTTAACATCCAATACTGTTTACTCTCCACCTCCTAGGCCTCTTCCTAGAAGTACCTTTTCCAGACCTGCCTTCACTTTTAGCAAACCTTACAGGTGTTGCAACTGGAAGTGCACAGCTCTGAGTGCCACTGCTATCACAGTGACCCTGGCACTGTTGCTCACCTATGTCATTGGTAAGCCCTGATCCTTTCCTCTGCTCAGTTGTTCTTTTACCTCCTCTGCTCTGTCGTCTTGCTTGCTTTGCACTAATACAAATCATATTTTACTGGTAATATTTGCCATTGGTGCTTTTTAAATTCTGGCAGACAAAACACTGTATTGGCTAAAGGTTGAATATAGAATTCTCATTAACTTTCTATTCTGTTAACCTTGATGCTGCCTAACGGAGAAGGAAATATTATTCAAGATTATATGTTTATACTAGCAGAGGACTCCTACTGATTTTAATTGCTGCAATATTTTCTAAAGATCTGATTTTCATATTATGCCTTACAACATTGGTTCTCTTAAAGAATTATTTTGAAAGACTGGTAATGTTTAATTGTGTTTTGCCTTGCTACCCTTAGTTAATTTCTTCTGTCTCATCACCATTTAAATCTCACATGATTTTCCTCCTAATTGTTATATCATTTGCTAGAATGACAACTAGCTCTAGAATAATTTTATACCATGTTGTCTAAGATAGATCATGTTATCCCTTTAGTGAATTTATGTTTAAAAGCTGGGTTATATAGTACTGATTTTGCCATTTTGTTAGCAAAATACATTGGACAGGTTTATCAGAGTAGCTAGAAAGGGCTTCCTCAGGTTTGGGGTTTGTTTGGGGTTTTGTTTGTTTGTTTGTTTTTGGAGGACAGGTGTATTGGAGATTGCTTGAAGTCAATGGGGTTACAAGCATACGTAGAAGAGCAATTCTTTGTGGCTTACTACATAGCATTTAGCCTGAACTTTAATTATTGCATTGGGTTTTCAATCTGAATTGAAAATATTAAAGAACATTCTGTGTGTAGAATTTAAGAATGTGACCGTGGATTCTGTAAACAAATGGAAATGTAATTTGTTTTTGCTGTCTCACACACTCTTAGACTGTTGTTTTAGATGGCAGTTCATAGGTGGCAGGAGCCAGAGTATTCCTGGTACCCTATAGCTTGAATGAGAATAATTCCAGGTTTACCTGAAAGAGTGCAGTTCATACTTGGTAAAACTTGATAGAAGTACAAGTACAGATACCTCCAAACTGATAAATGGCCACTGATTTTCTATACTCTCTGAATAAACATATCTATAGTGAAAATTATTAACATTTCAATAATTTCTTCTTTCCCACTGAGGTTTTCTTCAGTCCTATAGTCACAAAGTTCTGGTTATTGTCAGCAAGACGCTCATCAGGAGGGATTTTTTCCTAGCATCCTCACCTAATGCATATGGGAAAGCAGATTTGAGCATTTCTGGTGCATGATGATTTGAAAGCACCTGAGGATCTTGTAAGCTCCATTAATTGCAGATTTACATAACAGCTGGTGAGCATATGCCCTCGGTTAGGACAGGCTGTATCATTTTTGGAGCCTCATCTGTTTGCTGCACATTTTATCCCACCCACACCATTTAGATTTTATCTGCCTCTTTCATCCCTGTTTAGATTTCAAGTCTGCCACTGAAATTTTTGTAACTTTCTAGGGATATAGTGCTATATGTCATCGGCCTGAGAAGGCTGGAAGCACTCCTTGTCACCGTGCATTAAAGAGCTCTGTGTGACTCTCCTGTAGATGTGCCTGTTTGTCATATCTTGGTAACATAAGGATGTAACATGTTTTCTTTAGTTACACAGAAGCAGGTAAAATGGAAATGCCTTTGCATTTTATAAATTATTACCATTCCTATTTATGTTTTCTATGGAAAAAATACACATTTTTGAACCAGGAGTTCTACTTCAGAAAAAATTAATGGATGCCATTAATTGCTCTAGTTTTGAGAAATTTTTGAGTTGCATAAGCTTTCCTGCAGATTCACGTAGTCTTAATTAGTTTATTCCAAGTGAATATTCCTTTTGCCCATCTCTGGTTGGTTAAATATTTAAATAAGTTTATGGTCTCTTCTTATGACTCAAATACCTTAGTTCTTTTCCTTTTGCTGGGTTTGAATCATAGGATATAAACTGTTTTCAGAGTTCATGGGCTCTGTAGGCTTGCATACTTGCATATCTTTTCACATCAAAAATTTAAATGTGCATGTTTTAAACAAGTAGTTGAATATAGAAATTCAGACTGTATGTAACTCTCTGAAGTTAAAATTCACTCCCCCAAGTGTTTTCTCTTTGCTCACCATGATTCAGATCCCTCACTCCACCAAGTTTTCTTCAAGTCAGAAGTTGTGTCTGAGCAATCACAACAGACATGGGCCTACACTGTAAACAAAACTCATTTCCATTTCAGGACCAAACTTAACCTGTGATGAGCTCAGCAGTTGTTACTGGAAAAATAAGGGAGACTTCTAAATGGCAAAATTGTTTTCATTGTTGTATTTTTTGGCATAGCCTGCATTAACTTACCATGAACTACAATTTCAGACCAAATGAGTGTTGATCAAGCTTTAACATCAAGCTTTGTCTTCTCCTTATCTAAGAACTTAAATGTTCTTTTTCAAGTATTTTTCACTGCCATTTGATGCTTGAGCTACATGTTACTTTTAAAACTGCCCCCAAATCTCAGCTTCAAGTCAGAACATCTCCAGAGTCTTAAGAGACATGAAGCTTATTCCACATCAACATTTACAAGTGGCTTTTATATTTGTAATGAACTGAGACCTGTGCCAGAGTGCTCTAAGCTGTGATTTCTTTTCGATCAAAAGGTAAACTAGCAAAATGATTTTGTTCTTTTATTTTTCAGCCTTTCCCTCTTATCAGTGAGACTCAATAGCGAAGCTTTTACGTAAGAACATGTAATTCTTCTGTATCTTCTCTCCTCTGAACTACTACTCAGTTAAAAAAAATACTATTTCTCCATTAATCCTCTTTTGGCCTATAATCACTGTGTTTACTATTTGGCCTTTTTGAAATAAATTTGACTATTATATGGACAGTAAGGAAATTATAGAACACTGTTGATGGTTGTATAACAGCAGATTTATTGAAAACCTTTAGTTTATCAAGAAAAACACATATTTTCACTTCAACTGGAGTAATCTCTGTGAATAGGTTCTAAAGTCATAGTACTTACTCCAAAAAAACCTTTTTTCATTAAGTGCATGTTTGGTCTTCAGACTATTGCAGATGTAATTGTAAATGCATTGAAATATTTTCTATGGAGAAAGTCCTGCATACTTTTATTTTTCATTTTTCTGTTTTCCTGTGTGTTGAGAAATGTAAATCACATAAATCTGGAGCAAGGTTGTTGAATTTGCCCAGATATGTGGGCAGTGAGGCAGGTGAGCAGTTGGGACACACCTCAGGGAGGTGATGTTGATGCCTCTCACCAATGCATGGGGGACTGCATCAGCTTCACCAGCAGTTCCTGGTCTGCCTGAGAGTCTTGCCAAAAAAATTAAAGAGTAAATTAGGCAAATACAAGAGATAGAATAAGAAATACAGTATTTTGTTTGGTTTTTTGCAACACCATGTCATTTCCTTTAAGCACAATACAATGGGTGCTATGGCTGCTCATTTACTAGTTATTTTTAGCCCATTAGTGAGTAGGATTTTTCTTCCATGATACTTCACCATTTTATCAGCAGCTGATTTTGGACTTGCAAATCACTGGTCCTATTGATCAAAGGTGCAGAACTCCCACTGTTCCTATTGATTTCAGCGGGTGATGCAAATGTTCAGTGCCTCTGAAAATTGCATCTCATGTTCTTGGATTTAACCATCCCTGACTATGAAATGACTATTTTATATACAAATGAATTCTCAAGTATGAATATGAAGTCATCCCTATCCTTCATGATATTATCACTATTTATGAGTAGGCAGTGGAGGTGGGTGTTGGGTGTTAAATTATATTCACATGAAGGGTAAGGAAATTAAAGCCTCTGTGCTGCCTGACACTGTGACCTGTCATTTCTCACTCCATGTACAAGGGAGAGGAGTGATGGTTTCAGCACTGGGAAAGGCCAGGCCAAATTTTAAGGACATATGTATCTCAGTGCATAGATTTATAACATTGGTTGCATCTCTTTAGACAATGTATAAAAGTAGCAAAAAAGAAATTATACAGAGAGGGATCAAGGGGAAAATATACTGCTGTACACTGAAGAATGTAATGGTATAGTAAAAAGTGCTGGGTGTTTCAGGGTTATGCAAATGTTGTGATACAGATGTATAACCCTGAAATGCCATTGAACTCCTTACTGGGGGAACTCTCACTGAGACAGATTCATCAGGATCTCTCAGCTGGGAATTGTGGTGTCTGCTCTCCTGGATTACTGCAGAGCATGATACTGTCACAAATCTTTTAAGTATTCAGAGGAGAAACATTTACTGTTGCCAAGACTAGGTTTTATTTGTTCCTAAGTATAAAATATGACTCAGTAATGAAAAATGAAACCATCATCCCTCTAGGAGGATTGCAGAAGAGGGGGTTATATTTGTATTTTCAGGTATAAAAATATATTAGGTATAAAGATAAGACTTCTTAAGAAAGAGGAGAGTGCTGAGAGTTAAGATGGTTATAACAAGCACGTGGAAGAAGTCCTTATTAAATGCCCTAGATGATCAAAACAATTTGCCACTTTAATATGGATTTTAAAAAATATTCTGAAGACTGTATCAAATAGTAAAAGCCTCAAATTCTGAAATCTGTTTACAGCAGAATGAAATAGTATTTTATTTGTAAAATGAGCTTACAGAAGATCACCTCTTCTAAAGAGGTCATGAAAAAAACTTAGATTCTGCCTCTTGTGTCCAGGTATTTTTCTCATTAATTCACCTTTACTGGAACTGAGATACTGGTGCATCTGTGGCATTATGCCAAAGTGAAATCCAGTTTTATAAACAGAACCTGCTAGCAGTTACAGAAACAAATAATTTTCTGGCACTTAGAGCAGGTGCAGAAAGAGTAGTCAGCTGCTGATACACATTCTGTAACAGCTCTTCTGAAGTCTGGGCTTCAGGGGGATGATCTACTGAGATTCTGTAAAAAAGCAAAGAAAGCTAAACAGAAGCCTTTAGTGGAGGTCAGCAATTTGGAGGAGCTTCACATTTGCAGGATTTTTTGTCCTTTGAAGTTCATCTTGCAGGTAGTAAGTACTTATTGCACAGGACTTTTTTGATGTCAACTCACTACTGAGTGTCTCTTTTGCACTGGAGCCAAGGCTCTTATTCACATTCTGCCAAACATGCAGCACCGGAGTTGACAAGCTGTGCTTACACAGAAGGTAGATAAGAATAAATTAAATTAGATCATTGGCTTCCTAGCAGATGGCAGGTTAATCCAGTTTACAAAGCCAGTTCTGAAAAAATTTGCTTTTATCTTCGTGGATATTTACCTAAGTATGTGATAGAATTTTGGGGACTGAGGTAGTCAGTCTGGAGCTGTCACTTTGTTTTGTTTAAATGTTGGGCAAAATAAGTGATCTGATCGGTTACTTCAGAGGTAAAGACCCAAGCTTTTGTTCTGAACATGGCCCTCCTGGTTTCACTTACAGCAGTAACATAAAGCAACAGAAACCTGGCTCTGAGTAGGGAAAATCCCTTAGACAGCATAAAGTCACACTTACTTTTCATCTCTTTGCTGGAGATTCCATTAAAGAAATTTATTGAAAGGTTAGATGATGTAGGCCTTTAATATTTCTTTTTCTGCAAGAGATCTGTTTTATACCTAATAATTTTTTTTTTTTTTTTTTTTTTTTTACCTAAGAAGCATAATAATTTAGCTAAGAAAAGCTTGGTACTATGACTAGGATCTTCTGTACTGGAGAGAGAGGGGTCATTTAAAATTACCCTGCACAGCTCCACTGTGTGGCCTGCCAAGGCAGGGTGGCTGAGGAAAAAATTTAAGTTCATCATAATCCCATGGCATCCTTCAGTCTCTTCAAATCCACTGACTACAGACTCCTTCAAATTTATTTTTTGCTATAACATTCATAATGCACATTAAAAACAAAAAAATTAGTTTCAACTTTTGTGTTAGAATTTTATCAGAAACTTTGAATTAAAAAGGGCTATCTAATAAAATATAAAGAAATGTAGGTATGGTAGTATCCATCATGTAAGCCCTATCTCCCCACATTATGTAGAGGGTCAAATTTTGCCTTCAGATTAATTTTGCCTCCAGATCACCTCAGTGAAAGCAATGTACAACTCTGGTCACGGCAACGTGCAACTCATAGATTGCACACAGCAAGTAATAATGTAATTATTTACAGGGGATTATACTGGATGTTCAAGCAAGCCAAGAAAGAATATCTTTTCAGATGAATGCAGTTCCTCCCAGCAGGGAGAATATTGCACTCAGCTGTCAGAGGAGAGGTTTGGTTAGGCCAGCTGAGGGAAGTGAGGGTCTGATGCTCCTGCTGACTCATCACAGCCCCTCCTAACAGAAGTGTGAATTTTGCAATCATGCCAGCTAACAAGCTGTTTCATCTCCCATTTGCCTGCCCGCCCTTGGGTATTGCCTGAAAAGGTAGCAGCTCAGCAGAGATTTTACACACTCTACTAGTACCTGAAATGTTTTAGGTGATGCAGAATACAGGGTATGTGATTGCAGATTTTTTTTGGAATACCAGACAGGGAGAGCCAGAGTAGCTTTTGCTTCTTATGTAATGTAAGTGTAGTCATCAAACTTCAGAGGCTGTTCTGTGTGAAGTTGAGCTGCATCATCTAATGCTTCCTTAGTCCTAATGGTGGGTTTCATGCTGTTAGTCAGCAGCCAGCCCTCAAGGGTGCTGCAGTCAAGGTCTTCAGAAGGTTGAGCTTGGAGGAAAGGGCAGAGACATAGATCAGAAAGTGAATCTCCCTCCTTCTTACCCAGCCCAGTACTAAGTCAGACTGAGTTATGGTATCATCTCCTATTTGTTCTGTGGAGTAGGAGCTTACACCTGGGCATTACACATGGGAAATACAGCTGAGAACCTTGCAAATGGATTTATGCTGGGGGAAATGACATTGTGGCCCACATTTGAAGTGCAAAGCATTTTCTGCGCCCCTTTTGTAAAAACCAGAAATCCACTAGGAAAAAATCAAAGGGCGAATAACTCAAAAGAGAAGTTCTTTTGAGCTTTTTAACGAAATTCAGTACATGCCTACTTATTTCTAAAGAGATTTGAGAGATGGAGAGTTGAAAGTTTTATGTAATCTTATTTGGTGAAATAACTGTCTATTTAAAACATGCTGCGTATATGTTGTAGGAAAAAGCTCCACAGGAATTTTGTATACCCTATGTAAAAGAAAAGTATCACATAAAATGAGAAGGCTCTGTGTCTGCTAAATAAATATCAGTCATTCCCTGTAGTTAACTTCTGAAAAAGTATCTCTAGGAATTAATACCTTCACTGGTGTTTCTGGTCTGTTAAGTCTCAGAGTGACACCTGGCTCTGAAGGTAATTTCTTAATAGCTATGATTAATGTAACAAAAATTGGGATGATTTTAAGATTGCAAGGTGACTGGGTTTCTGCAGTGTTTGAAGTCATTCGGATCAGTTCACATAGATCTTATTTTCACAGCCATGTGCTTTGCTGTACAACCCTCAGTTGTGCCCATTGTTTAGCACAAGTCCAGTGCCCTGTGTCACCTCCCAGGGATGAGACATCCGAGCCTGGCAGAGACCATCCTCTCTGCCATGCAGTTGGTGTTTCCAAGGAGGAAGCTGACTGTCAAATGTAGATACAGATAGTTTTGCAGCTTGCCAAGCTTTGGCACAAGCTATAAAAACAACAGCACTTCCCCAGCCTGAAGGTAGACAAAGCCAATAAAGGGCTGGAATTGGTGTGAGTGGATGATAACCTGTGCAGTGTGCAGTGTGACAAAGGCATGCACTGAGGAAAAGCTGCAGCACACCTTCAGCCCTGGCTTTGTGATGTCCTTCTGCAGCATGTGCAAATGCTCTCCTAGGAAATGAATGATAACAACAATGGGAATAGTGTGAGAAAGCAACTATATTGTATTCAGGATTCCTTAACATGAAAAGATTATTATTGATGTGAGCAGTTGTGTTTTGCTTCTAGTGATCTGTTTCAAGTGCTAATATAATTATTTGCATTAGTATAAATGAAATGTGCATACATTAGCTATCAGTCTCATTAAACTATATTCCCTTTTGTTGTTAATAATTCTTTAAACAATAATAATGTCCAGAAGCTCAAGCCAGGAGCAAGAGCACTTACTCTAGAGATGTCAAGGCTGCTTTTTGTTGTACGTGGCAGTGACCTGTCTCACATTAAGAATCTCAAAACTCAGACCTTAACTCTGTTTAGTCTGACTGTAAGACTTTTCAAAGTATTATCATGGTCCCTTGGTGATTTCAAGACCATAGAATATGAAGCAATCCAGGCTTGAGCTCTCACCACTGACACCAGAAAGCTTAGAAGTACATTTGTAATACGTCTTCTGGGGAATGGGTATGTGCTGCTCAGTCTCCAGAATCCAGAGCTGATGGCGAGTCAGTGGTTTGAGATGCAGTAAATTTCTCACAAATACTGCCACCTCCCTAATTCAGTAGTAGTGCTCTCATCTGCTTGATTTGGATCATGTATCTATAGTTGGGTGACCCTGGAGTGCACAGATCTGGAATTAATCACTAGTTTGGCAGCTTTACATTCTTGTGGTAGTGTTCCCAAGTCCTTGACAGGAATCCATTCAAGGCTTGGGATTTTGTTGAATTTTTATCATTTAACTTTTCAGTGTACAAGGGAGACTTGTGACCAAACACATGGGAACTGGACTCTAACTTTCCTGGTTTTATTGAGATATTTTCCTTGAAGTGTGTACAAGTGCAGAATAAAACCATGTACTTTCTCAATGCAAGACCTATTCTAGATCACACTTATTTCTCCTGGGAGTCTCTGAGGTTCCTACATGGTTCAGGAAGAGCAAATATATTGCCTTTTAGGCTCCCACTGTGGGCAGATCCTACTCAGTGCTAATTGCTGCATGTGGCTAAAGAGCTGCTGCTCCGGCTTTGCTCTTCATGTGACAATTTCAGCTTCTCTCTGGGGGTCATCCTCAATCCATATTTTAGTGGGTCATCAGTCCTCCCTGCTGAGCTACTTCAATGCTAAGGCAACCTCTTCCTTGGAATAATTTGCCCTTCTCACTAAGACCTAAGTAATTGTCTAGACTAACTGCAGTACTGTCGTGTTACACTAAAATAAGATCCTTTGTTGCTGACTTTCTCCAACCATCCTTCAAGGCCTCAGATCAGAAACAAAGAAGGGAAAGCAGAAAATATGAATGGCTCTGTAGAGTAGGCAAAGTAGAGTAGGCAAAGTAGAGGTAGGCAGCCCCTGCATATAGGAATAAAGATAGTTTATAACTTTTAAAAAGGATTATTTAGTCATTTTTCCTTGTACATACATAAATAACAACTATATTTCTTGTTAACTTGTGTTGTTGAATAATTGCATATATTTTAGATGTAGAGCCAGCTTTTTATCTGCAGTGCAGTTCTAGAGTAAATCTGGTTAAGTAACCAGTAAGTAAGAGTAAGTTTTTGCTTATGTTTAATCTAAATTAAAAGGTTTCAGAGTGCCGTGGGCACAGTTTCACTTCAAACTGGATTGAAAAGGTGAGAAGTTTTAGTTGGTGTCATTGCTTTTGTCAACAAAATCTGATATTATTAACAGTAAAAAGCTGAGGGACAACACTGATGTAGCATTAGAATCTGTCACACAATATTGAATTTATTCAACTGTTATCCTTTTAAGTGCAAGTAATTCCATTAATTGCTGCAGAAATTCATCACCCTGACCTGGCCGATCTCCAGAAGAAAGTGTGGAAACTAATTAAACATTGAGTTTTAAGGTAAAATGGTAAATTGCTCATTAGCCCCCTTGAAATTCTGATTTATTACTAACAGGATAAAGTAATACTTGACTTTGCAGAAACTGGGTCATAGCATTCTTTTGTAGTCTCACTGAAGGTGCTGTAGTTTAGACATCAGTTAATTGGTCTTCATTTTTTTGCAGCAGTACACTTGTTTGGTTTAACCTGGCAACTGCAGCCTGTGGAAGGGCAGCTCTATGAAAATGGAGTTAGCAAAGGAAATAAAGGAACAGAACCCATGGATACTACTTACTCACCAATTGGAGGAAAAGCTTTGGATAAAACAGAAAAAAAAGGTAGGTGTAAATGAGAAGTCAGGCAGATGATGAATAGTTAAACATTGCTGCTGTACAGATCCTGTATTTTCTACATTTTGACATTATTTTGAGTTCAGGTTCTATCTTCTTGAGTATAATTCTAAAACAGGGATGAAAAGCCCATAACCAGATATGTTCCTTTGGCAGGCTCTCTCACTGAAATTAGCAACCAGCCCATTAGAAAAGGAAGGTTCAGTGGGACAGGGAGAGAAGAGACGAGAGGGTTTGACTTCTGTCTTAAGACAAGGAAGGGGAGACCATATTTGCCTCATTCCCTCTTGTGCAGAGGGCTGGACACTGTACCTGTCCTGCAGACCAAAGTCAGTCTTAGGCAAAGGGAACCTCTTTGTATTGACAGGTCAGAATGTGCACAAGAGTAGAAATCTTAATGCTTTTCAAGGCATCCACTTGTTGAAGGTGTAAGCTAAAGCTCAGGGTGCTGTCACATCCCGGCTGGCCCAGTCACAGTGAATCAGCTCCCAGGAATCTCCCACGGCTTCACAAAATGCCTGAGCCACTGTGGCAGCTCCCTGCTGCCAGGGGCACAGCCCTGCTCTGCCCTCCCACTTCCCTCTGTGTCCCTGTGCCCACTGCAGGGATTGTCTCCTGCACAGTCTGGCCACGTCAGTCCTTCATGGCAGCAGGAAATGGCTTTGTTAAAGGATGCAGATCATCTTCTGCCAAGAAAGTGGCTGAACCTGACCTCTTGAAGTGCCTGAGCTAGGATAGGAAAGGAGTGGGCTCTGCAGCCAGGGTGTGAAACAGAGAGAAGGATCTATCTGAGATGTGCAATTCCTTCCTCTTAAGTCCTGTCATTTAATGTTGTTCGATCCCCTGCCCCAGTGCTAGTCACCTGCTCTGGCCCGTGCTTCCCATCAACCATCTTTGACAATGCTTTCTGACTATAAAAAGCAAATGGCCTTCCCATTTCTTTTTATGGTACACAGAACAAGTGGATAAATCAGATCAGATCAAACTGAATGGGACTGGAATATGAAACCTAATCTTTCCAGTTGTTAAGAGAAAAGTAAAATTGTATGGGTAGCTCTGCAGTGATAGGAGATTTCCAGAGCTTTCAAATTTTAGAGCAGAGCAGGGATCTGATTTTGTGTGTTCTGGGTAAGATCCATGGCTGAAAATAGGCAACAAAGTGGAACATTGTTGTACCAGTCCCTCCAGGAGAAAGATTGCACCACACATCAATAATCTTGCAAATCAGTGTGGCACAACTGGATAGAGATCATATTAGATAAATGAACAATAGAAATACATGTTAGGAGACAGTGATGTTGTTTTCCATTATTTCATCCCTTAGAATGGATTTGTAGTGAATTGCAGAAAATGTTTTATACATTTTTATATTTTTGTCCTGGTGCACCATGGAAAGTATCTCAAATAGTTCTTCTTAACTGCATAAAATCTTTTTGTCAATGTATTACAGATTTAATAAAAGCTTTTCCAATGCATTTGGCTTCCAAAGAAGGATGTGTAGAAAAAAACATCAAAAGCATCAAAAATCTTAGCAGTTAGATGGTTGAAAACTGAGAAAAGAATATGCAAGTCAATAAAGTGTAGTAGGTAAAAATGCAAACCACCTGCCTTACCCCTGGGAATCCCAGTTTTTAGTGTAGCTACACAACTCCCCAGCCACACTAAAGAACAGAGTCCTGTGATTGCAGAGCCATTTCACTGAGGGCTTATCCAGCAGTTTCAGAGGTCAGTCAGGAACAGACCTACACTGTTTTCTCACTTGTCCCCTTTCACATTTTGGGGGTAACATATAATGCAGAGTTTAAGATAGCAAGGAGTATACACTTGGGAAAACACAAGAAAAATCATGTGGAATTAGTACATGCATTGTCTGACTCTGGCTAGTCTTTGCTTATTCTCTTTCTCTCCATCACTTTTAATATATATCAGTAATTTTATTCACAATCCTCCTAACAAATTCTTCATCTAGAAGTGATGAAGGAGGACTTGGAAACAGGCAGCTCCTTCCCCTACAGCAGGATACCACAGAAGGTTGATGCTTTGCCTGTAAACTTGAAGCCTCTGATGTAATTTCACAGGAATAAATAACTGCTGTCAGATACTGGTGACATCACACTTTCCCAACTCAGTGCAGCAGCACAGAATGCTTGTCCAGTCTTTGAAAGCATTTATTTTTAACTAATCTTTTAATGAAAACCCAAGTTTTTAAACCAGGAAGTCAGATTTCTTGAAGAAGTCACTTTATAACACACTGACCCACAGCTATGAGTTAACATGAGTTAACATTTTAATGTGTAGTAATGTGATTAAAAAGTCAGATATCCTATTGATGCTGGTATTTATCAGGGGAGTACAAGGAAATTGATTGTTTCAGGATCAGTAATAATAAGCATATGGGTATATTCTTGTGGAGGTAATTGGCACCACGCTGTTCAGAGTTTTTCTTTCTTGAAGCCAAGAGAAAGCTGTGATTAGGAATCTATCTTCTGTTTTAGACTTCTGAGGAAACTGTGCTTAGAAAGCATAGGGGAGAATTAATACCCTAGCTGGCAAGATTGGGAGCTGTACAAGGAATTGAATATAGATAATTAAATGCTACTTTGTCGTACAAAAAATGTTTTTACAATAAGAAGAGAACTGTATTGCAGTGCTGTAACTTTAAAAGCTTCTTTTGGACTTTTTCAAGAAAGAGCAAGAAAGTACACAAGGATCATCTGTGAGGAGTGTGTTTCAGGTGCCTTTTTTATACAGCCAAATATCTGCTTAGTTCAACTAAAAACAGAAATAAAGCTAAATTCCTTTTCTGTAAAGAAAGCAGAGTGGCTCAGTGAATATGAAAATATGCATTTTAGACATGACTCCTCCAAAGGCCTTTCCATGCTCTGTGATTGTCTGAAAAATTAGCATTTGAAAGGTAGGGATTCTGTGACTGCATCCTATCAGTAGGGGCAGATAGTATGTATATTTTCCTGTTAGCATTGTGAACGGCAGCCTGCACTGCTTTCCCAGGGGATGAGCTATATATACATATAAGTACAGCTGGTTTTTTTAAAGCTTATATTTAATTACTCCTAAAGCAAAGGTATTTTCGGCCAAATGTGAAAAAACTCCTGAGGTACATCACAACACTAATATAATATTCAGCATAATTTGACAATATAAATTAGTGAGAATTCACCCAGACTGACAACATAACACTTTTACTTTTCAACAAGGAAACAGACCTTCTCACTCCAAAATACCAGAAGTAGTTACTGTATGTTAAAGACCTTGAACACTGACCAGTAATGCCTTTAACTTCAAAAATTATACTGTATCCTTGACTTTTACTTAGTGCTCTACTGTCTTGTAATTGAAACGTATTAATTACCATGTGTCAATATGATCAAAAAGTACCATAGTGTTTTACTTAACCTAGGGTAATTGCTTGCAAAGAATCATTAAGATTTGATATCTCTAGAGTACTGGAAATAAGGGAGAAAGTTTTTAAATTTACATGAGCCAAGTAGGATCTTTTATGGGTTGGGGTGGAAAATAATCCACTTTCATTGTACAACAGAGAAAATTTAATTCTCTTTTCAAAACTCAACATTCAAAAATTTTATCCATGAAGCAAGTTGGGCAGAAGTAGTCTCACCTTGAACATTGTTCAAGTAGCAATTTGGAAATATTTTAACTCAGAAACTAAGCTATGTACTTTTAGAGTACTAAATTACAAGTTTCTACTCTAAAAATAGATGTATTTACGTGGTGAGGTGTTGTAAGTTAGTCTCTCATTCTTGCTGTGGGTTTGATGACACAAAGCAGCTGTAAAGCTGGAAGATCTGGTGCCCTGAGAATTGCTCCTGCCTTGTAAATTAATTCTCTATTCATTAAGAATGTTAAGTACTTCCTACGCTAGTTAAAGCCTGCCTATGTAAGGTCCCACAGAGGGTCTTTGTTATTAACACACTTAGGCAAAAGCTGGCCCTAGCTTTGCTACTGCTGTTTTCATTTCCAGGGGTGATGTATAAAATTTCACATACATTATATTGGATTAGATATTTATATGCATATATTGTAAAAGATGAGGCTCCAGTCACTTTGCTCCTGGTTGTTTTTCATTGTGATTCTGGAATGAAATTAAACATAGATGGCAGCTGAATTCAGTCTTCTCTTGACTTGTCTTGTCCTCTAATGCCACACACTATCCTGCTTTTATTTTGATTCAAAGTATGGAAATGTCAAGAGAGTTTTGCAAACCTTTCAATGGAATTAGCTCAAATGTTAGCAGGATTGGGTCTGTGATTTGCAGCATGTTGCAATGCTGGTCACAGACAGGCAGTAAAAAACATTAATCTGGTGATAAAAGCCAACAAAGCAAGCCAGCTTCAGTTTAGTTTGGTGAAGTCTTCCTTATGGATTCCATTTCCCTTTGTGTTTCAGCACTCTTGCACCCATGTGTGAAGGTACACATTGTAGATGTCTGCAAGTTTATTGTTCAGCATTATGAAATGATGCCAGTTTCATCTTAAGAGTGCCTTTCCCTCTCCTCATGCCCCTATTATGCTTTCATGAAGACCAAGCCAGAACAGATGTTCTTTACTTCTTCAGGTACCATAATAAAACCATTAGGAATGGTGATTAATAGAAATCCAGGCCTTGGACAGGGGCTCTGAACTACCAGGTTTGATGGATTTTCTGTTCTCACTGGGGACCATTTGTGTAGATTCTGCAATGCCCTGTCAGCAGCAGTCTGAAATCTGTGCCAGAGGAAGAATTTCCCACTGTCTTTGCTCTATGCATTCCCAGCTGAATGTGTTTTTGGTTGGGCAAAGACCATGGTCTACACAGCACCATTTCCACCTTTTCATTATCAGTAAAGCGTTACAAGATTTACAGCAAAAATCATGACAAAAATGACCCCATGACACCTGTTGTTGGAAATATGTTGTTCACGTTTGTTTGTGTTTTCCAACTTGTTGAATAAAAAATGCAGTTACCAGTGTTAGAAGTTGATTTTTGTATATTCCAATATCTAAGGCACGTTTATATCTTGCAACCTTCTCTCTTCACCCACTGTAAATATTCAACTGACTGTTTGTTTGTTTCTGGAAAATCAGTGTTTCAGAAGGGCCGGGCCATAGACACGGGAGAAGTAGAGATTGGAGCACAAGTTATGCAGACCATCCCACCTGGTTTATTCTGGCGCTTCCAAATTACCATACATCACCCCGTGTACCTGAAATTTAACATTTCACTGGCAAAGGATTCTCTGCTGGGAATTTATGGCAGAAGAAACATCCCACCTACTCACACGCAGGTAATTGGAAATGATCCTGATTCTATCAGACTTACATTTTCAGTCAGGAGTGGATGGGAGTGTTCACAACATGCTTTGAAAGCAGAGAGGGAGGAAAGGACTGGCTGTAACCAGTCTGGTTATCTTTTCTTTTTCTGAGCTCTAGCAATAGTCAAACCATGCTCTCTCAGGGCACAGTGTCATGCCAGACAGGTCAGCAGCTGTGACCTCAGGGATGTGACTGTCTGGGAGGCTGAACAGGTACACACTGTCCGGCTGCAGAGATCCAATGTCTTCATGCAAGGGATGAAATAACAGTTCACTTGAAAATGCTTTAATTTTTTTATGATTCCCTTAAAACAAACAGATTGTACAGTCAATGTAAAGAGTTAATAGAAAAGAAAAAAGCTGTCTCTAGTTTCTAAGATCAAAATTATTTTTGAGTGCTTACTCCTGGGGATTTTGCAAGAGAAAACCCAGCTAAGCAGTTACACTCAACATATTCAGTATTGCTGGTCACAGTCAACATTTTTTTTAGGCTTAATGTACTTGGCATATGAAGCTGTCATTTCTATGGATAATAAATTTTTCATCTTTCTTTGTAACAGGATCACACTCCACAGAGTGTGACAAACACACATGGAATCATGGAAAGATTGTTTATAATGGACCACTGGAGATCATCTACTCTCACCTCAAAAAATTTTTACTAGGTTTTTGATATTAGAAATAAGCACTTTCAGCTGTCACTGACTTTAATTGAAGCTGGATCTTCAGTTGAGCTGACCATGAACTTTATTGAAAATCAGAATGTCTTAAAAAAACTAGAGAATATATATATATATTTCTTGAACAGGGATTAATAGAAATCTCTGGTGCTTTGAGGTTAATAGGCATTGAAGTTGACAGAATCCACTTGGTTAGGTATTAAGAAATTTCCTGTAAAAACATTTATTTATTTTCATTACTAAAATTAAAGTATATTTAAATTTTGATATTTGATAGTGATATTAGGGGGCAAGGATTTAAAAATCTGGTATAGAACAACAGGTTTTTAATCTGCTCTTGGCATTTGAGATGAATAGCTGCAGAACACAGGCAATACACCTTGGGAATTAAGGAATTATTCTCATTGAAAAGATGTCATTTTTGGACTAAGTCTGCTGTATCTAGTGCAGCAAGTCTGATTTTACCCTGCCATAGCAAACAGCTGTGCCAGTTTTGATGCCACATTTCTTACCTACGATAATGCTTTTTATATAGAAACTTAAGCCAAATTGACTATGTTATGCAATTGCTGTACTCACTGGTGAATACTTAGCCAATTCTTCTTAAGATTTTAACTGTTTATTCATGTTTGAAGGAGACATGCAGAGTAGATTAATGAATATTTGCTAGGTGGTTAATTTTTGCTCATTATTATTTCAGTTTGATTTTGTAAAACTGATGGATGGCAAACAGTTAATTAAACAGGAACCAAAAAACTCAGAGGAGTCTCAGCAAGCTCCCAGGAACCTGATCTTGACTTCACTGCAAGAGACAGGTTTCATCGAGTACATGGATCAAGGAGCTTGGCATATGGCATTCTACAATGATGGAAAGAAAGTAGAGCAAGTGTTTGTACTAACTACAGCTATTGGTAAGAGAAATCACAATATCATTATTATTCTGATTATTACATTGCAAAGATGTATTTGATGTATTCCAGCTCCTCCTAAGTATTCTCTTAAATATGTTTTATTTCTGCTTAGTTTAATTAACCTCCAGGGAGCAACATCGTGTTAAGCCAATGTTAGACAAATAGCAATATTTGTATATTAAAGATGGATGTTATGAAATTAAGTGTGAAGTTTTCATGTGTTAAGATTTTTATATGGTAGTTTAAATGCGTGAATGATTTCTGGTGTTATCTTTTTCCAAGTAAAAGAGATTATATCTGCCCTCTCTACTTATGTGGGCCATAAATCCTACAAAAATTATCCAGGCTTTAAGTCCTTATTTCCAGTATTTTAGTCAGTTGTAATTTAGAAAATCTTTTGTGGATTTGTTTGTGATGGATGGATGCTGGGTTTTTATGCAGTTACTCAAATGCACCATTTTGTTTGGAATACAAAGGACAAGCACAGGAGGCAGTGTCCTGGTTGCATATGAGATTCCTCCTGCCTTTTTAACACGTATAGGTGGGCAAATGTTTGCAGATGTAGGTGTTGTGAGTGAGCAGTCCTCACACATAGGGCTTTTTTGGAATTTAAATTTAGGTGTTGTATTTATGACAGTCTCAGTTTGCTGCAAGACTTTAACCACTATACCCTTTAGTTAACCTGTTCTACCATATGTTGAGCAAGATGTCTTTACTAGTAATGGACATGCCATCTGCTCTTCAGAGCAAGTGGATACTATTTTTACTTTGTGGTAAATACCTTACAGAGCAGGATAGTATGATTCAAATATCCAGATTCTGAAGGACTTGCATAGAAGAAAAAAATTAGAAATTGAGATAGAGTTGTAATGACCGATTCTGGTGTAAAATTTCATATTTTCTCTGTTCAAAAAAGTTGAACTTCTGCAAGAAAATATGCCATTATTCGATTCCATCTGAGAAAATAGGATTCAAGAAATTTATGAAGCATCTTTGCAGATGCACTACAAAGACCATAAAACTTGTCCAAACTCCAGCCCAGCATCCAAATTCCTGATCCTGTGTTTATTTTTATTGTAAGACACCGGGGTTTATACAAGGGTGTTTAAGTAATGTTTCATTTAGTAGCATTACTTCCACTCCTCCCCTTCCCTCACACCCCTCACCCCCACCCCAAAAATGAAATTAATTGCCAGACTTTAATTCATGTTGCATGTGGTAAAAAAGTTGTCCCATCCCTTCTGTGGCCAATAAGCAGAAGAGGCTATGAAAGGGGGAAGTTTGCGAGCCACAGTGCAGGCAGGAATCCTTGAACTTCATCTTCAAAATGCTTGCAAGAATATATTTTTGGGAAAAAGTCTGTTCACACTGCTGCAAGAATCTACTGCTTGTGCACTTGAACATACTGCCAGCTATTGTGTTTTCATAACTGGTGTATCTTCTTCTCCCAGTTTTCTGTGCATCATAACTTGATTGCTTCTTCTTTTCCACAAAAAAAAACAAACAAAAAAAAAAAAAAAAAAAAAAACAAACAAAAAAAACCAAAAAAAAACCAAAAAAACCCCACTATATCCTTGAGGCATTCTTCGTATTTTTATCCAGACTGGTCTAGAGTCATATTTGACATCTCTGCCAACAAAGGAATTAGCCAGGACCAGAAACCCTGAGAACAGGAGCAAGAGCTTGGATGCAGCTCTGCCAAATGCTCCTGAGAAGCAGCCATGCCCCTCATCAGCATCTGTCAGATTGTATTTCAAGATGTTCCATGTTAGTTATGTATAAAATTGATTTTTACTGAAATTCTGATCAGACTTTCCCAAGGAGGGTAAATTGCATGCAAAACATGGCATGCTTCAGGTAATTCTGTTAGCTGAATAAAGGGCAGCCCAAACTGGACATTGCACAGAAGAAAAGCAACTTTTCAAACCATTCATACTTCACTTCAGGTCAACGTAGGGATCATTTGCCATGTGATTCTAGGAAAAATGAGAGAAGACAGGCAAGTGCACACATAGAGCAATAGAAGAGTTGATAAGGAACAATAATATAACAAATTAGTAACAAGAAGCATTTCTGTGAAAAAAATCTTCCTTCTGAAAATGAGCTGGTTTTTTAAATTCAAAACAGACATCTGTGTACAGGTTGTGGATATCTGGTGAACAGATGCATATCAAATGTCTGTTCTTTAGTATAAATTGATAGCCTGAAAAGAATGAATTCATATAACCATAGGAGTTTTCAAGAAGAGCTAATCCTTATCTAAGTGCTCATAATTATGATCAAAATACACTTACATCAGTTATTTCTATTAATTGTAGCATCTGAGTATTTTCTTCTTTTTCCTCAATTATTTTGTGGGAAAGGCATCACTTCCCATTTTCCTGTAGCCAGAGGTACTTCACCACATCTCTTAGTGGATGTGGCCACTGGACAGTCCCAGCTCCCCTGGCTCCAGAGCCTCTCTCCCATCCAGCACCTGCATGGGCTGCACAGCCCCTCAGTCCTGGAGCTGGTCTGACAGTGACCTACTCCACACAGGATCATCTTAGCTTGAATTTACTTCATATTCTTTATGGAAAATCCATGTAAATCAGTGAATCCACTTCATTCCTGTAGGAAATATATGTCTAAATTGGAACCAGCTAATCCATGTACACATAGTAGCCTGTCCTCAGATGTGTGAGGTTAAGTGGCTTAATATCCAAAGCTGTGTGATAAAACATGGGCAAGTTTAAGATTAGAACTGAAGGTGGGGTATTTTCCCTTCAAATCTAGCTCTTAGTTCTTTATCACATTGAATTTGATCACTGTACAAAAGATTATTTTTTTGTTTATCTGATTGTATAGAAGTGGAAATCCTGCCCTGCTCCAAGGGATTCAATTCATATGGTTCAAATGAACACAATAGAAGGCAATTTACTCTATAAACAGGTTTCAAACAAATTACTTCAGCAAGAAAAGAAAGTGTTTAATGTGAGCATTTTTCAGCAAATACTCAGGTTCCTGCAGTGCTTTTAAATGGTGGTAAATTTTACATGAACACTTACTTTAAAAGCTTTTTGTTGTAATATAAATGATGCACCTGTTATCTCAAAGCCGTCAAGAAAAAAATCTAATAAATATTTGTAAGCTGCTTGAACAGGAATTTTGTTTTATGCTCCCTATGAATGAAAATGGGCTTTTTACTGCTTCTGCACCTATTTGTATGTTGAGATATGTCCTGCAGAGTGAGGTGAAGATGCCATTCATTTCAAATTCTACCAATTTATGTTTTGCTTTGTGCACAATTGCCTGAATAAACAGAAATCCTGGATGACTGCTCTACTAATTGCAATGGGAATGGAGAATGTATCTCAGGCCACTGCCACTGCTTCCCAGGATTCCTTGGTCCTGATTGTGCAAAAGGTAATCTCATATTAACTGACCCATGGCGCATAACAGGGATCATGATTATGGTGTGTGACTGCTGGGCTTGCAAAGATTCAAAGTGATTAAAGGAGATTAAATTCCTTTTTCCAGCCAGATGGCAGATACAGTACAAGCACACATGTGGAAAGTTTCTTTATGCTGTACTTGAGTTAACACAGATCAACCACTTCTCCCTCCCTGACTTTCAAATTTAATAGGTTCCTCCATCCACCTTTGCATCCTGTCTGTAATTGTAAAATACATTTTTAATAGGTACGTTAGCATAGCATAATGTTTTCTGTTATTTAAAGGTGACAAACAGTTTCACTTTGGAGAAAACAAGAAAATCAAATGCTTCTGTGGTCTTAACTTGAATAGGGTGCAGATAAAAAACCTAAAGCAGCTTAGAGGCCATTTTCCAGCATTAAGGCAAAAAAAACATGTTAAGTGAGCTTACTTGTGTTTGAGATATTTCTGTCAGTATTATCCATTATCTGCTGCATGTGATGTCCAGAAGTTCTCATGATTTCCCAATGTCTCCTCAAATGTAGGGTTTATTTTGTTAAGACTCAGTTGGCTCAGAAATTGATACTGGATTGTAAACGTAAGCTTCCACATTGCTGGTTTACATACAGATCATTAATGGCTACAATTTCAATGATACTAAGGCTTCTTAGAAGAAAAAAGGAAGGATCTTGCTTCAGTTCACAGGAAATAAATATTAATCTTACTAAAAATCAGGCAAATTTTCTGCAGAGGCCAATCAAGGGGAGAGTTGTTTTTATCTTCTATGATATCCCATTTCTGGTTAAAATTAAGGTATAGGAGAGAGGCAGACTGAGGGGACAAAGACATTGTATTACTGCTGCACTATCTAGTTCAAAGATTTCAGTCTGTTACAGCCCTTGAACCAAACGAAGAATTGAGGAGCTGGAGTGGAAAAGCAATTTTACAGAATGATAAATGCAATAAATGTTAATCTATGTAAGTATGTAAATACATTTAAAAGGTCAATCTGCCTTCTTCAGATTCCTGTCCAGTGCTGTGCAGTGGAAATGGAGAATATGAGAAAGGTCACTGTGTGTGTCGAAATGGCTGGAAAGGTGCGGAGTGTGATGTTCCAGAAGAGCAGTGTATTGATCCAACCTGCTTTGGCCATGGCACCTGTATCATGGGCATCTGCATCTGTGTCCCTGGCTACAAAGGAGAGATTTGTGAGGAAGGTTTGTGAAATTTCCTTCTCTATAGTCAGGGGCGTTCATTTTTGTCTTTAATTTCCACCTGGTTTAAGGTAGTTAAGAACTCACAGGGATGTGATCAACTTTCTGTAAAGCAGAACTGTTTCGCTCAAAACTACCTTTACTGTCTCATGGAAAGTAATGTTCAGATAGAAGTTCCTCAAAAGTAAAGGTATTCAGGTCTTGGTAACAGTCCAGTGGACTGATCACATAAAGTTCACATTTTTATTTGAAAAGTAAAAATTATTTGGTTTTATTTGGCCAAAAGCTCAGGGTAAGGCAGTCAGAAGATCATTTAAACAAAACATAATGTTGTAGTTCTCCAAAGCAATCAGGCAATTGAAATCAATTTTTCCCTTTTTCATTCTGTTACATCTTAGATTTTTCTGACAATATAAAGCTCAAAGAGTAGGAAACAGGTTAGTTTACCAGACCATACTGTGTAATTCTGTTGTCATATGTCATTTTTACTGGGAGCCTTTGCTTATGGAATTAAACTGGCATCCTTTAAGGGTTGACTAACAAAAAGTGGGAAATTCTATAAGAAGAAGGTATTGTATTTTTGCTGGTTATGGTCCTGATATGTCTCTGCCCTCCTCTATAAACAGAAGCAGTTGTTGTTTCCCTCAGCATGTCTGAGATTGCTCATCAGCTTTGACTTTCTTCCCTTGTGCATAGCCTCAGAAAGCAGAACTCTTCCTCGTGCTTTCCCTGATTTGATGATTTTTCACTAGTCCCCTTAGCCTGGAGCTCCTGACAGCATACTTTGTGTGTCCTGCTGTAGAGATTTTCAGTAATTCTTTTGAGTAGCACACACAGGAGGCTTTTTATGTTGCTTGAATTCTCTAGTCAGAAAAATGTCCAGGATAAGTTTGATAGATTTGACATACCTGGAATGGTTTTTAAAGGGAGGATCAAGAGAATGCTTCTGACATAGTCAATTGTTGGTAGTTTCAGAAACCAAGAAAACCCAAATGGGAAAAAGCAAGTAGTACACAGATTTCCTCAGTGAGGCCATGATGCTGAACAAGCCTGTGGCTGGTGAGAGGCTGACTGCTGTTTTTAGTTGCTTTGTTTCTTGCCATAATGAGATCCTGCAAAATGGTTAGGGAAAAAAAATGACATAAATGTACTCTGACAGCTATTGAAACTGAAACTGGGAAAACATTAGATATTTACAGTAAGAAACTTATTTAAATTACAAAATAAGGTGTAATTATGTAGAAATACTGAAATATGGTGGATGAAAGAAATCTGTGTGACCAAATACGGTGGGTTTTTATTGTAACAGTGTGTCCTTCATATGACTGTTGTGTTTGTGTTGTAAAACATAACTTGTGCAATAGTTAGGGAATTCTGTAAGGAATTAAGATTATTTTATTGTATGTAAACAAGATTTAGTTTTATAGCTGTGCTGTTAACAGACATAGCAACAGATGTACTATCCAGGGAGCACCAGTAACTGCATATATTCATTGCTATAGGGGTCCCTTGAATTTGTCCTGACGGATTATCATTCGTAAAATGGAGTCACTCTATTAATTTTAAAATATCAGCAAAATAAAGAGCTGTCTCAGGATGAGGGAAAATTGCCGTGTATTTTTGTCCTATGTTTAGCAAGATGTGGATTGTCCAGAAACACTGATTCCCTCTCAGAATTACACTGTGCATAAGCCTGGAAGGCTAAAAAGGTACAAAATAAATTCTGAAATAAAATGCTGAAATGGTGGCAAAGCAGTTCAAAAGATAAAGCTTTACTTCTTTATTTTTAGATTGTTGAAAGGTCCTATAAGCTGGAGGCCATTAATTTCTATGTCTGAAGTATTTTGCCTTCCTGAAGCAGAAAACATCTCTTCATTCCTGTAGCACAGGATACTGTTTGTTAGTTGACAGTTTCATTATTAAAACAGTACTTGTACTGATACTTGAGAAATAAATAGCAGAACTTTCACAGTTCTCTTTAGCATCAGTCTGAAGCACGATATAACATCAACAGGCTTCTGGCTAATTGTTTCCCCTGCTCAGACCCCACAGGTCCTTCAGTCCACAGTCTTCCTGCAGCCTCCAGGGAAGGCTGGCTGCTTCCTGCTTAAAACCTGCCTTGTTAAAGCAGTGCCGGGGCTTTGTGAAAGAATATGCTGCTCATACAGCACTAACCAGCTGATTTAAATTCCTCTACGGAGCTCCTGAATTTTTCACTAGGAACAGTTTAATCCAAATTGAGAAGAAATTTAGTTCTTTGTTTGCAAATTGTTCATCAGTACATGATGACTTTTATGAAGCTGTTCATTACCTGCAATTGCCCAGCACATATTTTTTTTATGTGTATGGGAATTTTTTTTTTTACAACAAGCATTGAGTCAGAGATTCACTACTCAGTCTTAGTGAGTTACCTTACCTTACCTTTCTTTTGTAGCAAATTTTCAGCTATAGAGATAGCTTTTCACAGGACAGTGAAAGAATAAATCTTTTTTTTCTTTTTTCTTTTTTTTTTAAGATGTAAATAAAACACAGTGCACTAATACCCAAATGGAAATACAAAGCACAATTACAGAATTAACTATTAATTGCTCCAGCTGTTTCCCAGCCCTACTACTGAAGCACAGATGTCACCAACTTAGACCAGTAGATTTGCCCTGGGAATCTGTGTTCTAAAAATGAGACAAAATTCATGACAAGAGATTCATATGGCCTCTAACAATCTATATGCTTGCTTTTTTCCTTGTTTTCAACTTACCCTTTTGCACAGATGTTTACTGATTCTTTTTCCCTTATGTTTGTTAACATTGTTTCTGTTGGGTATTTGCACCAAAAAATAATCAAGTCAATCCTAATCCCCGATGTATTTCACTAGTAAATAACTGTAAAGGTGTGAGTTTTGTGCTCTAAGTTGTTTATTCCCTGCTTTGCAGAGGACTGCCTGGATCCCATGTGCTCTGGCCACGGTGTGTGCGTGCAGGGGGAATGTCACTGCTCCACGGGCTGGGGTGGGGTGAACTGCGAGACGGCGCTGCCCGTGTGCCAGGAGCAGTGCTCGGGCCACGGCACCTTCCTCCTGGACACAGGACTCTGCAGCTGTGAGCCACAGTGGACAGGTCCAGACTGCTCCACAGGTATGATGGACACTTGACTTATCAATATTGCCTGTGCTTTCTGCTGGAGGTGTGAACGAAAGTAGCTGCTGTTGCTGTGCTAAAAGGAATTTAAAAAACAAGATAGGGATGAACCATGAGTACTGTGGCATGGCTCTTCATTGGCTTGTCAGTGAGTGGCTTTCAGTTGCCAAGGATAAGAAATGTATTTTCTCTGTGACAAGAATGTTTCTGTCTGGTGGCGTGACATTGAGAGCAGTAGTCCTGCAAGAGGGCAGATGCCTCCTGGCATGCACTGGGGGCAAATGTGACTCTCACCTGAGCTGCTGAGCACCTGTCAGGCTCATGCAATCAGGGAATCCACAGTTCCAAGAGAGACTGGGAAGATGTTTAAAAAAAAAAAAAAATATCCAAATACAATGACTGATGAGTAAGAGAGCTCTGTCGAGAAAAAAACCTTTAAACAAAAACAACCATAATTCTCTCATGCTGGGATAAAAACTCTCTTCCTCCTTAGAGGACCATCAAGATTTGATCCCCTTAAACTGGGTTAAGAATTGAAATGGATTTCCTACGTGCTTTATGCATTTACATTTCGTTTTCTTGAAATAAGTGCACTCTGCACATTTTGCTCTGTAGTGGAGCATGTCATTACCAATGTATGTACTACTATTTTTTCCCTATAGAGCCCACAGAGCCAGAATCTCAGATGATAAGTAGCACGTCCCAGTAGAGAATAGATGCAAGTGACAGATCTGCTGAATACTGTGGAATACAGCCAGTGGGCCAAGTCACCAATTTTTCTTAGATATCATCATTCAGAAGAGCACTTGGAACAGTATAAATTTCTGCACAGATCTTCGAAGTGTGTGATTATGGTCTTAAAGTAGGGACTTACAAAATGCTCCTCTGCATGATGAATTTTTAAGCAACAAAATATTGACCTGCTAATAATTTTCAGTGTTTGTTACAAGGACCTTGCATTCATTCTACACTCCAAAATTAATGCATGCAATTTTAGTCTGACACTGGCACCTGCTTTGATAAGAATTGACTTTTTATTGGTTTTCAGCACAAGCCTAATTGTTTGCATTTTTATTCTGTATTTTATTATATATTAAAAATACTCTCTGAAGCTTGGTATTATTGTATTTCCATTAATGAAGCAAATAATTAAGAGAGGTGTTACCTATGTACTAATTTTTTACTCAAAAATATTGCAAACTAATTCTGTTTTAATGCAATCTTATTGTAGCTGAAAAAGCAATGTTAGTCTTAGATGGTTCTGTTGTGGCAGCTGCTTGGGGCAGTTAGATATTAAGTCAGGAATCAAAAGGCTAATAAATGACCTCCAAAGCTGTTTTGAACATTTTTTGAAGGGAACCTCTTTGCCTCCATCAGTAGGGAAAATACTTCTCTTCATCCCTAGTGTATCCTGAGTTATCAAAGGATGCTTTTACAACTACCAACAGGCAGCATAGCCAGATGCTTCAGACTTCTCCTTTCAAGTATATGCTTCTTCTTCGTAGGTGTTAGACTAGTTTCAGGATGCTCTTGGCAATACACTGAGTGTTAGACTGAAGTATAAATGTTCATTTGTGCCTGAGACATTCTTCCTAGGATCAGTGGCTGCTGTGCATGTTGAAAATAAAGCTTGATTTTAGTGAGTAAGGAAAACATCAAATTAATTAAGTAAGGAAACACAAGAGGAGTAACAAGGTCACAATAAAGGAGTTGTCACATGTGAATGGAGAAAGTTAGGAGGGTCTGTACAAGGCAGAGGATGAAATGGGTAAAGCACAGACTGCTTCTCTGGAGTCAGACAGCAGCAGAGCTTTGCAGCTGAGAAACCAGCAGTCTCTCAGCCTGCCTCAAACCCCTGCACTTTGCCATCTCTATACCACCTCATTCCCAGTGCTGTAAAAATTTGCCTTTCTGTAGAACCTTGAAGAATATAGGCTCTTGCCTTGAGTGTGCTGTGTTCCCCAGCAAATTCCAAATACTTTCAAAACACAAGGATACATTATATTTAGTTTTATGGGATTTTTAAAATAGAAGTTAGTATGTCTTGGCAGACTTAAGAAGAGAGAAATAGCAAAGGTTCTAGAATGTTTTTGAATATATTGTTCCAGATACAGTGTGGCCCAACCTGAAGAGGGATGAGCCACCTCTATGATACCTTCCCCTACCTGCCTATCTCTAGCTCTTCAAACAATATAAACTTCCATTTTAAAAGTGGCAGACTTGGGAAAGATAAGAATCAGTATGGGTAGAAAAAGAGAGATGAAGGGTAACTGACCAGTGCATATCCTTAAGAATTGCCAATGTTTGGAGGCCCAGCCTGAGCTCTGCTAAATCATTCCTGAACTTTTTGAGGCTGGAAAAGACGATGTTGTTCATGTTGTTTGATTTTCTGTAGAACATTGCCAAAAAATAACAACCATCCTTCACTTTTTGCTTGACACTCATACTTTCTGTTCAGTTTTTTGAAAGCGAAGCTTCACATAGAGACTGAAAATTAAGGGTAGTCTACCATTTCCTAGATAAATTGTGTCAATTGTCTGGCCATCTCTGCTAAAAAATGCACCTTTGACTCCTATTTTGAATAGGTGCAAAGTCTTGAAATCATGTTTCTTTCTGTGAGGTGAAAGACTAGCAAATTATTTGAAGTCCTTTCCAGTGTCCAGCCTGATCTCTGCTCTGACCTGTGGACTGGCATAATCCAGTATCACTGCACCACCTCTAGATAATCCTTCTATTTCTAAGGTTATTGCTGGCCAGAAAATCCTCCAAAGTAGCTGTCGGGATATGTTTTCATTGTGTTTAAATTGGTTCTCAATAAAAGCAGTTCAATATGGCTTGAAAGTTGTTCAGACACTTAGAATTGCTAATCCTATATTACTTGTAGGACACAATTTAGGCTGGCTTTTTGTTCAGCTCTGTTAAGATCCATCCATTCAATATCCTTAGGTGGATATCTGTTTCAGATATATTTGGCCTCTTTCTACCCTACAATATTGAACTTCCATGGAAAGTCATTTTCCTTTGTTAGCTCAGATTTCAATTTGCCTCTCCCAGAGATGATGTGGTTTTTATTTAAGCTTTCCCTCGGTGCTTATGAGCATCTTTGTAAAGGCTCTTCCTATCAGCTAACTACAGACATACAGATAATGCACCTCTGATTCTTCTGCCTTCTTTCGGCCGCATCAACTGAATTTCACCCTGGGAAGATTCTGGCAGATTTTTAACTACACCAATCAAAACAACATTGTTGTGTCTTTTCGACAGCCATATGTGATCGGGAGAAAAATTTTTTAAGTACCTTCTGTCTGTCTTTGGTTTAATATATGGACGAGATCAAAGTGTTCTAACTGTTCTATATGGTTACAAACTGACATGTATTCACCATGAGGGAGATGGATTAGCCTGTTGTGCCAGTTTGCTAACTGGCCTTAATGCTGAAGGTCAAAAACAAGCTGTGGCTTTCAGTGCTTCAAAATTATATCAGTGTCAGAAATTTGTAGAGAAGCCACAGAGTTATTCCAGCAGATTTCTTTCAAGTGCTGTACCTGAGACTCTGCTGTTATAATTCCAGTTGCAAGGATCCCAAGCCTGCAGTCATTATTCAAGTATTATGGTTGATTCTTCCATTCCTACTGGCCTAAGCAGATGTTACTTGCTGCCTTTACCTGTGGTGTGGTCCATATTGAAATACATATTGAAATACACAGAGATCCAGTATCTTCTTCTCCAGGAACTTTATTTCTTTAATTGTTTTACTTGCTGTACCTTGAACAGTCATCTGTCCTGCTTTCTGCAGTATTCTTTGGACTGTGCAAGGATTAAAGGCAGTTATGTCCATTTTCCCTGAAGGGAGGCACAGGCATCAGGGTCAAGCTAAACTGATCTGAGAGATCCACAGAGATTGCTGACAAGAGCTGTCTTTCACCATTTTGAGTCTCAAAGTGTTTCCAAGACAAAAAGAAACAGCACCAGCACTGCTACAGTTCTACATTGTCCAAGATGTTCAACAGTAACACCAACTATACAGCAAACAGGTTGTCTTCAAGCACTGAAATGGCTTTGGCTCATGCTGAAAAAAAAAAAAAAAAAAGTGATTTTATCTCTCTAATAATTAGCCTGTGAAAAAACAAATGCTTCTCTAATATAAAGCACTGAAAATTAAAAATCCATGATAATGCTCACAACACAAATGAAAATGAACACATTCTGTTTTGGAATTAATTTGTTGCTATCTCGTTTATCACTTTTCCCATTTAATTTTAGGGTTTTTTTCCCAGTTTGGTCATCCTTTGGCAAGTCACACCAAAGTGCTCAAAGACATTTAGCTGTTACCAATTTAGCCATCTGACAGTAGATGTGCCCAGGAGAAATGCACAAGAGGCTGAGTTCCATTTCTCATTTAGTTTTCCCCTGCCTCTATGAGATGTGGAGAACAGAAATTTCATACTTTGTTCCAAGTCAGACTGATTATATAATATGTTTTGTGAAAATCACCTGTACTGAAAAAGGTCATCCTTGGAGTATTTCAGAGTCTCAGCATCTTTACAGCATGCTGAACCCTGTTATGACAGTATGTGAAAATCCATTATCAGTCAGACCTTCAGCTGACCTGGGCAGTAGGGGTGTTATCTACCAAAAAAATGACACAGTCAGTAGGATGGAAGTCTGATATTACACTATTTTAATGTCATCAGGACTTCAGTATAGTTATCTTTCTACTTACTGTCTATGGATCTTTGTTGCTTTATTTATAGGCTGTCACCCAAAATGCCTTGATGTTAATGAGTCATCTCCCTTGAGGTGTCTAGGCAGTGCTTTTCAGAAAGAAAAAATCAAACTCGGGCGTGCTGACTGCTCCTGTCAGGTGGAAGGGAAGCTCTGGCTAATTGAAGGTGCAGCATCAACTGAACAAAAAAACTCATCTGTTCTCAATTTGACACCTTTAACATGGAGTCTTGAGATTAAGGCAGAGAAATCAAGAGAAAATGGATGACAGAGTTGTTCAGGGAGGCAGAGCCTTGCATAAATTAGTGTAACTGCAGTGATACCAGCAGTGCAGTCCCAGTGTGTTTCAGGTGAGAATCCAGCCCTGAGTCACTAATTAATTGCTGCACTGTGCCTAAAATATTATAGACTAAGAAACCTGTGGCAGAGCTGATGCCTCTGACATCCTGTCCTGCATTCATTTCTTTAGACTCTATTCAGACAAAGTAGGCCAGTTTCTGTCCCCTTACTCCAGGACATTTGTCATAATTCCACTGAATCCATTTATATCACTGAAGCAACCTAATTATGATTGGGAAAAGAATACTGGCAGTTCTTAGTCACAAAAACATTAATCCTAAAATGATTATATGGAGATGATGTATATTTAGCATATCTATTTTTGGTTAAGCTCTCCTAGCAAGATTGGTGGTAATTTTACAATAGATAAAAATGAATCAGCAGCCTCTTCCTTCGATGTCTTGTGAAGCAAAAAATGTCTTTAAAACTGAAGTGCTTTGAAAAATGCAAAATGTTGTAATTGTTGTAAATTGATATGTGCAGAGTGGAGTAATTTAAAAATCATTAGAAGTCTGCATTTTTAACAGTAAATTACTTCAAAAAGAAATTAAGGCATAATACAGTATATTAATATAGTTCAAGACATCTCAAATAGGTTTCAAAATGAAACGTCAAAAACTGCAACTTGAAAAAATAATTAGGTGAACCCATTTCATCATAATCAGAAACTCTTCAGGTTTAGGGAATTGCAATGTATGGGTGTCAGTCATCCTCATTTACCAAGGACAGGGATGTTCACTAGAAAGAGCTTGCAGTAGAGAAAATGGCCTTGAAATTTCCTCAGTACATGATGTAATATCGTGCATTTTCTATAGACTGCTCAGTTGCACATTGGTGCTGCCACTCTGCTCCCTATTTTAGACAAATCTCAAGAACTTTTTAATTATACTGGAAATGTCCTTTGCTGTTTAGTTCTTAAGAAATGATGGACTTGCTTAATTTCATCTAACTGTCCTCTTTCTGTAATCTGTGAGGAGCTTTGCCTATTACTGCTCTGCTAATTAAAAGGATGATTGAAGTTCCCCTGCTGTACACTGTCTGACATTGTAGAAAGACTCTTCCCTACTACTGTATATTTCATTGAAGAGAAAAAACAATGTGGGACTAGTTTGATTTGTATCTCCTGTAGAGTTGCAAGAGTTTGCAAAAAATGTATCTGGTGAGCAAGGTTTCAATTAAAAACATACTAGTTAAAGATTGGAACACTTAATATGTGTTGCTGCAGAATTTAAAACATGAGAAATTTAAGGCAGTGAAGAAGCACTCTAATAAAAATTAATTATCCTTTATGTTTAAATCAGTCCACAGGGAACCAAAAATACCTGATGTAGTAATTTATTGATTTAAGAAATAGGATAAGTCGAGGGTATGAGATATACAGTGAGGAAACATGGGGTGTTTTTCAACTGATTGCTGCTTATTTTGCAGATATGCCAAAAATAATGTCCCTTTCCTTTTTCTTCCTGAAAATTAAGATTCTTAATCTATTGCTGTCTGCACCTCATTCAGCAATTAATGGAAATATTCCTCATTCCAATGTAAGTGCAATTTAGTTAAGTCAGCTTTCGTAAATCCTAGTCTAATCCACAGCAAGCTATCACTTTTCCCACAGGGTCTAATCCACAGACCCAGTTTTGGATGCTTCTATCTCAGCAACTCTTGGCTTACCCAGGAGGGAGATGCCCAAATTCCTCTGGTGATGGCACAATGGTTCTGTTTACCCTCCACTCTGGGCAGCTGACAGAGCCTTTCCTCTCTGTCTGCATGGCATCATGCCTCTAAGGGAGTCCATCCTGTCAGGAATGTCCCCTCCCTGTGCTTTGTGCTAGGCCAGCCCCAGGGCAGTGATGCTCCTTAGGATCCTTGGGCAACACTGGTGCAAGGTCCTGCACATTGCACAACTAGAGCTCTTACCATAAAGCTGCTGTCATTGTCTAGCAGCAAAACCTGGCAAGTAAGTGGGGTTTTAGTAGCAACTCAGGTCCCAAAGTGGTTCGAGGACCTCTGGTTTAGGTAGGGTAAGCAAGGGGTGTAAGGGTGTATATTTGTAGTTAAATATCATCCTCTTTACATCTCAGCCTTACCACCTACACAGGTAAGAACCATGCTGAAACAACTGACAGGATATAGAATGGAAAGGTCTTTCATGAACAGCCTGTGTTCAAGAAAATGTCAAGATGGATATTCTGACTTTGGAAGGCTTGTACTCCACAATAACCCTTTGTAAAAGAGGACTCTGAAGTAGAGGAGCTGTGGGAGAGTTCTGCTGGTGGATGCTGCAGTAGAGGGGGAAAAGTAGCCCAGAGAAACAACAGAGGAGGAATGACTTAGGAAATCTTTCACTTCTAAATTTCCTAATCTGAATCCAAAGATGAAACTTTCACAAATTATCCATATCACCATTGTTTAAAGGAAGACTCTTGTGTTAGAGTGACCTTCTGTTTCCTCACAGCTGAAAAAGCACAAATGAGAATTGTTAGAACAAGGGTACAAAAGAGCAATAGAACAGCTAGAGGTTTTGTCCTTCAGTGAATTTTGGAGCAACTATTGTGCAAAATGTGCTGCATCAGTCCCTAAAAAGCAGATATTTATAATATTTTTATTGTCATGGTAAGTGTTGCACAAAAATAGCTATCTTTTCAACATATTTATGCAGCAGAATCTGTGAATTTTAACCTCCTCTGAAAATAGGCAATTGCTATTGGTAGAAGTCAAACCCATGAGAACTTCCCTATATAATGCATTTCTAAGGGTTTTGGTTGTGTATATTGTGGCAAGGGTAATTTCTGTAGACATGTAAGGATTTCCCAGTCACTGCCCTCCTTAAGGACATTTGCTTAAATGTTTTGGCTCAAGTAATATATTTTAAATAAAATAGAATTTGTAGTAAGTATCCAAGAATATTTTAATGCCAATGAGGCAAAAACTCCTTTTGTGTATACACAACAGTGTACATTCAGGTATGTCATTCTTCAGTCCAGGCAGCCTTGGCTATTTTATAAACAGATTGTTAAAATAGTGTCTATCACCTTGGGGTCCAAAATCGTTTTCTGACGGAGGGCAGAGAGCTGGTTGTTCACATGATAAATGATTGTTCAACTCCTGCTCTGGTCCCCCATATGCTGAAGTCAAAAACACCCTGAAGAAGGGTGGCCAGCCTGGTGGTGCCTCTGCCAGCTCAGAGGAGCTGGTACCAGGTTCCACAGAAAAAATGCAAGTCATGATCTGCACCTTTAGTTTGGCAGCAGTCGGGCAGAGAGCAGCTGCCAGATGCGTGCTGCTATTTCTGTTTGTGCTGCTGACACAGGAAGTTATGGTTTATTTACTGGGAGCTGCTTTGTGTCTGCCCTCACCTGCCCAGGCTCAGCTGTGAGCACAGGGACGTTTGCTCCCTGTGTGGATGGACGCACTGTTCATAGGCAGATGCTGGGCACTGTGAGACTTGTGCTAATTGAGGCCACACTCCTTGGTTTTGTGCAAGAACTTGTGCCTCACTACTGAGTTTGTCCAAGGAGTTGTTTATTTGTGCTAAAACAGGAGGAAGCAAGGCCAGCTTCTTCATCTGCCTTTACTTTTGCTCGTGAACCTGAGATGTTATTTACAAGCTGGTAATTATTTTTAATTTCTCACAATAGTTTTTCCTGTAGTACAGATTGATTGTTGGGAACACACAGAACAAAGCCTTATTTTAGTTGATTCACTGTTTCATTGAATCATAGAATGACTTGGGTTTAAAGGCACCTTCCAATTTCCCTGCTGTGAACCAGGGACATCTTCCACTAGCTCAGGTTGCTCAGAGCCTCGTCCAGCCTGGCACTGAACACTTCCAGGGATGAGGCACCCACGCTTCTCTGGACAATGTGTGTCTGCAACTCACCACCCTCAGAGTTAAGAATTTCTTTCTAATACCTAATCTAAACCTACCCTCTTTCAGTTTAAAGCCATTTCTGTGTGTCTTACCACTACATGCCCTAGCCCACTGTTCTTCTCCCTCCTCCTTGCTCCCTTCAGGTCACCTTTGGTCACCCTGAAGCTTCTCTTCTCCAGGCTTAACAGATTTCCATCTGTCCATGTAGACTGGATCTTCATTTAAAAAAATAAGATAAAAATCACATTCTTTTAAAAGCATTCCATCCCAGTGCATAGATGTACATTCTGCAAATCATTATTCCTTCTGAGTGCCAGCTCTGTGTCTAATTTGGGCAACAAATGGGCATCTCTTTCACTTGTGGGCTGTTAACCATAGCTGTTCTGTGTACCACAGAAGGTTTAGTGCATATATAGACATATCCTGATCACCTCAGACAATCTGGTGAACTTTTGCTGAAAATAGGTGTCTCAAAATCTTTGTTTTCTTTTGATGCAGTATTAGTTCAGGCTGTAGCTATGAGACAGCTATATTGTATGAACCTCCTGAGCCATCTCTTTACCTATTTCCCTTGTCCCCACAAAGCCATGGTTGTTCTCCATGTTCCTCATCGTTAGCACAGGCCTCATGCCTTCCCAGATTCTTGTGGTCTGTCACTTGCTCAACAGGTTTCCCATTTTTCCTGCACAACTGGCTTTTCAGTCCAAGGAACTGTGAATTGCATTTCCCCTCTGTGAGTGAGCACAAAGGCATTGCTTTCATCTCATTCATTACAGCTCATGACAGATTGTTCTGGACTGCTTTTATAGCTGTCTCCTGATCAAACAAAATATCCAACAAGGTAGACATTGCACAGCACTTCCACTTGTGGTTCTTGTGGTGTTGCAGAGGATTTTGGTCCTCATTAGTCATGGTATAACTCTCCAGTGATGACTGACATCTCAATGCTTTGCTACAAGTACAACTTGAAATGAAACAGTGAAGACAAATTATAAAACAGAACCAAATTTGACGAGGAAACTCCACATTTACTTGGGCAACAATATTTTAAAAATTTCCTGGTCATATTTCTTTGTGCTTCTCCTTGCCCTTGTGTCAGTCTAATCTTCCTTGCTACTGTTACACTTCTGCTCATTTATTTTAAACGTTGCCCACACTGGCCTCATCCAACCTGCCAACCTGTATCATCTCAAAAAAAGAGACAAGTTCTGCAGCTGAAGTCTCTTGTGTGGCAAGCCCAGCATAGCTGTATTCTCCTTTACACCAGTGCTGTGGCTGGGTAAACAGAGATGTTCCCAGTGCCAAATGAGGAATCCTGAGTGGTATCAATTTTCAGTGCTCTCGCTGCCTGAAATGAAATATCTGTTAGTATGTTTACCATTACCAGTCCAGCTTCTTCAGGCTGTATTGATTAAATTTTTGTACTGTAAAAATACCATTTTGAACCCTAGTGAAATCGATATAGAGTGAGGTTTTATATATATAAAAATTGGATTTGGATCAGGAAGAAAATCTTCATCAGATGAAAAATAAAGCTGGGTGAAAAAAAGTGTGATAAAAGATCTCAGAAGGGGAAAAAGTTGCTCTGTCATTTCCCCAGCCTCTGTTGTATTTGCCCTCTAGACCTTTCTGTCTGTCCCCTGATTACTTTTCTACACAAATAAATTTTCAAGCAAATTGAGGCTTCCAGTTTCGAAAAGATATTGTAAATAGATGTAGCATTATCAGAAACTACCTTACAGGGCTTTTTAAATGCAATTGCATTCATATATTTTGTGGTACACGGTAGTGCTAATGGCAGCCTTCCTACTGGAGGCCAGAAGAGTTATTTATAGAGTACCTAATGCATCAAGAATAAGTTCAATGAGATGATGGTAGGATTATTTCCAGAAAGCAATTAAAACCACCACTTTATGGATAGTGAAACATTGTGAGTAACAATGAGGATACGGCATTTTAGCTCCAGTGGGTTTATTTTATATGCTGTGGCCTGTGGTAAGAAGATAAGAAAGGTAGTTAGGTAACTGCAAGGCAAGACACCAGAACGATTTTCTACATAGAATTTACAGTAGGAAGGTTTAAAATGAAGTCATGTTTGGGGAATGAAGAAGTTTTGGGGAAGTTTTGCCTTTGGTAGATATTGTTGATAGTTGTGCAATTATTGTGTCTGACTTACCCCAATTAATAGTCAGAGCTGTGTGAAGTTTAGATCCTTCCCATTTATTTTATGAATTACTGACTATTCAGTAGTTCTTTTCTGCAACTCTTGTCTCTCTGAGGAAGACCCAACCTCCTGAAATGCTTCTTTGCCTCCTGGTAGAACAGCTCCTGAGATAATACTGAGCAAAACATAAAGAGTGCCTGGGCCAGTCCTTTACTCAGGTTTCTGCTGTGCTGTTTTGGTTTTTTTGGTTTTTTTTAATGCTAGTGAGACCACATAAAAGCTTATTTTCTGGAATCACTAATTCATTTCATAACAAAACCCAGTGATGTACTGAAGAGAAAATAGAAACGGGTTATCACTCATGAAATCATGCAGGAAAGGGGATACTTAATATGAACTTAAGTACTGGAAGACATCAAGAAGATGCAAGAAAAAAATGGTATTTGAGGGGGCTAAGGCACGTCCATGTTTGTGTAATTCATGGAAAACTGTAAATAGTTGGAATATGTTTTGAACCTCCCTAACATTCAGAGCCAGAAATGAGGGCAGATGCAATTTAGAGTTGGACTTCTTTTCTCCTTAAGATTTTTTTCCAAAAAATTCTTCTTTGGCTTAACATAGTTTTATATGCATGTTATAGTCTTGCTTCGTGACAGTGTCAGAAAGGATAAATATCAATAGCGTAATAAATTTGAGCATTCTAGACTGTAACTAGATAACAGACTGTAATAGAAAAGTATTTCAGACAAATGGTTCAGGTCAGGTGAGATAATTCTCACTCTGAGTCTTTTGTTGGGATGGGCCACCATGTCCCACTTTGGGCAAGGACAGAATCTTTGGAAATGACTGTGAAAATTATTTTGGAGAGATATATGATAATAAATTCAATGCAATAGTTTTGCAGGAAGAGTTGCTTTGAATTTATTCACACTACTGCAGCACATTGTTGTGGTAATGTGAGGTGACCTTTAATGTATTTCAGTGTCAGATATTAGCATGCAGTGCATGAAGAGAAGAATAAGGAATGTTGCAGCAAGAGAAACTCAAATTGAGAGAATATTTGTTTGTGAAGATGGTCTGATAGTGGTATGAATTGCCTGTCATAGTATAGTCGTGTTCTCTGTTGCTGGGAGCTTTTCAGGCATGCCAGGTATGATTTCATTTGAAACAATAATAGATGATCCTGTGAAGTCTTTTGCAGCCCTATTCTTTATAAATATATGTTAAAATAGATCGTTCATTTGGGAATAATCTATCATATTGATTTATTTCTGATGGTACTAAATTTCACACTAAGTTCTGTTGCAAGTTCCCATCACGTGTTGCTCACTGGTGTGGAGGATAGGGAAGAGATGGGCATTGCACCATTGCTGCCACTCCACACAGGAACTTGATTTCAGTTTTCCAAAGGGAACATGTTCAGAAAACCTGGCAACTGACAGAGCAGGACTTTAGCATCAATGTTTTGAAGACATTTGCAAATCCCTTTGATTTTCATCTCAAGCTTGAAGAGCCAGTTCCACTGGACATTGGTATAACCCATTTAGTACTGCTGTGTTGCCCCTAAAAAAGCTGTCCCTTGCTTCATCATAGGCCACAGAATGGTTTGGGTTAGAAAGGATCCTAAAGATGATCCAATTCCAGCTCCCCTGCCTTGGGCAAGGGCATCATCTGCAAGACCAGGATGCTCCAAGCCCCATCCAGCCTGGCCTTGAACACTTCCAGGGATGGTTTATTGGCATAGCTGTGGCTGACTAAGAATGTAAAAAATTACACACCTAACTAATGTTCTGTGACACTGATGGCAAAGCTAAGAGCAGATGCAATTAACATCCAGATTGCCAAAGAAATTTGTGTAAATTGGGAAAATAGGATAAGCTGTACCGTGAAAATAACATCTCTTCTAGTACAGATATGTACAACTTGATGTCTGCATAAAAGCTCTACTGTGCACTCCTAGATAACCTTCTTTAAGAGGAACAAATTCCCAAAAGGTTTTAAAGAAAAAAAAAAAAGCTCAAATGCTTTTGAAACTCCTAAAACTACATTTTTGAACTTCCTTGTAGTGTAAAAAATTATATTAATAAAGTCAGTTGCTGAAAATAAAAGCCAGAACAGCGTTGTCTCCAGGACACAGCAGGAAGGTAATTTAAAAAGCTCAGGAACATGTTGAAATTATCATGCAAACTTATTAAATGCAATGTATATTTAAATTGAAAAAACTTCTTTATTAGGTCTAGATAGGTGATTTTTTTGCTGCCTCTAGCAGTTAAGCTTATTGGGTGAAAGTCAGGGTAGATTAATTTCTAATCTTTATGGAAAACTACTTATTAAAAAATGGATAGCAAAATTATTAATATAATATTGAAAGTTTTGACTATATGTAGAACAAGACTCACCACAAACAAAAGTATAATGAGTGTTTCGTAGTATTTGGCCACTTTTGTTTACATATAGTTTTGTATTCTTAACTTGATTTTCTAGGAGTTATTTCTGACACATGTTGAATTAACATTAAAATCTTCCCTATCATTACAAATTATAAAATATTTAGCTTTAATTTCCCTTTTCATAATACATAAGTAGGAACTTATTATAAAACACATTTGAAAGAACTCATTGTTGACTTAGGTAATTAAAATTAAGAGTGTGGAGTGAATTTTTAATGCTTTTTAGATTAGCTCGGGAATGATCAACTATTTGTCTCCTTCTCAAGAATATGTACAAATAATGGTTCACAGCTTACATTTGCCTTTTTCCAAGAAATTAATGAGCATTCAGAATTAAGGATGTGTCCATAAAAATTCTAGACTGAATTGAACATTTTTAAGTCTCTTCTTCATTAATTGGTGTGAGTCTAAGGACTCAGAATTTTAGATTTGATGCAAACTGTATTTGATGAAAGTCTGAGGGAAGCTGCTGGGGTCAGCTGAGGCCAGCCCCCGGCACTCTGCCAGCACAATGCTCACAGTGACTCTGCATGGCTGGGCTTTTTTCAGAAACAAAATTAACTTTCCAGGTCTACATTTAGAGAACCTTGTTTGGATTTCAAAGTGTACAGGCACAAAAACTGACACGGGGCCATGAATTACTGTGAATTTGGGTGACTCGGTGTCCTGGGAGCCCTGAAAATTCCCATGTGCTGAGGAGTGGGTCTCAGCCACAGACCAGCCTGCAGCCCAGCTTGCTGCACAAGGTCTGCCCAGAGCTCAGGCAGGCAGTCTGTGTCCCACTAAAGCATGACACAGAGGAGGGGCAGGAAAGAGATGGGTTTATGTAAGCCTAAAAACCAGTGTGGTCAAGGAGCTAAGGTATTGTGAGCGTGGCACTGTACATGGTAAGAACGAATGGCAATTAATGGAACAGCACAAGTAAAGGCTTGTGATGTAATATCCCTGAGTCAACTAAACCAAACTGTACCTCTTGTCACCTGCCTCCCTTGTTACCTTACAGGAGTCATCTCTTTGCTCTTGTCCTTTGCAGTCAGATGATGGCACAGCTTGTGGCTCCTCAGCAGGACAGTCTCTGTCCAGGCTGGGATTTGCATCTCTTCGCTTGTCCTGCCTGTATTGCTGCTTTGATCTCTCCTTGGGCTGATTTAGCTCAGCTAGCTGTCAGGTATTAACCCAGGGAAACAAACTGAATAATTATCTGACACTTCCATGATCTGCATCATCTCACCAGTTTCCCATGCTAAGTGCTAGGCAGGGATCACAGAGCCACAAGATGGATGGAGAGGAGGAGGAGTGGAATAGCTGTTTCAATCAGAGAAGACATTTTTGGCTGTCTCAGCTGCTTGCAATGACCCACAGCTCAAAGCCCTTCCCCACTGTGCTGTCTCTGCTGCATTTTGTGGTGCTTCTATGTCCTGTAGGACCAACTGCTTTGGAAGGAGGAAGATGCTCCAGTGAACTGGACAGTTGCATCATGTCTGGCTTGCTGTCCAACTTCACTTCTGTGTGAATTTTTGCCACATCAGCTTTATTTGAAGCTATTTACCTGGTTAAAGTTACTGTATAATTTCCCATTGCAGTCAGTCCCTGAGCACTCACTGGAGTATCTCATTTTGTCCACTCTGGCAGAAACCCTCAATGGCAAACACAAATTATAATGTGTCTCATTGCTACACGAAGGTTTCTAGGCTTGTTTATCTGCAGGAGGAGTTAAGAAATAGTTTTGCATTTAAAAGCAGGACAACCTGAACTGATAATCCTTTTTTTGATCTTAGTTGTTTGAATTAGCTGTGGATTAAAGCTGCATGTTTTACCACAGCATTAATAGGATGACATTAGGCTTGATTTCCCTTGCTTTGCATGAGAAGTCTGTGGAGAATCTTGGATTTGCTTGGCAGAAGAATATATTATCATGGTAAACAGCACTTCTGAAGGCTTATGAAATCACCAAAAAGAATGTAAATCTCTAGGTTGCCTCAGTGATGACAAAGTGTGAATTGTTTGAACTGCAGGTCAGCTAGGGTAGCTGAGGAAAGTGTCTGGTCCAAACTAAGAAACCTCATTTTGTTACAGCTGATGCTTACAAAATTTGGTTTGGTTTTCATTAAAGAATATTTAGACTTAATATTTTTGGGGAAAATTCATTTTTAGACATGCATTTCTAAATGCAAGGAAATGCAAGAACTAGGTAAGTTAATTTCAAGTATGATCTTGGAAAATAGAACAAAAAAAAAAGAAGCCTTATGAGTGAAGACTGTATCTACTGACCTAGGATATTTTTTAATAAGATAGGTAATGTAGTATCTCCCACTTCATTAAAGATTAGGACCTTAAGTTGTGTTTAAACATTTTATTCAATGTGTAGGGGAAACAGTAGTAAACTTTCTAACACTTTAAGGTCTTTTTAATTTTTTTGTTTTAAAAGGGAAATGTGTGCAAGATCTGTTCCTGTGTTAGGAATGTGCCTACATTGCCTTCAGGTCCGTGCTGTTATTTCTTTTGTTTGTTTGGAAGATGAGTTTGTCGTGATTAGATTGTGCAGGGTAGACAGCCATGGGGTGCAGCCATGCATGCCATGTGTGGGAACGTGTTCAAGGCTTTCCACAGCTGGTTCATGGATCTGTTTACAGGCAGAGAAGTGGCAGGAGCTGCTAGCACTGCTGACAGGGTCAGAAGTTCTATGTATTGCTTTGTTTCCCCACTTCAGCCATTGCCATTTCTGTATTTCTGTCCCAAAGCTGCAAAAATCTGTGTAGTAGAATGTCAATCCAGAAGGTCAAAAAGACCATCAGTTCCACTTACCTCAGTATATTGTAAACTACACAATATTTCTTAATATCCTCTTACTAATCTTTGCCACTTGAAGTAAAATATCAAAAGCAATAATTATAATGAACTAGAGGGAGATCAAGGGAGATCAAACACATCCCTCTATCAGCCTAAATTCTTAAACTATTTGCTAGATTTAATTTTAGGAGTAGGCCGATGCTCAAGCTGGAACAGTAGGTTCAAATAAAACCAGTGATCCTCTGCCAGTCTGCTTGGGAGTGATCTGGTGGGATCGATTTACTTCCTAAACATAGGAGCAAGTATTTGGACATCTTCAGTACCAATGGAATAAGAAAGCAAGTCTTCCCATAGTCCTTCAAGTGATCTCTCAGGTTTCCAAGGAGCAAACAAGTAACAAAACAAAAGAGTACAAGAAAAATTATGCAGCAAGGGGGAAGAAAACCTTTCCAGTACCTGCAGGCAGGCAGTCCAAGGCATGAAGCAGTAGTTGAATATATGATCAGCAGGCAGCAAACAAGACTTTCTAAGGTATAATGCCCAGACTCAGCAGTTTTTCATTTGATATTACAGAGCAGCCTCTTTTCTTCTTACATATTGTTTTTCAGGAATATCATAGAATTATATCATCAGATAATTATTTTTATCTTGTTCTACAGTATAACACATCTCCCTGCCCGAATATTAAATATCATTATGTTTTATATAGTTGATTTTGACTTCCTAAGGACAGTACTTTGCAGTTGCTTTTCCTGAATTTTGTGTGATGTTCTTTACAATGCCTCCTGCTTCTGAATTTGAGTTGGACAATGCTCTTACAGTTTGTCACTCACCCATCCTTTGATTGTGCACTGTACTGTCACCCTGGCTATTAACAAAAATAATGACTGAGCTCTCACTCAAGACAGAGCCCAGCATGTCTTTGATGTCACTGTGCTGTTCCAGTTCTGTGCTGCTTTTTCCTTTGTGTTAAATGATTGGAAGATAAGATTTCAATTTAAACTTTAAAAACTCTTCTTGGTATATAAGTGACAGCATTTGTCACTACAAATGCTTTTAAGGATGTTTATATACAATAGTTCCAAGATCTAAATGATCATTGTTTAAAATCTGTCAAGAGAAAAATCCTGCCACAACTAAATATGTAGCTCTGACATTTGAAATCAGAGCAGACATGAGTGTTTGGCTTATACTTTACGTGCTATCAGCTGCTTTCCGAGAGGAAGAAGGAGGAGACATTTCTGTAGCAGGTTAATTGCAAGATAACAAGCAAAATCTATGTCTTTACAATAAGTATTCTAAATAAATTCAAACTACATGGAACCTTTCTATAAGGAACCCATTATTTTCACAGAACAGCTTTAGTATACATAAAAGTAGAATTGCAATTAGCATATGGTGATGTATTGAAACAATTCAGGACTTTCATACCACTTCATAATCAGGGCTGCCCAGGTAGAGAAATTCTTGTGAGGGCAATGAAGGAGATATTATTTGAAACAGCTTTCCTGGTTTCTTAGCAGTTGACTCATGAAGGTCAGGGAGGAAAAAGAAGTCTGAATTCTTGAAAGTCATTTTAGAACTAGGGGGATCTGCATGACCTATAGGTCATGTAATGTTGCATGCTGCTGTCAGAGTGAGGTGCTTGCCTCATCTCCCTTTCTGGTCGCTCTCTGTACTGCAAGTGAAGGCCTTTTTGTCATCACTAAAAACATTTTAATATCTGAAAGATTGGTTTGCTTATACGTATTTTTTGTGCTACTTTATCCTTTAGTTCAGTTCACAATATTTGAGTTTGTAAGAGATTTTAGAATTGAGTCTCAGAAGAATTAGTCAAAAGATACAGACTTCTTCATGCCATTGTTTGTCTACTTCAGACCTATTACTCTACCCTCTGCAAAGCCATCATTTACAGTCCCCACCCCAAAAAAATAAATTATCTGACAACTGCTAAAGAGGGAGGCAACCAGATTGTGTAAGGTCTGTAATGAGTGCTAAAATCCCATGTTTGATCCAGCTGATGAGTGATATTCGTACAGAAGTGAATTAGTCTTGATGCAAAGTCTATTTGCAGTATGAAAGTGCTGTTCCATGTGATGTACTTTTGTTTTTTCTGTGCAGAGCTGTGTACCCTGGACTGTGGCAGCCACGGCGTCTGCTCCAGAGGGATATGCCAGTGCGAGGAGGGCTGGGTGGGACCCACCTGTGAAGAACGGACCTGCCACTCCCACTGTGCCGAGCACGGGCAGTGCAAGGATGGGAAGTGTGAGTGCAGCCCAGGATGGGAAGGGGACCACTGCACCATTGGTAAGGGGCTTTTGTACCTCAAGAAATGAAATACATCAAATCTTAATACAGTCCTGCACAGATTGGCATCATTCTGATTGAAATCTATTTGGAAAAACAGAACTCAGAATCCAGGCAGGTGTAAAAAAGGTTCCTTTGCACTCTGTCCCACAGAATAGCAACGTGGCACAGCTTTCTCTATAGAGGAAGTAACACATTAATTAAAAAAAAAAAAAAAAAAAAAAAGAAAACCACAGAAAGGAAAGATAGCTCAGTCCTAACATATTTTTGGGATGTGTTCATATGTGAATTTTGTAGTCAGGAAAGAAAAAAATGTTTAAAAAGTAGAAGGTGTGAAACTAAGCTATTATTTGTCTTATGTAATTCTTGCATTAAATCTCTTGCCATTCTGTCTGAGGATTTACATATTTTACTTACTGCTAATGGTGTTTTTCCTAGAGCTGACTGCTAACAATATTCCTAATAAGGTAAAGCTTTCAGATCTTTTTAGAAGTCATTAGTCTACTATAAAAATGTAATAGTTATATTTTTAATGAAATTCAACAGGTTTTTGCAAAGCCTAAGAGTGTTTCTCCCTAAAACACCCCAAAGTGAGATTATTATCTAATATTCAGAGAGAAGCAGTGTAAAGTCTCACATTTATTTATTGAAAAAAAAATCTAGAATGTGTTATCTTTATCTGGAGCATTTTAAGATAATTCATTCCCTGTCTCTAGAATTCACTAAATCAGATTTGTTAAATCAAGAATTAGGTTTGTGATGGAGGAGCAGCCTAATTTTCTAAAGATTGTTTAGGGCAAATCCAGAGAAGGACCAAAATATTTAAAAAGATAAAAAGACCTGCTGTTCACATTGTAGGCAGTGCCAGGTGTGGTCCCTGCACGCTTGTCATCAAATGGAGAACGATCACGAACAGTGCTCTGGTCACAGCAGCAGGAATAGATCTGCCTGCAGGAGAGGGAGACATTTTATATCTAACCCCCAGGTGTCAAGCCATAAGCAAATGTATTTTCATTTGGAACAGAAGTTTGATCCATCTCAGTTTTGTTCTTTTCTTTTTTAAGCTCACTACTTAGATGCTGTTCAAGGTAAGTTTTTCATACCAGCATTCAAAAAAAATAATGACAATATACAAAAGTATTGGGAATTGAGTGTTTTCTGTTACTTATTTTGTTTGAGCTTCTGTACTGCTAGGTTCCCAGAATAGATGACACATTTGGTTATGGAGATATATATGGATATATATACACACACAGAGATTTACAGCAGAATTTGCAGTTTTTAATAAGTAATGTGCTCAACTCATTTGCAAAGTTCTACCAATGTAAGCATGTTTTACAGGGCCATCTGATGTGCTGCATTAGGCAAATCCATTTTTTGCTCTTGTTTACCATCCAAAGTAATGCCAGATCTGCGAACTTGCTAAAAAGCTTGTGTTGATACTGTCTCCCATGAGAAGTAAAAAAAAGTATTCTTTTGTCACTTATGCTTGAAGTAAGTTTCTTTTGGTAGAGCACTAGTCTTGTTTTCTAAAGCTGTCTGTGCCAGATGTGATCTAGTTCTCTTCAAATCATTTGATACAAGAGTTACAGTGATGTTGCTTTTTGTCTGGTGCTGTTTGTTTGACTCCTGTGCCCCAGCGCAGGTCTGTGCCAGAGCCTTCCCCAGGGTGACAGGGAGAGCAGTGGTGCACAGCCCCTTCCAAATCTCTGCTCACTGAAACAACCAAACTAACCATTAGTTCAGAACATCTCAGTGCTTATTTTCTGATTCTTATTTTATTTCTTTTGAATTAGATAATAATAAAAGCACATAAGCATTCATTTTATTGAGTTTTTAGACTTAGAGGGTAACCATACACAGTAGGAAAATATAACCATGTACAAGAAATTAATTAACTCAGCAGGACAGTGATTGAAAGTGGAAAAACATCCACATTACCCAAAAGAGCTCTCACATCCTGCCCTTTCCCCCAGCTCCCTGGAAGAGGCTTTTGTTGTATATCTGGTGGTTGCCAAATTCATGTTGTTTTGGAGTAGCATCTTCCATAGCTCAGTGTGAGAAAATGGTGCCACCCATCTCCAGTTTTTCTGAGGAGTCAGACTCTCTGATCCCTCTGTTTGCAGATGTGATTTATAAACTGTGCCAAGGTTGAGAAGGACTTTACATGTGTCTCATATAAAGTTACCAGGAAATGTGCTACATGTGGGGCTGTGAATCACAACCTGACAGACCAGACTCTCTGACTGGCTCCTCCAAACTCAATTTGGAGCATCTTGGGGCTGTCAGGCACTGACTCCTTCCTCCTCAAAAAAACCCTCTCTCTGATAACACCTGTGTGTTGATGATCAGTATCAGGTGCACAGGGGCTTTGAGATCCTGCATGTCCATGCTGGCAAAAAGAAAGGAGCCAGCTTAGAAGGGATGCCACTCACTCTGTCAAACTTACTGCCGAGCTTTATCCATTGTCCTCTGGCTCCATGTGTGGCATGGTGAGGATCTGACAAATGTCTGAGCTGGCACTGCACTATGCAAGCAGATGGACATGAGTGTACACATCCAAGAGACCATTCTTCTCTCATCTTACAGGCAGGAAATCTAGATGTGAATGTCCAAATTACTATTGATTCAGAGCTTGCAAGTCTATGATCAAGAGGATGCTACAGTCCTTGGTCCAGTTTTGATCTAGAATCAGCACCACCAAAGGGCATGTGTTGGTCCTGTTGGAATCAGCTATAAAGGAAGAAAGTGGAACAGAAAGGCAGTGCTCACTCAATTGCCTTCTGTGGAAAGAGTGTGTTATAGCATAAATCAAATTGGCTTTTTTCTCAGTCAGATGAGTATTTATGAACAGAATAAAAAGGTCACTTCCACTCCCTGCAATGTGTAGGATTATGTCCACAGATGCCAGTTTGTCATTTAGACAATATTTTCCATGTGTATCTCTGATATAAATCTTGATGTGTGTATGTGATATTGTTAGTGAACAACAGTTAATTTTTCAATAGAGAAAAAGATGGATGTGACTTCAGAACTTTATAACATGACTTTACTCACTTTTTTTCCTGTGCACAAAATATTAAACACTAAAAAAATCCTCATTCCTCACTGAGAAACTACTTTTAGGCAAGCAGAGGGAAGGAGAGAGCTGGGAATTTTCCCATATTTGACCAGAAATGTAAGTGGTTCCCAAGCTGTGATCGTTTGAAGGCAGTGCTAGAAGTGGGAATGTTAATGAATAATTTCAACTACAAAAAAAGATAAAATATCCCTTCATTAAGGCTTTTTTTTCACACTTTCTATTTTAGATGGTTGCCCAGGTCTCTGTTATGGAAATGGGAGGTGCACCCTTGATCAGAATGGGTGGCACTGTGTTTGTCAAGTGGGCTGGAGTGGCTCAGGATGTAACGTTGTCATGGAAATGGTGTGTGCAGATAACCTGGACAATGATGGAGGTATGATACATAATTCATGTGTCTCTGTTTATCTGTCACATCCTTGACTGCCATTTAAATCCATAGTTTTGGTGTATACTTTCCTTTTTATCACAAAATGTCAATGTTTGTCTGTTTGCTCAAGACAGTTGTTCCACTGACTTCATCTGAAGTAGCACAGTGAGGGGCCAGACCCTTCTGCTGGCTGCTACTGAAGGCAGAAAGTATCTGTGGCCATATTTACCATCCCAGTACTTGCTTTTTTTCTCATAAAAAGCAAAACAAAACAAAAGCATAATAGGTAATTTCCTGTATCTCCTTTCTACTCTTCCTCATAATTCTGTCAGTCTTTTAGAAAAATCAGCCAAGAGATACCCAAATGAAAAAAACCTCCGTGCCTGTCAAAATGCATCCACTTAGTCTTCTATTATTATTTATTTATTTGCAGCATAAAGTGCACATTTGCAGTTGCTTTTAACATTAGTCTCTCTTAATATTTCTATTGAGAAACAGCACAGTTCTTGCAGTTATCTGGACCTACTTTTGAAGGATTGTTGAGGAAGCTAGTGTAGAAAGTGTGCAGAAGAGATTTTGGAAAGTACTGTAAAAAGAGCCCTGTACTGAAATAATCATTTGCTCCTTTTTATCAGTTGGACCAAGGGCATTTGACACTAGGTGCTCCCCTCAGTTCTCTGTGATCTTGATTTCATTCTAAGGTTGCACAAGTTTTAGGTTTGCTGGGGAAAACGTAGTTCTTTCATACATTGGTCTCTGCTTCCTTTCCAATATTAGTTTGTTCTAATACAAGAGTTGGAGCTTTTTTTTTTTTTTTTTTTTTTTTTTTAAGAAAAAACATCCAGCTTTATTTCAAACTTGCCAGAGGAAGAGAAGCCACAATATTCCTGAATGGTTTCTCTCGGAGTTAATTATTTTTCCTATCTGTTTTAGGAATACTCATTTACTGAACAGTCAAAGACTATTGCTTTTTTCTCCTTCACCTGCTACCACCCTTTACCATGTGCTTGTCCCATCCTCAGAGCTGTGCAGCTTTCTCATGCAGAGAGTGGATTCAAGGTTGGATGAGGCTTTGGGAAACCTGCAACAGTGCAAGATATCCCTCCCCATGGCAGGCGGTTGGAACAAGGTGATCTTTAAGGTCCCTTCCAACCCATACAGTTCTGTGATTTTATGATCAGCCCCAAACATGGTAATTTTTTTTTCCTTAGATTGCACATGGAGATGTATTAAAATACATATTATCTTATTGTGTCACACCTAAAGACCATATCAGTGTCCTGGATGAGAGCTTATACTTGACCATAGAGGCAAACCTTGCTATGATGATTGTCTGTTTTATTCTAGATCATTGATAAATTAAGCTTGATGTAGGTCCAAGAACTGAGGTCACCGTGGGACCTCAATAGAAACGTTCTGACTCAGTGATGATTCCTCATTTACAGATATATTTTGAGACCTTCCGATTTTGTATCCTGTGGGCTCTAAGACCCTGCTGTCCTTTGGCAAAGGCTTCCTCATTTCTGAACCCTATTCAAAATCGCCTTATTCCTCTCATATCCTTCCTTTTCCACTTGATTTCCAAGAGGTCCAAGAACCCTGTCTCTGCCCACTGTGCTCTGCTGCACCAGTGTGTGTCCCTGTCACACAAGGTGCCACAGCTGGCGTCCCTGCCCCCTGTGCTCTCCCATCTGTCGCTGCTCTCCCCCGCTGCCCGAGCCACTGACTCACCCGCTGCACTCTTAAATCTGCCCACTAAACCCTGCTTAGCCTGTAATGTATGGAAAGCATTTTCTGATACACTCTGTGAACTGGCTCTGTATAAACTGCCCTGTAGTGTGATTTTGGGTGCTTTATATTCTGCAATAACAGTGAGTTATTGGAAGAGTTGGCACTTTTAACTCTAAATCTCCTTGAATTTGTCAGTTTAAGGCAGACACTTCACATCATTTCACTGCAGGTTTTAAAAGCAATTTTCTTTTCCCTTTTTAATGGGAACATAACATGGACTAGGACAGCTCTGTTGACATTAAAATTAGAGATAAGTGCAGAGAGAAATATTTAATTAATCTGACTACTACAGATGGGCTAAATGTAATTAAGTTTTCTTCACAATTTCCTATAAGAAAAGAAAATTGTATCTACATATTATAGCCACTTGTCTTTATATATATATATATGAAGTTTATAGGACCTGATTTGGCATAAGTATAAATTAGAAAGTCATTGGAGTTATACCAGTGTTAGATGAAATCAGAAGCTGTGTGTTTCAGGGTTTGTATACCAACACAACAGGAAAATCAGAAATTGGGAAAGAGGTGTGACATTACCTCTTAAGTCCTGTTTGCTGTGAGGTTGAGCATTAGACTGTGAGAATATTATGGCGACATAGCATGTTTCCATCCATCAAGCTACACACCTGGAGTAGGTTCATCAGGATGGAAGTTATTAGTATTTTCACCTGCAGCTGAGGTGGGTTAAGAGCTTGCACTCAAGTGAGTTAAACGCAGCTGACAGATGGAAGCTTCCTAAGGCCTTAGGATGTGATCATAGTCAGTGACATGTAGCCCAAGAGATAATTTAAAGTGCACTTGTACAGGCCGAATCATGGAATTCAAGACCTAGCAAAGGTCTTAATCATTCCAGTTGTGTTTAAATCAAAAATTTATATTTCAGTCCTATTGTGCTTCAAGTTCATGAGAGGTCACCACCAAAGAACAAAGCTGTAGTAAAGTTCAGCAGTTATAGTTTCAAACAAACTCTAATTTTAGGACATAGATAAAAGGATATTTTTGTGCAGTTTTAAGTTATTTTTTCAGTTAATGTGTCACATAGTACTTTTTGGGATGGAAAAACTGAAAATTTTATCATTTAAAACTACAATCAGAGACATGGCAAAGAAAATACAGGTGAGTCCCAACTATAAGGGTTCAATAATGTCATTTAATTGGCATGAGGAAGAGTTAGTGTTGTTGTTTACCCTGTATTAAGAGCACAAAAGCTTTGGGAGGGGGAAAGTCTTGAATTCATTTTTTAAGGACTGATATAATTGTATAAAGAAAAGCCACAAGCAAATTCACAGGCTTCCTGGTCCTGCAGCCACTGAAGCACCAAGATCCCTTCAGTGCAGTTACTGCTGGAGTAAGATAAACCATGTGTGGAGCTATTCTTGGGGGCAGGGAAAGTACAATTTCTTTTAGAGCCCCGTTAGGATTCGCTGCACTTGTTCCCTGGCTGTACCAGAACTGCCTTTCCCATTCCAGCTCATAACTCTCTGTTAGCTTTCTCCTGCTCGCAGACTTAAGGGCATGTTTACCTGTTCAAATATCACTACAAATATCAGTGGAAAGGTCTTAGCATTATAACAGATGCACGATGGCATGGTTTGCACTTGCTCTCATGGAGTGCTTCTGCAGTCTGTTAGCAGTGTGATGTCCATTAAAAAATGCCAAGGAGTCAAGCAGGTGTCCTTTGCACTGGGGCCGTTCCCTCACTGTGGCTTCCCTCAGCATAATTCTCCATTCCTTATCCTTCTTCTTTCACTGTGTCAGCTGACATGATTTCAGTTTATTAAGATGGCCATTCAGCTTATTGAACAGGTAATTTCCTCATGTCCTGCCACTAATTTAGATTCATTGGAAGCTCCAGTAGCTCCAGAAGATCTCTGGAAGGCTCTGCTGAGCTCTTTGCAGGCAAGGTGCCTGTGTCTTGGGGCAGGAGGCAGAACACACTGTTGAGGTGTGGGGACACACAGGGCACTCAGGGGTCACACCACACTCAGTGGTAGCCAAGCTACAATTCGCCTGGTTTTTGGACATACACTTACACAGCTGCTGCACAAACAGGTCTTTGTCTCAAGCTGAAAGTTGCAGCCTGTGAATCCCATTAGTTTCTTTGATAAGATCTCTCTTTTAAATTTGCCTGCATCTCCTTTTATCATTTGTCTTTCATGAATCAATCTTGCTGTTTGTTTTTAAGGAAAATGCTGTTTACTACAAGCTTTGAATTCTTTTCCAAATATGCCTTCAGTCACTTCAGACAGTTATTGTAGCATTCTCCAAGCTTTTCCAAGCACAAAGAAATATATGACTCAGCATAGCCTTGGGTTGATAACCAGTGCTGCTAAAATATTGATGTATTTCTGACCCGTCCACTGGCGTTTTAATAACCTATCCATCACAGAGATATTGAGTCCATATATAAGTAATATGCTATTATTACCCAATATAAATAATACTGATGGGAATGGTTTTCATTGTTGCTGAGCAGCAAGGACTCTCTAGGGATACTTAGAGTTTCTGAAAACCCTGATATATTCGTATTGTCCTGAGTGTGGAAGGCCAAACACTACTGGTACTCAGTGGGTAAAAGCACTCACAGCCTTTCCATAGGTACACTGATGGGTTTCCTTATATAAACACCAGCGTTCCCAGTTAACAGCCTCACTGTCTGCTGCCTGCTATGTATTATGGATAAAATTTGGGCACTTTGAATTAATGCATATGAATAAGCATTAGAGACTCTTGACAGTTGCTGCTGCTGCTGCTTCGTCTCTTCTGAAGTTCCTCTTTGATTCCGTTTGCTTGGATTCCTGGCAACACTAATTAGACTGAACTGAGCCTGTGGTGAATAAAGTCAGCACAGGCAATATTTAAGGAGACACTTAAATAGCATTTTTTACTTTCTGTGAAAATGTTCTGAACATAGATCTCACAGCTCCATCTCTGGCTTGCACTCACTGGGATCAGTATAGACAGAGCAGGAGTGCACTGATACACACACACCCCTCTGGGTAGCTCTGCAGCAGTGAAAATTAAAGTTATTGGTACTTACAGAATTATAGAATAACCTGAGTTGAACAGGACCCACAAGAATTATCCAGTTGTGGCTCCTGACCCTGCACAGGACAGCCCCAAAACTTACACCATGTATCTGAGAGTGTTATCCAAACACTTCTTGAACTCTGCCAGGTTTTGCGCTGTGACAACTTTCCAGGAAAGCCTTTTCCAGTACCCTACGCCTTCTGGGTGAAGAACCTTTTCCTAATATCCAGTCTAAACCTCCCCTGACACAGCTTCATGATGTTCCCCCGAGTCCTGTCACTGGTCACCAGAGAGGAGAGATCAGTGCCTGTCCCTCTGCACGTGTTGAAGACCACAATGAGGTCTTCCTCAGTCTCCTCCAGGCTGAACAAGCCAAGTGACCTCTGATGTTCCTTTTAGGGCTTCCCCTAGAAGGCTTTCACCATCTTCATAGCTCTGCTTTGGACATTTTCTAATGGCTTTATATCTTTCTTATGTTGTGGTGCCCAAAACTAAGCACAACATGTCTAATCTAGAGATTACATTTTCATGTCACTGAGCAAGTGCATCATTAGGATGTGTTTGTGAGCATGTCTGCATACATGTTCATGCACCATATAAGCATCTACACCACTTCTTGTAATATTCTGGGTTTGACATTAGCATAAAATTTCAAATCTGTTTGTTTACATTAAACAGGTAGTTAATTTCAGTACATCATCTGCATGTGTGAAAAAAGATTTAAAGTGTTATAGCTCTGCTCATTTAATGAACTTTTAAGCAGAAGAATATCAATTGTAAGTTTTATTGCTAGTTGTTTTCCTCACCAGAACTTAATGATAGTGGATGGTTTATTAAAATAACTAACATCAGCAACATTGGAGGTAGAATCTGATAGAATTTTTTATTTTCATAGCCAGTTAATAAAGTGTCTCAGTGGTTTAATAGAAAATAAGCTGCTGTGCAAGTCGTTGTGTTCTTCATTGGTGAGGTGGGGAAGCCACCACTGCTGGTGTGAACCACTTTGTTCTTTGTCCCCTTACCAGTGTCGCCATGCAGTGCCTCTTTATTGACCTTGGGTGCTCCTGAAATTGTATCTAGACAATTTGTACCAATTGTGAACACAGATCCATTTTCAGGAACATGAGTTATTGTGATATTGCCATATTTGTGCTCATGAATTGCAAGTACTGCAAGGGTGGATGAGAAGAATGGAGATGCTGGGATTTGAAAAGCAGGTGACAGAGGTGTTTGTATCAGGCACAGAATATATTACTTGTTTAATGTTCTTGCAATTAACTTAGAGCTGAAAAAATGCCTTTTTCATTTCCAACTGGTATTTTATTTTATTTTATTTTATTTTATTTTATTTTATTTTATTTTATTTTATTTTATTTTATTTTATTTTATTTTATTTTATTTTATTTTAACGATGATACAAGTATTCTGCAGCACATGGAAAGCTCAAATGCGAAACATATGAAATGCACTCACTGTGCAGCATTTTGCCAGATATAGAAAGTAGAGAGATCTGTCTTGCTGGAAAGTAGCCAGTGGAGAGGCAGGTCCATAGCCACAGGTCCATTGCCAATTTTTTTGGCTGCTGAAGGTGATCATGCCTGTAGTAGAGAGATTGCTGCCCAATGTGTACATCAGAAAATGTGCTGTACCAAGCACAACATGAGCCTTCTATGACTGCAGCAGAAGCATAGGTAAGGAAGTAATTTCACACCACTTGTGACATCCCTTCCATCATATTGAATAAGGAATAGATATATATATAAATGTATAAGCAAGAAAATGTCTTTTGTTTGATGGAAAACTTTGTGTGATTCCATTGACACACACTCCTGACCCAATAAATATTAATATCATTCCATATAGAAGGCTTCCTGAAGAAATCTATTCCCCAGGAAAGGAATGGGAAAATCTTGTCCTAGTTTTGTGATTTATTGCAATGCAGATAGGAGTGCTGTGACTGAAAACAGAGGAGCTTGTTTTGGCATGCTCTGACTTCTCTTTGAGGTTGTTTAAATTATTGAAGAGTACTATGAAGTGTTTTCTATCCTGAAGTCGATCTTTGTGAATTCTGTTTTAGCAGTAATATTAAACATATTTTGATTTTCTAATTCACTTTCAAAACAAAAATCCCAGTTCATCATTATCCTTGCATACAAAAGAAGGTACCTGGAGGATGGGAAACCATAATCTCAGACTCATCAAAATGCAAATCACTTTATTATATAAATCTGGAGTGTACTGTGAATGTGCCTGTCTTTCATATAAAATAAATTTTAAAAATGCTAACAACAAACCAAAACCATTTACACATCTGTAATACATTTTAGTCTGCACCTACGCTGTGATGCACTTTGGGGTAATTGACAGTAAAAATTTCATTGTACAGGGATCTCCTGCTGTATGAATTACAGTGTTTGCTGTTTGTAGTTGTTTGTTCATACTCCTGACTGTTGTCTCCTGAGATTTAAAAGAAACCCTGCTGATTTACTAACACAGTGAGCTTTTTAATAGTTAGTTCCTGAAAAGGAAATTTAACTAAAATTGTGACCATTGGTTGAGAACTGACTAATGTATTTGTAGCAGTTTCAAGTGAATGAATTTGACAATATAGTTTATAAACAAGATTTATTTAGCATATTTTTTTCTGGGATATTCTCCTGAATTAAAAATCTCATTTCAAATAGGATTGGCTTGTTGAAAATTTTATCCTCACCTGCACTTACTAATACAATTTGCATTATCACAACCTGCCTCCATATGTAGCTTGTGATTCTGTACCAGCTTGTACCTAGTCCATTTTGATGGATATTGTGCTAAATTATAGGAGTTTTCTTTCAAGGTCTTAGATTTGGATTTTCTTAATTTTTTTTCTTTTTAATTGTTTCATTTAAAACCAATGTCTTGAATGAGCCTAAAGTGGAACAAAGATTTTGTTTTGGCTTAAGAGTTCCCTGTTTGCCCGGAAACAGGTGTTTTATTATTTTACTTCTCTACAAAATTATAAAAATATTTTTCAGTTCTATGTAAGTCAGTTTCTCTTCTAAATTTTGGTTGATTGGAGAAAAGCTGGAAATTGCATTATTCAGACAATTGTAGTTAATTATCCTAAAATACACACGGTAGTCTGAGCCAAATACATGGTTTTAAGAGTCCACAGAGAAGCTGCTGCTTCTGCACCTCCTGCCTTACTGCCCATGAAGCATCTTCTCTGAGCCTAACATGTGTCTTCTCTTTCATTCTGCATGGTTGTGGGAGGAGATTGAAATCAATTCCCATCTGATCAATCAAAATAACTTTTTTGTTAATGTACCATGAGAGAGAAAGAGAACCCATTAATGATGGTCTGTGACCTAGAACACTTCTCCTTTGCATTAATAATACTAATTTGGGTAGGAGTTTCTCTGATGACTTCGTAGCCTTTGTTGCCTGTAAGCTGCTCCTGCTGAATGCAGCACTTGGTACTTTTGTAGTGGTGTTAGGACACACGCCAGTCTCAAAGTGGCTTGTTCAGATGTGCTTCTGGGACTTCACACCTCCTCATGGGAAACCTCCCTGTTGTACACCTGGGAGGCTGGAGAGGCAAATGAAACCAGGTGCAAGTAATTCAAACCAAAACAACTCCATTAGCAGAACCTGGAAGAGGTTATAAGGCAGTTATGTTGCTGACAAGTAAGCTGCAAAGAAAAGGGGAAAATTGAGTCTGATTGGAAGATGGAGAGCTGCTTTCCCTTTCCTTGGTTTCTTTTTGTGTACAGCCTGAATGCACTGTGTTGTCACCAGGTATGTAAGCTCTTGACCAAAGCAGAGGAAAATGAGGACTCTATTAGAAAAGTATTCTAGTATTTCTGTGACCTTCCACTTTTATTTCTTATATAAATGAGAGAATCAGGTCAGCTCAGTTCCCACATCTAATAGCTTGTTGACAAGGAAAAAATTAATCAGAATTGCTAGTGTGGAATAAATTACTCCAAAATAGCTTCCCCATAGATACTGTTATTCTGAAATATGTGCTCCTTTTTTCTGGTTAGCACAAAATCTGCTAGACCAATGTTTGTCAAGTTTCTCAGGTGGACAGTGATGAGCTTGTAGAAATTGGCATTTTCCAGAAAATCTGTTGATTCCTCAAACAAGACTTGTCACTGCCATAATCTTTCCCCTGGCAGAGCCACTAGCAGTACAAACCACAGCAAGAGATTTCAATGTCTTTATGACATTTTCAAGTCTAGTAGAATTCTTTAATGTTTGTGGTCTTGGATGATGTGCTGAAATGCATCTGTAGCTTCTTGCTTTTCAGTTCACTTATAAAGAATACAGAAAGCTTCATTCCTTGGACAAAAATATAGATGAAACAGTATTTTTTTTCCTTGCAATTCCAAGCATGCTATTCAACTTTCAACCCAAAACACTATTTTTTTTTTTTTCCCATCAGAACACACTGAAAATTACTCTGGATTATGTTCTGAACTCCTCCATCCCTTCCTGTGTGCTTTTGTTTAGACTGGAGGCCCCTTTATTGTTTTAGCTTACTGACTTCCTAGCAGATTTCAGTTGCTTCTTAGGCTTTCATGAATAGAAAGTGACTTTTACACTCAAAGTCAATAAACTGACTGAGTATGTAATTTAGCCAATTTGGACATCTAAGCTACTGATAAAAACAATTAAATGTCAATAGCCCAATTTTAAGTTTTATTTAGGTGTTCAATTTAGATGTAATTCAGTGCTTCAGTTTTCGTCATACACTTTAGATATTTAAGTAACTTAATTTCACCCACAAATGTTGCTGCAAGTTTGTCCATGAAGAAATGTGGATTTCTGAAAAAAATCTATGATTTCTTCTATTTTTCATACTTGACAATGCACAGAGGAGGAATAGTTTTATTTTCACTTTCCAAATTTGCTTTCATGGTGCAAATATCTGTAGAGAAGACTGTAACTGTCTGGTCACTGGGATAGAAGCTGAATCAAGGTGTGTATTCGTGCTGCAGGTGTAGTTAGGATTTTTACCCTTTCTGGATCATTCTGATATTGCAACCAATAAATGAAAAGTAAATATCCTAAACCACTTGGAAGACCACTGTAGGGCTTAAAACAGAAGTTAGACAGCTATAACGAGTACATTTTTTCACTACTGCAGTTAGGAGAATTGGGTAAGTTTCAGACCTTGTTGTTGGAGACTGGTTAGTGAGTGTATGTCCCACCTGGGGTGACCAGGCAGTGCTGACAATAAAGGTCTGTTAGAGGGAGCAGCTGCACAGTGTGGGTCGCATTGCACTGATAAATGAATTGTAGTAACTTTCTTCTGCCTAGTCTGCAGGGAAAGACTGTCCTGCTCTTCCCTTTTCACTTAGTTTGTAGGGTCTCACTGAGTGAGGATTTGGTGAGGTGATACAGTGTTAATGACTGAGACAGATAACCCTCCTGGACTAAGCATATACATTAATGCTTTATTGAATGTGACTCTGTCATGATCAGCATGTCTTCACATTGATTACATCCCTCCTGTGCCCTCTGATAATAAATGTGCTGTTTTATTCTTAGAACTGCTCAATTTCCTGAAGTTTCCATTCTTTCCATTTTAGATGGCTTGACAGACTGTGTAGACCCTGACTGTTGTCAGCAAAGCAATTGTTACTCAAGTCCTCTCTGCCAGGGTTCACCTGATCCCCTTGACCTTATTCAGCACAGCCAACCACCCTTCTCTCAGCATCCTCCAAGGCTCTTCTATGATCGAATCAGATTCCTTATTGGGAAGGAAAGCACTCATGTAATCCCAGGAGATGTCTCCTTTGAGAGCAGGTGAGTCTTCTTTTAAATGAAAGACTTTTCTGAATATTGAGAACTGCAATTAAATTATTTAACCAGGAAAAAAAATGGGGATACCTGGTTAGCTGAGAATCCTTCACCAGTGCTCATAAAATACTTAAGAGGGTAGCAAACTTTAAAGTCCCAACAGCTGATGATCTTGGTTACCAGATTGTTGTTGCTACCTGTCTGGTTGGTGGAAGTTTCCCACCAACACAATCTACTGCTCTTATTAACAAGACTGACTGTTGTGGAAGGTAAATTGTCTCATACTCGAAAAATCAGCAGGGGATGTTCAGCCCTTCCTGCTGTGCATATGTAAGGGCAGAATGCAGAATGACAAGTTGGATTCATATCTGCTGTCTTCAGTTACCTTTTTGCCCAGTACAATTTGATTGGTATTTACAGTGCAATGAATTTAATATGTGTCACGTATAATCTAGACACATAATTTTAAAACTTCCTTGGTTTTGCTACACCTTGATAAAGCAGTGTGGAGTTTACTAGTTTGTGCTGCCAGTTATTATACAAAGAGTAGAGTGATGCCTGAGTGTTTGTGAGATTGGCTTTGCCCTTTAACAGGAAGGAGCTGTGCAGTAGAAAAAGGGCACTTACTTGCTCAGAAAACCTGGTAACATATTTTCTTGGACATTTGGAATAGAGGAGCACATAAGATTTTATACTGCAGTTCACTTGGGAAGCTATAACTTACATGCTGACAAAGAGATTCACAAATCATCCACATCACCTGACTATTACCCTGTCAACTAGGCCTATGCATTAGATAAACCATGTTCCAGTAATAAGCACATAAGAATTTATTTTCGCAGTGCATAGCGCTTAGTTTACAACCTCAACACAATCCTGTACACAAATTCAGTGCACTTTTTTCTTCAGCATTCATTTTTAATAAAGTAAATTTGTAAACAGTCATTATTGATCTGAAATGCCTAAACATTTAATCACTATCAATAATGTAACAGGATGTTATAAATATGTAGAGCAGTAGGCCATGAAGATGAACTCCATGAGAAGCATCCACCACTGGTGGGTCTCTTAGAGTGTGGCACTTATGAATGAGGCCTCTCTACTTGGGGCAGGGTTCTTGGCTGGTTCTGTGTGCAGTTTAAACCAAAATTCACCACTGAAAAATTTTCCTCGTCAAAATGCCTCACACTGGGGAGTTTCAAGAGAGGAGGTGGGTGCTCAAGTTGCCTGTACAGTGTTCTGTGACACTGCAAATGTTAGCAGCCAGATTGTACATAATCCCATCAACGTGCTTTTCTAGATATAAGGAATTGATCTTTTAAAGCTATCATTGATGGGATTTAACTTGGATTTAAAAGCTTTTTCTGAGTATTTCATTTCTTTACCCTGATACCTGCCATGCCTTTGAAGACTGAAGAGCAGTGAAGTTCCATGTGGGAGCAGCAGCCCACCCTCACCATGGCTTCTGACTTCTGCTACTGAGGAGTAGAACTGCTGGCATTGGTGTATCACTGACACCCAGATACCATTTCCTCCCACTGTAGACAAATTCATCATTAGCTTGAGAAGATCTTTGGGATTCAGATGAGGATGGCTGCATCTTTGGAGTCAGGGCAGTGCCTGGAGACTCGTGCTGGGCTGTGTCTCTGAGGCTTGTCAGCAGTAATCTGCAATGTGCTGGGCACCCCAAAGGGTTTCTCAGTCCACGTTTTGCTTATCCTTTACTCTTCCAGGCTGTTGAAATATTGTTCATCCATAAGTCAAATATTATTAAAAACTGCCAGAATTCTACTCAAGGATGAGAGATAAGCAGGGTCTCTGAAAGAGGCAATAGCTAAACTGTGGTGTTTCTGTTTAGAAATCTTCCTCTGACATTGCCAATCTGACTGTCATCTTGTGTCAGTTCTTCTCCTGGGAATTAAGATTACTGAAAAAAATATAGAAAGACAACTGCTGCTACAGTAACAAACATCAGAAATCTGTGATCCAGCCTATCTGGAAAGAATGCTTGAGGGGTTTTAATCTCCTTTGGGCTATTGCTGAAAAGGCTGTGTCTAGGCAGATGATATTAACTCATGGCTGCCTGCAATGCCACTGATTTTATAACATTGATGGTTCAGCATGAAATGTTGGAAGGATTGGATGTAATAGTGTCATATATTTATTTCAGAGTACTGCCATCCATTCCCACTGGTGCTCCAATTTTGCAAAGCCCTATATGCCTTTTTTTTTTTTTTTTTTAAATTTCCCTTTACAAGAAATCTCTGGGGCCATTAGGAGCATTAAGGAAGAGACATCTATCCAGTGTTTTTAGTCTTCTGATTCAAATGACATTGTGCAGTGTTTTACTATACCACAGGTCAGTGGAACTCTAGTATGGGTGATGTTTGCATGATGTTTTATCTTTTGCTGGAGACAAAATTATGTTGATTAGATCTTGGAAAGCTATCAAAAATGGTGAAGATTATCTCTGTCCTTCAGACTGCAAGTGTCTGGTCTCTGCCATATCCTGGAATTTTCCAAATAATCTGAAATACTAAAACTAGTTGTTCTGACTGCTGCTGAGACATCTATCCCTCTGCATTTGCATCTTGGACTTTACTTAGGTCTAATATTTAAACATTTTACTTATACAGTACAGACAGGATGTTGCATGAGCCATAGCTAAAGACTACACCAAAAATAATGTCAAGGGGCTACATGTTTGCAAAGCATTTTACTTTTTGTTATGTCAAAGCTATGTCATATGCACTGGGTTTTCACAAACTCCCACTTGAACTGTGACATGCTGAAAGGCAGATTAGAGATATTCTGGATAAATGGAAATGTACTTGCTTACATCAGGCATGGTTTTAACCTGCATGTAGCAGGGTGTAGCAGATTATAATGTTTTTGTCAACTTCTGTTTTCAGGAAAGATTTTTGCTTGTTTCTTTGCTGAGGTTTTTTGGTTTGTTTTGTTTTAATGCATGCTGCTGGCAAGCTATTTGACTCACTGCAAATTGCCCACGAAAAGGGTCCAGTGTATGGTACTGAATTAATTACCCTTCAAATGCTGCTTACAGCAACATTGTCAGCAGGAAGAAATGAATGTACCTCACTAGCCTTCAGCTTCATTTCTCTCATTGAAGATTTTAATCAGAAAAGTAATACAGTAAATGACATCTTCTGGTAATGTGACACTTGCAAATTCACAAGCTGCTTGACAGAGTTCCATATCTGAGCCTAATGCCTCAGCCTGAGGTGCTTATTGGAAACTTAACATGCAAACAAAAGCAAAAAAATAGCAGGTAAGTAGCAGCAGAGCAAGGCAAAATGGTGGTAAAATAATAAAATGCTTTACAAGTACAGAAATAATACCTCTGAAATTTAAACTTCTGTTCATATTTTAAATTAGAGATGTCAGACAAGCTGCCTGACAGCAGAGACCTGAGATCCACAAGGTAGTGAGTTCTTCAGTTACTCATTGAACGACCCATGAAGCAATAACACAGGAATCCTACTTCTTTTAGGCCACATGCAACCCCTGGGAATCTCAGCTTCCTCTCAAAAACCAACTGCTCCCTCTGGAGTTGCAGATTTAGTACAGCTTGCCAGGGGACTGGGAACATTTTTAATGCATTTGAAAACACTAAGGCAGCTTATCAGGGACATGTTCTTGCCCAGCTTCACCAAATTAGAAAAGACATGTTTGCACTTACTTTCAAGTTAAAACAGCTCGGAAAGCCTTGGGTCTGAGATTATGCAATCATCACAAATAGGTGGCTGTTGGACAGATAGTACAAGTTATCCCCCGTGAGAAAGCAAAGCAGGGCGGCTACAAGAGTGTGGAATAAGTCTTAGAGGCAGAAAGTACAGTGCATTGAGGAGACATCCTGATCTTTAGAGGTTTCTCTGCTCAAATGAAGAGAAGCAGTGAGTGGTAGCAAGGTCTCCAGCTCATCAGGGAAGAGGACGGATGTTGAGGCAGGGAAGCGTGAAGTGGCAGTTGCCTGTGAAGGGACCCCACTGCAGGGAACGTGCCCTAAAAGCTGTGTAAGGGAAGGAATTGAGTGAGATTCTCTGTTCTGTGAGCAGCAGAGCTGCAGGGAACCTGCGTGCCAGCATGCCTGGGGACACGGGCTGTGCTCTGGGAGCTGCCAGGGCTCTGGGAAACAACGGGGAGCTGGCTGCAGGCTGGGCTCTTGGTTACCTCCCTGATAAGGAGCCTTGGAGACTCATGCTGGTCATGAAGGAACTGAAAAATGTTTTCATAGCTGCAGTAAATGCCAGAATTAAAGCTAATTCTGATAAAATGCTTAGTCAAAGATTTAGTAGGTTCTGGTAATTCAAAAAGAGGCCAGATAAGACTCTTCAACTTAGAGTAGGTCATAAAGAAACATTAAATAATGAGGACAAATGTAGGAGCACAGAGGTAGGCTTAGGACATTTAAAATCTAAGAGATTAGAAAGACAATCCAGAACAGATAAATGTAGAATAATGAGGTTTATGTGTCTTTATCACATACCGTAAATATGTGTGGCTTGTAAAGAATGATGAATAAAAAAGAAAGATAAGTCTCTTAATATTATTTATGAATAATGGGAAGTAAAGTGAATGAGTGAAGGAAAGAAAGACCATGGATGAAATAATGGGGATTTTGATGAGCTTTTATCATACAAATCTGTGTGCTTGATAAAATATGAGGACAGAGTAGTGTCAGAAGACAGGTCTGTGTGGAATGAACAAACAGGAGTGCAAGAATAATGGCACTGAATAATGATTACTCCCAGGGGTCTCACCCTCACTCCTAAGTGTGTTGTAAATATATGGAGTGCATTAATAAAAGTATTTTAAAAAAATGCACATCTGTTGATGTTAGAAATATGGGAAAATAATATAAACAAGTATTTTCTGCTTGAAGAAATCAAAGAGTAATTTAACCTGGCTGTTTTTTTGAGTGACTCTTGTGAGCCTGTTGAAACAAACAAGAGCTCAATTGCCTTCAGTGGATCAGCAGATTTTGGGCTACAAATAGGGCCACAACCAGTTTATTTAATGTAAAAAACAAAACAGGTGATAAATCAGAACTCTTGTTTTGCATATTGGCAGTTATGCAGTATCTCCCATTCCTCTAGGATTTATCAGCATCTTTTCATGGCCTGGGAGCATGGAATTCCTATTAGCAACTGTGGTGAACGGTGTACTGGCAAAGATTTTAATTTTTACCAGTTTTGTTTTCTCAAGTCATAGTCAGATGGGTCTGATGATATCATGGTGATAAATCAGTGTCCTGTTAGTGGCTTAGGAGAATGGGATCTTAAGCATGTCAAAATTTTCAGAAATTTATGTTCTCCCATTTTTGCATATGATTCCATTGGATCATGGTCAATTAATCTCTCTAGGTGTATTTTTTTAATTCATATGTAGACTCCTAAATAAATTTTGTCTGAGGAGCTATTAGATTTTTTCCTTTAGATTACATATTAACTCTGCAGTGGATGTCTGTTGAGGTTTGCTACAAATTTTCAAATTGAGAAAGAAACATAACTGCCTAAATTTATACTTGTCATTTCTCTTGAGTAATTAATGCCAGTTAACTTCATAAGTATTGTATGGATTTTCAGCATAAATGTCTTTATGCTACCAAAAGACTTCTGCATACACTGTTCACTTCATTATGATCTCAAGCCGCAGTTCCAGGAAATAGCTGCAGTAGTTTCATGAGTTTTCAAGATCTGGGTTCATTCAGGCAGTGGAGGTGTGGTGTAGCTGACAGCCTGGAGCAAAAATACTGGGAGGAATATCAGTGGAATGTAGCTGTGTAAGCCCTTAGAAAATCCCCCTAAATCCTAATCTACATCATAAAGATATTTTACATCTTACTTCTCATCCTTAGGAGAAGTGATTACTGTACGTTTCTTTATTCAGATAGGTAAGAGGCTAAAGCTAAGAAAAGGAGTAATTTCTTCACCATTTCAGTGGCTAAGGTGAAAGCAGGGGTCTGAAAGGACGACAGTAGGGGTTCAAATTGGACAGTAGGAAGAACTTGCCATGAGTAGAGCACTCATACAGAGGCATTGGAATGGGTAACTTGGTGAGCTTATAGAGTTAGACAAGCATCTGTCTGGACTGATGTAGGCATAGTTGATCTAACCCGAGGCAAAGGAATGGACAAGATAAAGTCTTGTATTTCCTTTCAGCTCTCATTTTCTATGATTCTGTGATCCTGTTAGCCTCCGATTAGACACACTTAGTAATGAGTTCACTTTCCTGTCCATTGACTTTGATGTCTTCTGCTGTGCTGCCATGTTCCAACCTCTTCACTGAAACGTGAGGCTAAAGTGGAAAGTGGGTGCAAGTCCAATGCATCCCAGAGGGAATTTAGAAGAGCATCACATGTAGTGGGTGATTGAGGAAAATATGTTATACCTGATTAGGCACCCTGTGAATTTACCTATATAACTTTCTGAAGTTCAGTGAAGCCCGTGTGTCTCACTGCTGCCTTATCACATTAGTTCAGCTTTTTTCTAATAGACAGCAATGCCCTATACCTGCCTATACCTAGCAGCAGAGAATGAGTTTTCATTCTCTTCTTTCACAAACCATCACTCCCTAGAGCTGCAGCAAGCTAAATCGCACTATCAGTGAAACCTTTGAAGTGCCATTCAGTGGCAGAATAAATAGTACCCTAAAATATGTGAGGAAACAGGAATATATTCTCTCTATACCAACAGTTCATGGGAGAGTCTGTGTGTCATCCTTATGAGAGAATACCTTTTCAAATCAGTCTTTTGGGCTTGTATGACTTCTCTTCCAAAAATCAGCAGTCACTCTGATATCAGGGTGGTTCTGTCTGTCTGGAACCAAAGTACAGCCCAGTTTCTGAAATCAATCCTCTTCTCACCCTCCTCATGTTTTAACGTGTTGTTGCCTTCTACTCTTGTTACAGACGGGCGTGTGTCATCCGGGGCCAGGTTGTAGCAATTGATGGGACACCTTTGGTTGGAGTGAACGTCAGTTTCCTGCACCACAACGAGTATGGATACACCATCAGTCGGCAGGATGGAAGGTCAGGCTTTCATGTATTATCCTCCACTGGTTTAGGTTTGTGTAGTTAAGGCCATCTGCCAACTTCTGTTCATGTACAAAATTTTCATAGACATCACAGTTCACAGTGTGGCTTGAGGATGACGTCTGGCCGCCTGCTCTGGGAGCAGAGTTGATTGGAGCTCTCTGTAGTGAAGGGACCAGAGAAGAAAGAGAAGAAAAAAACCTAAAGTGCAACAAAATTACAGTGACATTTAAACTCCTGGAGTCAAAATGTGCCAGGTCTACTGTAACAATACCTTCTTGACCTTGGAATATTTTCACAAGTCAGGCTTTCCAGGAAATATCCAGTCTTCCTGCTTTTTTTTGTCGTTGTTGTTAAATGCAAATCATCCAAGCAGTTTATTGAGGTGTCAATGAAGTCAAATCCTTTAGTTGATCACCTGAGGCACACAAGGAAAAGTGGGAACAGACTCTTTCCAAATGGTTAAATTGCTGTTCCATAACCAGCCCTGGCTTCCCCTTCTTTCCCACCCTTACAGGTCTGAGTTCATTTCTGAAAGCAGGTGAGGTTTCAATATATTCTATATTGCACTCCAGGGCTGGCCATCCATGCAATAGGGTCATGACTTGCTCTTGAACTTCAATTAAGCTCTTCAGGGCAGTTTAAGACTTCATCTTCCTTGGCTGGATTGTGAATTACAAGAAATCTGAAGCTGTCTGAAGCTGTCTTCTAGCAGGGAAAAAGTGGTGCAATTTGTCACTGTTTCCACAATTTTTTTTTTTTTTTTTTTTTTTGTTTGGCTTTGCCAAGTTATAGAAGTAAGGAGTGTGCATATTTATTTCACCTCAGTTTATTGACTTTCAAATCACACTACTGAAAGTTGGTAATTATTATTTCCTCCTTACGCTAGCCTGGATAAAGTTGTTGCATTAAAATATGCTACCTGTATTTTGCTGTGAATGTAATCGGTGTCATTTGGGAAATGTGATGAGATATGCATAATTAAGTCTGACTTCTTATCACAGTTTGTTACCATCAAAAACTTCCATAATAGATGCATTCAGTAGTACACAGAGTGAAGTAGCTATTTCCATATTACCTTGTGTTGCCTGACTGTGGATGTCAGAAACTCTGGAAATTGAGGCTGTACATCATACCTTTTATATCCCACTGTTTTTCAGCCCAGATGTGCCAAAGGTTCTTCACAGTTAGCTCCCAGAGGATCACCCTCTTTGTGTTCAAGAGCTGACTCAGTTCTCAGTGCAATTAATCACCATCTTTCCCAAAAATTTCATATCCTGTGCAGGGAGGTCATATGCTCAGTGTACTCAACCTTTTCCTTCTGCTGCTTTTAGAAGAGGGGAAAGGGTTATGTTAATAGAGCTAAGGCCTCACAGGCTTTAAGCCTTATTCTGCATGCTCTTCCTGCATAGATGATGAGTGGCATTTTTTTTCTGGGATAGGAATGTCTTTTCATATAAACCAGAGCAACTGGGTTGACACTTCTGCTACAGATGGCTCGTTAGTATTGGTGGTAGCTGATAAATAGAGGGGGAGAGGCCAAGTAACAGTGAAATTCTGTGCCTTGGTGTTGATGCATAAAGGAAGAAAGCGCACAGAGGTAAAGCTTCTTTGTGGATACCGAGGTGATACAAGGAATGTACACTTGAATGATTTCACATACTAAATTAAGAGCTGTAATAACGAACATAAAGTTTTTGTTTGTAATGCATTCAAAGGTGTGGTAATATGATGAAAAAAAACAAAAAGAAACAAAACTATTTGTTTTCTCTTTTCCAGTTTTGACCTTGTGGCTGTTGGAGGAATCTCTGTCACTCTAGTTTTTGACAGATCTCCTTTCATATCTGAAAAAAGAACACTTTGGTTGCCTTGGAATAGATTTATCATTGTTGACAAAGTTGTAATGCAAAGAACAGAGTCGGACACACCATCTTGTGACATCAGTAGTTTTATCAGTCCCAATCCAATTGTACTCCCTTCCCCCTTGACAGCATTTGGAGGGTCCTGTCCTGAAAGAGGAACTGTTATTCCAGAACTACAGGTAATGAAAAGACTTATAAATTAAGTTTGTTCTGTTGCAGAACCAAGTTTAGGCAATCTTCAAAGACAGTGAGCAAGGAACTGCTGTAATGTCATTCACTTGGCAGAATACCACCAATGCATATCTATTTGGCACTGTTTAACAGGATTCTGTTGTCTTTATTCTTTCTTTACTTTTTAATATTTAAAAGTGCTTTATTTCTTACTTTCAAGTAGAAGAAAGTGGGGAATGCTGACATGAATTATTATTGAAATCCTGATTTGTTGGTAGTGATGCACAAAACCATTCCTACTTACAGATGAGCAGTACAACTTCCCAAACATCAGTGTGAGATATGATGCTTTGAGCATTCCTAGGGATGTTTCATCCATTCACAGCTTTATGTCAGATTCTTGGGTATTATTACTTTAATTACTTATTACCAAGGCAGAGCAAGCAATTTTAACATGATCTTTAGAACTTCTTTTTTAATTTCAATGTATTTTTTCTTGACACTGCCTTAAGTGTTTAAAAGGAGTTTCTAATTAACCTTGTAATTACCTGTTGTTTTACTTGGGACTTAAAAGACATTGTGAGAGTCAAGCACACAACAAAACACAGCTCCAGTCATATTAATGCCCTTAATTAATTCCCTTTAGTATGTTGTTTGAGCAGGTAGATTTTAAAGGATATGACCTCTTCTGGGTTCTCTTTTAATTTCACCAAGCAAGCCTGGAAGATACTTTGGGGGAGTACCTGCATCCTCATAAAAGTGTTGCTACTTTATTCTACATGTGAGACACCTCTGCTTGAACTGAATTATGTCTAAACACCTCCATAACTATTATCATAACTATTATCATCAACTATCATCCAGTTGATGGTCATAGCATTGCTTCACAGAATGTACTAAGTGAAACTAATGAACATAAATTAAGAATAACTGCTGCACACCAGTAAGGAAAAACTGGGTCACAGTGCTCCACATGAGGTATGCCTTGGGCTTCTTTGAACAGTGGGGTACTCAAAGATGCAGTCTACTCAGAAACCCCTCCCCAGTTCTTTACTTTTTTTTCTTTTCTTTTGTCATTGGAGGTTTCTTAGGGTGTTGAGTTTCATTGTATGGTTGTGGGAATGAGCAAAAATTAACTGAGAAGAGTAGGAGACAGAGATACATTAGCATGTATTAATGTATGAATATTTCTTCCTACTTTTATATTAAAAAAATGAAAAGTAATGTCAGCTGTATGACAGAGAGGGCAGCTGGGATGTCAGCAGGAAAGAAGGGGAACACTGCAAATCAGGAACAATAAAGGGAGCAGGATTTCCCTGGCAACACTACATTTCATATGTTGAAACGACAAGTGCTGGCAGGCCTCCAGCTGTACTGCAGTAATGCTGTGACAGTGATACTGTTGCAGTGTGTAAATAAAATTAGTTGAAAGTTAATCTATTGTTAAATAAGGAAAATTTAAAAACTGGAAAAAACAAACAAAACAGTGTGTCTATTTCCAAGCATGATGGTTGATTCATTGGTACAGAAATGCACTAACATCATTAACCTTGTTAACCACAGTCTAGTTTTCAGGTGGCTTTTGAGTGACTGTGGTAGCATCCTCCAGGAAGCCGTTTTCGTCTCTTGCCTGTTCCTCCTCACAGTCTGTCCCAGAACAGCTTTTTCTCTCAAGGAGCTAAATCCCTTTTTGTAGCTCCAAAGCCCATATCATTCAAAAGGTCAAGGCCAAAGTTCTTTTTTCACCTAACAAGCTCAGAGCCTTTGCAGTCCTTCTGGTTGCTGAGGGCCCATCTCTGTTGCACTGGGAATTGATACCACCCCGCAGTGGGCACATCCAAGCTTGCTTTAATCCAAGTGGTTCAGACAGCAGCACTGACAGCAGGGCCCTGGGATTTGAGTTCACTTGCACTCCCTGGGGACTTACCTGTGAGCGAGATGGTTCTGATGCTCAGGCTGTTTCATCCTCACTGCTGTGTGTCCCCATTTAGCGTGCTAGGTTCCTAATGCTGCTCCTTGATACGCCGTGCCCCTTCTTGCTGGAGCTTGGCCTGACTGCACAGATGGTCTAGGGGGAAGGGTTTTTTCCTTTCTTAACACTCCTTACATTAAAGTTATTGTCTCCAAAGCAGGATAGTATCTTAACATCACAATGTATGTGATAGAAGGTGTGAGTATATTTTTTTAAAAAATTAACTGTATTCCAGTTAAGAGCACTTACTAAGTAAACCAAGTAATAAAGGTAGAGCTGTACAGCTTGTATATAAGAATATGTGCACGGATGCAGTATTTGCTCCCCAGTAGATAAGAGTAAAGCATCACAGGAAGAGGCTCTCTATCAAACAGACAGCCTGTCATCTAGTAAGTTGACCATGCAGTGTCTGATGTTGGATATTTTGTCATGTGCCTGACTATTGCATTTCTGAAATAAACCCAGTTGTTTCAGTGCTGCTGTGTTCACATCACAATTGTGAAATGTAAAATAATTAGCTTCTTACCATTACAATTTTGCATTTTTCTTGGCATAGATATAATGATGTTTTTTTTTCCAAGGTGGTCCAAGAGGAAATCGCAATTCCTTCAAGTTTTGTGAAGCTCAGTTATCTCAGTAGTCGGACACCAGGCTATAAAACTTTGCTGCGCATTATTTTGACACACACAACCATCCCTTCTGGAATGGCAAAAGTCCATCTGATCGTTGCTGTAGAAGGTCGTCTGGTTCAGAAATGGTTTCCTGCTGCAGCCAATTTGGTGTACACGTTTGCCTGGAATAAGACAGATATATATGGACAGAAGGTTTCTGGGCTGGCTGAGGCAATGGGTACGTAGAATCACCTTGATGTAAGCAGAAGCACTCACATACATCAAGCCAGGAAAATATGGCAGATAAATTTTGTTGCTGCTCCTACATTCTTTTAAAATCAAATGCCTCTTTAGCTAAAGTCACTGAAGTGACTTGTATGATTTCCCAAGAACATTTATTTTCTTGTTCTTCCAATGTCATCTTTCTAATTTAATCAATTTGAAAATTCCCTTTTCCCTCAGAGAATGGTTATGTACTAATGGCATTAAATTCAACTGTCTCTGTTTTTGAATGTTACTCTGAATATGACCTTTGGTGTGTCATTGTTTCTGTCATTTTTTGGCTGTGACATTTAAAATGTCATTTCCACTTAGGGTTTGCAAAATTCTAACTTTTGGGCATCTTCTCTTACTACATTTCATGTCCCAAATAGTTAAAACTAATTGATTTGTTCCTTAAAGATGTTCATCCAAAAATCATCATGTTTCATAGGCTTTGTTCAGCAAGAAGCACAGCCTATTCTGAGAATTGCTACAAAAATGCTGTCTGTGCAAACACATTTTATTTAGCCAGCATTTTTTTCATTAATTTCATGATTTGTTTTTTAAGGGCTTTCTATTTTTAAGTTAATTTGATGTTATGTTGTTTAATGGACTAATAGATGCTTTGTATTAGAATTACTTTACAAGCGAGGCTTAGTATTGTGAACCACCCCCATGCACTTTGGTAGTAGTTTTGTTTGCTTTTTTTAGAGCAATAATAAGCAGCAGCACTGGAAGATCAGGCTGTCAGGCAACAGTAGCAGGGACAACAGAGCCATGCACAATCACAAGGAATACGCTTCATTCCACATGTGAAAATGCTGTTCTGAGGGGCAGCCAGGAGCTTCCTTCAGGGTGTGTTTTGTTGTCCATGCAGGCAGAGTGGCCTGTGCAGAGGCAAAAGGTGCCAGCAGGCTCTGCAGCTCCCAGGGCCACTGGTGTGTGACAGTGTTGTTACTGTGTGCTCCCAGACAGGGGGTCTGGAGGCAGCTCTGTGGGGAGGCCATGGGGAAAAGGAGCATTACAGCTTTTTCCTTGTAATTTCTTCCCTGAGAAGACATTCCCACGTTCTCACCTTACCCATGGGCCACCACTCACGTTCATTAAATGAGCCAGATCAGGAACAAATTCAGCTGAAAACTGAAGCAACCAAAGAATAAGTGATACATTTTTGGCTTCATTAGTTTCCTGATCTGTTATGAATGCTCATGCAGAAGCTCAGGTCTTCTCATTCCAGCTGTAGCTCACACACTGCATTGGCCTCAAGGAGTCCAAACTCCAACCTTGGATGCAAGATCTCCAGAACGTCTGCATCATCTCTCCTATGTGAAACTGGTATTTCACTTCTGGCTCACATCTGCAGATGGATGGACAACTCTTTCCTGGGGTCAGTCAGGTGCTGGCGCTGACACCAAGGTCCTGAACATCCCAGGTGTGGCCAGGAGCAGCAGTGCCCTTCTCAGCCTCTTGAGACACAAGAGACCCTGTGAGGGGGCAGATCCAGCCTTGTCCCATTGCTGATACCAGTTCTGTTTGTTTTTGCAGCGAGGGAAGGTATCAACTGAGTTGTTGGCACATATTTGTGCAAATCCAGAAATGAAAAAATTATTCCAGCTGGGTCACAGATGCCACCTGGGGCTTTCCTCAGCACAGCTACATGTGCCCTGTGTCCAGAGGCTGTCACTGTCTCATGTTTGAGAGGGAAGAGTTGACTACACTGCTCCCACTGCATCATCTAAGATTCCTCTAATGATTCAGTACATATCCGGACTTTAAAACATTTTAATTCAAATACATAGCATGTCATGAATTGATACTGCAGTTAGTTTCCCAAATTAGGAGTAGATGTGCTTTATGTGTTTAAATATAAATAAAGCTTACACAATAGTGCTGGGTAACAACTATTAAATTATTTAATTGGGGTTTAGTATTTTTTCTTTTTCTTAAAGTTAGGTTAATTATGCTTCTTTCAAAATAGGAGCAAAAATTTTGATATTTTAAGTGCATTTCTCGCATGCTTTGTTAGATTCCAATAAAGCTTTATTTAATTTAACACACTGTAGTTACTCAGGGGCCTTTATCTGCATCCATTATATTAATTTTTGTCAAAGTAATTTATTCTGCCAGTATATTACCAATATTTAATAATGCATTCTGTTCAGTTTTCATTTTAATTAAATTAAATTAGAGCAGGTTGAAGTCCTAGAACTCAGGATTATAACCATCTGCTTTTGGTTTTCTAAATACTATAAACATCTATATTTTTCTTCAGGGTTATTGACAGCACTGATCACATAACCAGTTACAGAAAACAAGACTTTCTGAGCATATTTCCACATGCAAATGGTTCGGTTTAAACTTGGAGAAGTGTTTGCTGGCATGTGTCCAGTCCCCAAGCTCCTCACAAGAGGCCATTTTCTCAGAGTAACAACTGAGATAACAAAGCAGCATTTTTTGTTCTGAATAAGCAAGCATCATGTGAATGTTGACACACAAAAGTTCGGGGGTAAAGTCTGTGTCCCTTTGTAGTCTAACACAAGAAAAGGATTTCAGTCAAATCCTCAATCAATGCTCCTGTGTAACTCCATACAGACTCGTGCAAGTCTGCATCCCACAGCAGCCCTGCCTGGTGCTGTGGTTGGGTACATTTTATTCATTGTTCACAGAAGATGGGTGCAGATAAGTACAAGTATTTCAGGGGAGGTTGAAATAGAGCTTACTGACCTGGTCAATTGTGTATTTTATGTTTTACCTATATTTTGGCAACAACCCTTAAGCTGTAGGTCTGGCACTTATTATTCTTAATAGTTGTATGAAAAAAATTGAGTTTTGATGCAGATGGTCAGTAGATCTTTTGAAAAGTTTTGTTTTGTTTTATGGAAACTAAAGGAGAAGGGTTTTAATCAATTTGAGTTCCCAAGACCCACCATCCTTAGGGAAATTCAAGATTTTTTCATCAGGTGCTCTGGTAATATGCAAGCCTGTTAAGATAAATGTGTAATTCCAGAAATGTTCAGCTTGTCAATCTATTTCTGCCTAACTATAATTTTTACAGTCATCAAACAAATTAAAACCAATTTGCTTTAGCATGGATTCTTTTCTATTTAAGCTGTTATTCAGGTAATTAGCAGAAATGCAATAAACAATCAAGTCAGGAGTCATCAGAAGATATTTATAATCTTATGAAATCCATAACTGATGCCACAGACTATTTTCTGCTTTGAAGCAGTAGTAACCATAGCTGTAATAACATAATAATCTCTTAAAATCCTTTTTTCAAAAAATACCGTACAATAGCATCAGGCAGAGGAAAATTAGTGTCATCATTACTTGACAGATTAATATCAAAACCTGGAATGAAAAACTGCCTAGCAGTTCACAGAGAAAAAGGTAGACTGAGAGATCTTTAATTATTTGTTTGCAGTGTCGGTGGGATATGAATATGAAACATGTCCTGATTTTATTCTGTGGGAGAAGAGAACAGTAATCCTTCAAGGCTTTGAAATGGATGCTTCAAATCTGGGTGGCTGGTCTATAAACAAACACCATGTACTAAATCCACAAAGTGGTAAGTCCCTCCTTTATTAACTGCCCACGCAGAAGGAGAATACAAATTTTAAAGGAATTAATTGTTCAGGTTTTAAGTGTTACACTTCCTAATGTGTAATCCTCTTTGAATGTGCACCCTCATGTATTGAGAGCTGAACTGTAAATGCCATCTGAAAGGATATTTTGAATGTTCTGGCTCCCAGGCTTTAGACATTAATACCACTGACTCTTGCGATTGCTAACACATTGTTGTCATTCAGATGGGAAAAGGGCAAACTAATTTGGGTTCATTCTCACACAGCTGGTATAGAAGTGCCACATTTCAGGTCAGTCTGTAGTGTGTTATATTCCCAGTGAAGTGTCTACACCCCTAATTCATCCTGTGACTGCCGCCAGTTTGTAACAACGCAGCCCCAGGCAGACAAACCCTGCTTAATCACAGAGCAGCACTTCCAAACCCATGCTGCCAGTCTGCTGTGCAGTTTTTGTGGCTGCCCAGTCTGTGGAGAAGCACAGTAAGTCACTCCTCAGTACAAGTAATCCAACACATTTCAAAGCATTAGTAAAAAAAAATGTAAATGCTTTTGGTGTCATAACATTAGCCCACAGACATATTCTTCAAGCATGGAGGCTTGAATATTTTTTCCCATTGCTTTAATTTTACACCTGGGGAGGTTTCTTTTCCTCCATGACCATCTATGATCAGGAACTAGTGGGACTAAATTTTTAAAACAATACTTGTAGATAAATTATGGTGACTATATATAGTTTTGCCAATAAACTGATATCTCATTGTCCAGGAGAAGAGAAACTTGAGGTCATATTTTAGCACATATAAGTCAACAGAGTATTGGATTCAGAAAAGTTCTCTCAATTTGCTCCAGCTGAGAGTCAGTCCAATAAAATCTATTTCCATCTGCAAATGCCTGTTGATGAAGATGCATGCACAGATGTATGGCTCTCAAGTTTTACAAGTTCTGTTGCTGAATGCACAGCTACAGCATAAATATTCCAAATACAAAAGGTCAGATTTAGTTTGTAAATTATCTGGATTTCTGTTTTGATTTAAAATAGTTTGACATTTTAAACAGCAGTTCTTTCATTCCCTGTCTTATTGGTTTGTATAGATTGTCTCTTTTAAATGCCAGCTATTGACATTTAACAAAGAGAAATCTGACCTCAGTCAGCTGAGCCCCAACTGTGAGTCCCATAGTCTGCTCCTTAGTGCCAATTTACCACTTGCACAGTTTAATTTCAAGACTAAATTGCTGGCAGTAACTCTAATTTATATGACTATCTGATAACTGCAGTGGTTACTGCTACAATTCACCCCGTGGGCACTAACATGTTCTGAGATTTTGTAAAGTATACAATTATAATCCAAGCTGGGCTAAGCCAATGCTCTCCTGAGCAGGAGGAAAGTGGTGACTAATTGTTTCCTGTCCCATCTCAGCTGTGTGGCTGAGATTGCCAGAGAGCACCGAGCTGTCAGCCCCCAGCCACCTCCTGTCAGATCAGCTGGGCTGTGCCCAGCCCATGGATGGGGAATGTGCAGCTTCTCACAGGAGCTGCTCCTCTTCCTCACCTGTTCTGCTGTGCTGGAGTCAGGGAAAGCTGCCAAACATCTTTAATCATCACCTGCAGAGACACAGGAGGGAAGGAGAGGGCAGAAGGACATCTGACTTGAAATCCAGGGTCTCTCCTGTTTGCAGTTTGCGGGTCAGAGCATCTCCAGCAAGGCAAAGCCCAGGCTCAGGGCTGTGTCAGAGGTTCCTCGGGACTATTACAGGCTTTGAGCACCCACACCTGGCTCGTGTACACAAATAGAAAAGCAGCTAAGGGCAGAAAAACAATTATAACAAAACTGGTGCACACCTACCAGAGCAGCCTGTAGGTTCATATTAAAGCAACAAAAGAAAATAATGAACTGTAGTAACCAAAAGGATAAAAGTAACAAGTGTTCTGGTCTTACCTAGAAACAAGTGAACTGCACTTCCATTTCAGATATATAAAATGGGCTTTAAATAAGGACAAGAATATGATTTAAACTAGAATTATCTATTTTAGACTTATCTCCATGCCACCATGACGGATATGAAAAGCATTGTGTAGCCTGCTTGAGTATGAATATATTAAGATTTTTCACTTTTTAATTAAAGCATCTCCTCTGTATGTATGAAGAACTGCTCTTTTTAGAAGGATGAAACTTTTATGATTTTGAAACACTGCCACTGGATTAACTACAGAAACATAATTGGAATATAACATTCTCTACTGCAAATTGCAATTTTATTTTCAAACTAAAACTAGAAGCACTTTGCTTGATTTACTAGTTCTGAAGAGCTTATATCTAACTTCAGCCATTAAGCCTGGTCACCCAGCAGCTCTGCTACTGTGTACAACATTCCTGCTCAGAGCCAGGGTAGATATTCTCCTTTCCCTTTCCATGAAGGTTGTTCGTTTTACAGAAGTTACGAAATAAACTGAGTAACAAGAAATAGATGCAATTTTACAGACTTGCAATTCATAGTAATGTGAACATACATGTACTGACATGCAGAAACCTTAGCAAGGGAAAACTGTGTTCTACTGCCAGATGTAAGGATTTATAAAAACAAAGAAAAAAAAAGTTATGCCCAATTCCAGCAGAATTGATGTGAAATAACAAATATTGTTCCAATGTGGCTGTCACTGGAAACTCAGGTTTTTTAAAATGTTTGCAGTTTTGCATCAGCCTGGCTGTTAGGTTAGCAAAGGATCACATCCTGTTCTCAGCTATACTGCACTGCTCTTTTCCCACTTTCTTTTCCCCACCAGTTTAGAAGTTTGATTGCTTCTAATTCGTGACATGATTAGAGTTTCATGTTTTCTGGTACAAAGGTTTTTGTCAGTTTGGAAGATCATCAGGGCATTTCTCATAATCAAGAAGAAAACAGATACCATAAATATTAGTTCCTACATTGAGGTCTTTTAAAGACACCTGTATCTCATGAATACAAACGAATGTGCTATTAAACGATTTTTCAGGGTGTTATTTGAATTATTTTTTTTTCTGATGGGCAAGTGCACTGATTCCATTTTTATTTATCTGGGGCAAGGAGGAGTAGTTTTAGAGGGACTTTATGCTTTAAGGTAATTTCAACCCCAGTGCAACAGAGCATCTACTGAAATTAAAGCAGCAGCTTGAAAGCCTGATATTAAGCACACACTTACATTTATTGACAGTAAAACATATTCTCCAGAGCCCTAATTATTTACTAGCATTTGTAAGAGGATGCTGAAAGATTACCTTAACATTGTAATTTCAGACAAAGGGCAGCATCTTCACTCCATAGTATTTTTATCCACTGCATAAGAGAGAATATTACCATTTATTTTACTGGCATCTTTCTAGGATGCTTTTTGTTTAAGCCATCATTCAAACAAATCTGTGCATTCTGTCCTCTATTGTTCATAGATATATTTTTGTAATATAATTCTCTTCAAAATAGCTGTGGTAACATTCAGTAATTTCCAAGGTGATTTTTATCTTCAGATTTACCTGAAAGTCATAAAAAAATAGTTTAAATAGAAGTTGATAGAGACAATACATAAATACATTTGCTGTACTTTGGGAAAACTCAAGACATGTCTCAACATGAACTTCCAGCAGCGTCTAGAATATTATCATTTCCCAGCATGAGTCCTCCAGAAAGTAAATTCCCTTGTGTTTGTTCCTTTAATAGTGCCAATTTTCTGATGAAGTACTGGGCCTTTCAAGGGAAATAAGAAATTTTAGACTAGCATCTAAAAGAGTACCTATCTTCTCTTTGCAGTAGCCAAATTCTTGCAATAACATGTAATTTCAAAGATACTTCTTAAATATATTAACACATTGTTACTTAAAATAAACACTATAGCTGTCAGCTTGAGAAAATACATCTTTGTACTGGATCTGGTATCACCAGCCTAGTAGTTGGAAGACTTTGAACAGTGTATGCTGCAGAGCAGTGCTAGAATGAGCTGTTGTAGCCTTTATGGCAGAAGGTGGGATATTGCTGGGAAGACATAACTGGTGCCTCACAATTGCTCCTTGGCTCTTAACGTGGCTTTGCTCACTTGGCACCATTTTCATATACCATGAAGGACTCACAGTTGAATTTGAATATTGATTTTGTACTGCCACTCAGTGCTCTTTTGTGAAAAATGCATAGTGGTCATGCTAATAATCTCCTTTAATTAAATATTCAAACTGCCTAAGAAATTCCTCTGCTACCTAATAAAAAATTATGAATAAAATGAATTTTAAAGCAGTAATCCCCAAGAAATCAGATAGCACTGCAATTAGCAGTCAATTTGTTAGAGCATTAACCAACCACGAGTTTTCCTCCTGATGTTGGTTCTGAAATAGCCACTAGCCACTGCTGAACAAAATGGTGACAGTGAATCTTGGGATGAACAAAATTGGAAAAGATTAGTGGAACCCTGTAACAGTCTTTAAAATATCAGATGTTTGTTGCTATTTTGGTAATCTGGTTTTCCAGAGGATTTTGTAATCCAAAACCACAGAATAGTTTAAATGCCATACATTTGCTTATTTTCTCTCTGTTTTCTTCCCTCCCCTCCCTTTAGGAATTGTGCACAAAGGAAATGGGGAAAACATGTTCATTTCCCAGCAGCCTCCAGTCATCTCCACTGTGATGGGCAATGGACACCAGAGGAGTGTCTCTTGCTCCAACTGCAATGGGCTTGCCCTCAACAGCAAACTCTTTGCCCCAGTTGCACTGGCTTCTGGGCCCGATGGAAGTGTCTATATTGGGGATTTCAACTATGTCAGACGGATCTTCCCCTCTGGGAATTCCATTGGCATATTGGAATTAAGGTAAAAAAATAATTGGCTTTCTCTGATCAGTGTGCATAATCCTGGCTGTGGTATGCCTGTGAAAACTAGGGTGAGCTTTTATCCCTTGGGACTTGACAAATAGCCACATGTACTTGCTTTGTGGCCATGTGTGTCATCAGCTATCAAATCAACTTACCAGAAAATTTACCTACTTGTAGTAAATAATGAATTACTTGTAGTCAAAAGTTAACAAGGATGTTTTAAGTGGCCTGTAGAACAGGTGTTGCATAATGAATTTCTGCAAAATGCAGAATTAATAAAGCTGGTTTTTCTTAATGTGAGGTTTTCCATACATTTCCATACATTCTCTAATAGTTAAAATAGACCATGATGCATGTTTTTGAAGAAAGCTGCATAATTCCAGAGCAGAGTATCATGTCAAGTCACAGCACTGGGCCTACAGACTTACCATGTTTACAATTAATGCACTTACACTGTTCCTCATCAGCAGAGGATGGGGCTCAGTTTAAGCAGACAGAAGCAAACCTGGTATCACAGACGTGCCAGAGGCTGAGCCTGGGCTACCCTGTAATTATCACCCCAGCTTCCCATTCCCTTTGAGGGACACTGGGGAAGGCAGGAAAGATTTTGGACATTAGTACATTAAATTTCTCTTATTTAACATCCACCTAGCTAACATTGCTGGTGATGATTCTGTGTGCTGATTATTCAGAATTAACTTGGCAACGTGTGGGCAGTGCAAAGGAAACAGTTTGAGAGAAAGAAATACCAAGTAAGAGGATAAACAGTATTTTGTTAATGGGATACAGGTCTGTGAGCAGTCAGGCAAAGAACACAGTTCAGTCAAAGACTAACATTTCTTGTTTTTCTCTTTCCTTTTAAACCTGAACTGATCTGCCTTTCCAGGAATAGAGACACAAGGCACAGGTAAGTAAAATGTAATAACTGGTATGTGAACCACGTTTGAAGAGACAGTCTTATAAAAGTCCTTTAAAAGTCTGTATATAGAGAAACACTCTGAATTTAATAAATAGAAATTGTAATAAATACAAATGTTAACCTAATTCACCTTTATTTATAGTTCAGAAAGTTTGATTTGTTCTTGTTAAAGGAGTAAAGTCTCCCTCTAACAATCAGTTTCCTGATTCCACCAAGAAGAGATGGACAGGTTTAAGCCTGAACACTGAGAGTACATTTCATAGCTGTCATACCCATTTCACACGGTGTTTAACTGATCACAGATATAGCCAAAGCAGGAGCTTTAGCTACTAAAAAAATAGTTTAAAAGGCTACAGAAACACACTGTACTTTAGTGGACTGTGCTTCAGAGGTTCTGGGGTACCATGAGCTTTAAAACCTGCCAGTTCTAGAGCGCACAGCAGAGCCCAGAACTGAAGATGCTGTGTCAAAGCTCAGTCCTTGCTGCTCCAGCTAAAGACAAAGCAAGTGGCTCTCCCCCTTTCCAGCTGGCATTTCAGCATTGCAATTCTGGGATTTCTTTAAAGGGATGAACATTGCACTTTCGGCTTCTGCGACAGACGGTGAGGGAGTTGGTTCCAACAGTTCAGCTGCAGCAGTGATGTTGCATGCTAGAAAGAGACAGCAAGGCACTCTGTCTCCTTAGAAATAAACTTCTTAGCTTTCCAGTACTTAAATGAGGTAAATAAACCAGCACTAGTACAATATAAGACAGTAAGTTCATGGCATAGCAGCGAACAGAGTGTGGACGGAGCTGTGTTTACAGCATGAGAGTATTGGTTGGAATTGCTCACTTCAGCCACAGGACGGCTATTGAATACTATAAATTATTTACCAGATTATGTCACATTTCATATATTTTACAATTAAAACTTAAAAAGGAAGAATAATTCCTAGTTGGTAGGTACAAGGTTCCATTTTTTAACTGAAGGGTTGTTTCCACTTGTATTAAACTGACTGGTATGTTTGTAAATTAAATTTCTCCATAATGCATTAAAAACATAAATCAGCTTTTACATTTAGAGGTTTCTTTCATAATGTAGATTTTTTTTCTTTTTAATACCTGTTCACTAATACTACTTTCTTGAGATGAACTTCAACCTTAATTAATTATGACAATAATCAAGTATCCCAGCCTAATAATTACAATAATAATGTCTCTGTCACTGTTCTGTCCCATTGAATTTTGTAGAAAATACAAGGAAATCACTTGAAGTTAATGTAGTGTCTGAGGTGATAGGGGAGTACTCAACAATCCCACTGTGTGCCATTCTCTTGAGGCTGTAAAGGTCATAGTAGTGGTGGAAATTTATACAATGCTCAAAGAAACATGTAGAAGCAGCAGGTAAAAGATGGCTCCTGACAGTCCAGGCAGGAAAAAGCTTCAAAATCCAGTCCTCTACACAACTTTTAGCCTCCAAAAGAGTTCTCTTTACCATTTGAAAAAGACTATACTGTGTAAAAAGGGAGAGTTGTGCAACCAGTAAACAGAAAATGCCACTGATCTTATTTTTGACTGTTTACAAACATCTTATCTCCTTTGTTTTTCTTTTCAGCATGATTTTAATAAGCTATAGCAAAGCTGTTTAACTGGTAAAAAAGGAAACGAAACTTTGAGAAAAATACAGCGAAAAATTTCGTACAGAATAGTACTGAAAAGATTAATTTTAAATCCTAGTCTACTTCATGTCGTTTTCAAAAGGGTAATTTAAATCAACTCAGATTTATATCTGATTACAATCTTCTGCAGTAATAGAAGTTTTTTTAAATTGTGTTCCATTTTTTACTAGTACTCTTTAAGCAATTTAGTATGCAAGGCTTTAAGCATAAACATCAAGAGTTTTCTAACAGCTGGTCTATTAAATCTAACGACAAGGATGACAGAAAATGTGTCTACAAGGAGAATATAGAGTGACCCCTGGTTCTTTGCAGTTTCTGCACACTGAACAACATGTTTATTTAAAATCTAGAATTCTCCTTGCAACTTTTTATTTAAAAATCATCATTTGGCTGGCCAGTCACTCCTGACCTCAATCCAGACAGCAAAAATGATTCTTGATATTTTCAACATACAAATTTTATAGTGGTGATACTTTGGCATTAATTGCTTTTAGCTCATCCTCATCTTTCATCATAGCACTGCCCTCTCATTCCCTGTGGTTCCTAGAACTGGATTTCACATCTGTTCCCCAGCTCTGGGAATATCACTGAGCATTGTCAAACCCACCACAAACAGAACTGGCCTAGGAGAGAGGAGGAACTCACTTCGCAGCTTTGTTGCAGCAATCCTATGTGTTAGTTAATTGTACCAATATTAATAAAATCTCTCCTAAAAACGAAGAAGGGGGGGAGAAATTTATAATTTCTTTAATCTAACTGGGCATATAGAACCCAGCCACTTTTCAGAAATCTCCTCCTCCCCCTTAGAGGAACACAGTAGTTGTTAAAAATATTGTCTGAACACCTAAACTCTCAGCCTGTGCCTCTCTCCCACCATATCAGTAACCAGATTTGTGATTTAAAGGCTCTCTATCTGGATTTTTAGTCAGGCCTCACTGCAGGCTCAGCAGGCTCAGGGCACTAGCATGATGTGCCATGTGCTTAAAAAATTTCTTCTAACTGGAAATTAACTTTGCACTGAAAAAGAAACCAAGTCTTATTAGATGATAAGATGCAGCCCAGTTTTCAGATTAGAATTTATGACCTCCACCATTTAATTAACATATGTAAATATTTTTTTAAATAACATTTTATAATCTCAATAAGGCAGTGACAGTGCATGAATTATAGTGCATTAATTCATCCCTGGTTGCACTGACAGTATTTGGCCTTCTGCCTTGCTCCTGACAATACAGTCGGCATGAATTAAGGCACCATATTTCACACCTTCATATTTCCTAAGGTTTAGAAACAGATAAAAATAACCAAGAGTGGGTATTTGTGCCCATGGAGAACAGCCTGTGATTCACTTTGCTGCAACTCATAGATTTGTTTTCAGTGCCAAGAGTACTAGGAGGTATCAGATATAGAAAAATTATCTTGCTTTTGATAGTAATAATTATAACTAAGCTGAAGTCACTCCAGTTAGCTTTATTCTGAGTGGTTTGGTACTGATGGGCAGACCAAGTGTCCCAGTACCAGTCTCTGCCCCAGCTCCCCAACCCATAACTCAGGTCAGGCTCTGTAGCAGGACACTGGTGGTGTTTTGAGCTGCTCTCACACCTCTGTCCTCTTCAAGTCTCTGAGCTGATGTCTTCACACAAGTAGAGTACAATTGTTATGCTGCCACAGAGACCTAAAAGACAAAAACAAGTTGACTTTGATGTACTTCTCTTCTGTTTTAGTACAAGTCCTGCACATAAATATTACTTGGCTGTTGATCCAGTGTCAGAATCCCTTTACTTATCAGATACCAACACCAGGAAAGTCTACAAAGCAAAGTCTCTCACTGAAACAAAAGATCTGGCCAAAAATGCAGATGTGGTGGCAGGAACAGGTGATCAGTGCCTTCCTTTCGACCAGAGTCACTGTGGGGATGGTGGAAAAGCGTCCGAGGCCTCGCTCAACAGCCCAAGAGGTAAGAAAAGACCATATCTGGGGTATTTAGTGCTGGTCACCTGTATTTGCTTTCATTATTTAGGAGCTCAGATGCAACTGGATGAACAAAAATACGTCTGTGGCAATGATTTAAGCAACTATTAAGCCAAATCACTTCATGGGGTTTACTCATATCTGCAGTACAGCCAGGCCTTTATGAGGGACCAGCATGGGCAACAGGCTCCAACTTGAATCCTCTGATTACTCTTCCCTGTATGACAACACTCATCTTTCATTACCTTTCAATTGCAAGGTGGTAACATTTAATTATATGTAACTCCTAAGCAAATTATACAGTTTCAAAGTCCATTTTTTGGATGTTATGCATCAGGTGAGTGTTGTAATGTTAGCAGAGCTTACTCATACACAGTAAGTCAGGGCTGTTCAAATCAGCCAGCAAAATCGAGTTTATTTGGACCTCTAGTCTGTCCTTTCTTATTAACACACTTTGCAAAAGATGAGCATCTCCCCTGCTGCACATGAAATAAGCATTTTACTGCAGCCTCCCTGTCAGAGTACATCCGGTATTGTCACAGGTAAAATGCATGTGAAGCCTTGAATCCCCACCAAAGCCACAATTAATCCCCTTGCAGTGTGCACTAGAACTGTGATAAAGTCTCTGGATTTGGTGCTCTAAAGCAGCTGATCACCCTCAGCTCCCGCTGAAATCCCTGGAACAAAGGGTACTCAGCAGCTCCCCAGGCGTGGGCTGTGCTGCGCTTCCCCCACCCCTGCTCACAGCTGGCTCCAAGGAAGGGCTTTGATTGTTTTTCCTCAGCTAATAAAGGAAGGCTGTACATCAGTAGGAAATTAGAAGGTATATCCAGGCAGAAATACCTCTAAGACAAGCAAATAATCCTGGTTTAAGGTTTAGCAAGAGACACATTGTAATTATAGAGTGACTTTAGCATGTATTTAATGATAGAAGGTGTGAGGTAAGTACAAATAAATGTTAATCTTCAGGCAGCTAATTAATGTAATGAATCACTTCTAAAAATAGCAGAAAACAAAGGTTTTCAGATCCTTTATCAGGAAAGTGTGATTCTGTGAAAGTGATCAATGTTTTATTTCTGATTACAATTTGTTATATCCAATTACAATACAGTTGCTCCATCTTATTTTCTTAGTGGGGAAATATGTTGATGAAAATGTTGTGATACACTGTTTACTTTAAAGATACTCATACTTACTCCCTTAATAGAAGGTTCTAGTCATAAAGAAATGAGGAGGAATAAAAACACAAGTCAGGAGTTCTTGGGCAGCCAGTATTTATTAAAAATAAATGCTAACAATGACTCTTCTATTGGCAAATTCAGGAATGACTCCCAGGTGCTTTAGAATTATGCATCTCCTGTAAATAACATCAGTTTGAAATTACCTGATTTGTTATGTTTCTATTTTAATCTCGAGGAAGTCTGGGCTGCCACATGCCCTTTTTGTGCAGGCCCTAACAAAATGCAGCATCAGCTCGTGGTCACCAGCAGTGGGATCAGTGTAGCACTGTAACAGCCTAGTAGCTACAGGTCCTTGTTTCCCCCTGGACTGTAAGAACTTGAATAACCCTGGAAAGTAGAAGGAAGTGTTTGCCTGGTACACACAGATCTTTATAAAGAAACACAGATGTCTCCCACACTTTGCAGTTTTGGAGATTCTTTTGAATCAGTTATTTTGCTTTGGAATACTTGTCAAGTCAAAAGATGTCATGTTTCTATTGAAATTACATTCAAATAGTATAAAGAAAACAGGAAACAGGACATTTTGACAAAAACTTCTTAACCATGTTTAAAAATCCTTGGACAAACAGACACACAGTGTTATGTAGCATTTGACCACAGAAATAAATGAATTGTTTCTTATCTCATACCTCTGAGATTTTTACAGTGCAACAATAGGCCCCAGACAGAGTAATTGCCAAGTTATTAAATAGAATCACTTGCATTATTCAATGAATAATTTTTATTTCTTTTTTAAGCTGATACAGGAATACTTTTAGCTTTTTTACTTGGCTTGCCTTCTTGTTTTTGTCCTGAGTATTCCTTTCCCCATTATAAATGAAAACAAAATTTCCCTCTTACTTGATAGAAAAATAGTATGTGACAAAGGACTCCATTTAGTGGTTGTCTGACCTTGGTTAGTTATATCTTAAAAGTTGGACTTGTAATTTTTGCTACTAGCTGCTTGTATAAGCACATAAAAGGTTATCTAGAGGACTCTGTTTATCCATTTGCAAAATTGATAAGAAATACCTACTGTGTAACACTTGTGAAACTTAATCCTGTTTGGTAACATCCTCAAAGATATGTTAATAGGTGGAAATTCAAATTCTCTTTCTTACTTGCTTTTCTGGATGAAAGTTGCTTTGAAAAGTGCTTTCAGTTTTCTGAACTCATAACCATTTTTGTAGTTCCTTGAACATGGAGGGAGGTTTAAGGAGAGTCCTGGATTGTTATTTAATTATTTCTTTCATCAATGTTTATTTCTCATTATCTTTATTTGGCAAGACTGTCTTTGCCTAGTGACCAGGAATTAAATACCAGAAAGGAAAATATCATGAAGTAACACTAATCAATTCTGATTTCATCCTTCCACAACTTTCGTTTTACAGGTAGCAAACACATGTAACTTTGTTCAGTCTGTTCCCAGTTCTCTGTGAAGGACTGGAGATGGGGCTTAGTGAATATCAATCTTGCACTATTGTATGTTGGGCTGACTTTGAAAGATGCTTTTAAACATGCATGGCTGATGTAGTTGAAATTTGAACTTCAATATATTGTTTTTACTGCAACTTTCTTTAATTCTGTAGAGATCTCAGACTAATGAGTCATGTAATAGATGACCAAGTACTTAAGCAGAATGTGAAATGATACAAGGTTGGGACATAAAATAAGATCTGTGACAAGCTGAACACATTTATTACACAAGAAGATATTGAAAATGAAGAAGTAACTACACAAGATATTAATCATTGACTGAATTCCAATCACTTGAACTTTACAGATTTTAATTTTGGGGTGGGGAATTCTGTTTGGTGGGTTTGGAGATTTTTTTAATAGAAATTATTTATGGCACATCTAGTTGCCAGCGCTATCTTTTAAACAGTCTGATTAGTATTTATGATAAGGTACTTGAGGATCATGTTCTGATTTTAACTATCTTAGCAATCGAGTATTGGAGCAGTAAGAGGCACAAAATGAGTGGAAATACTTGGGACTTGTACTTAGCCCTGCAAAGCCAATGCTTGAATCAACACCATTAAATACTTACCTAGCCTGCCCTTCTGAAATCAGTGGGCTTTAGCCCTGTAAATAGATTCGACTTTCTAAGCATAATTGACAGAGGCAGTGAGAGTTTGAGACAATCGAGTTACCAGATTCTTGCTGAGCTCTGGTGTCTCCCAGGCAGCAGGGTAAGGGAAGTGTCCCAATGACATCCGATTTCCATTAGCTCGTGTCTGTGAGCAGCACTCACACACAACAGCTCTGCTGGAAGTGCAGGCTGTGTAACTTCTGTGAAAACAGTAGGTGCCTCCAGTGATGCCACCCCAAACATCAGGGTGATTTACACCTTTTGGAAACCCAAGGACTAAATTTAAAGATGTAAACATTTAAGGTCCTGCAGTGTCTGCTTTTTAATTCCTGGGTTCAGACCAGCATTTAGAACTAGGGGCACACACTGCCTGTGCAAGCCACATCAGTGCCTCGAGAAATTTGACTGCACACTGAGTACAGAGTACTTGGATGCACTGCAGTGACCTCAAAGAAAGCACCAGGGGAATGGAGAAGGTTGGGGTGAGTTCTAAATCCCATGCACAAAAATACCTTATCTACAGCTGTAGTAAAGAACTTTTTCACTCAGACCAATGGCCATGAGATAGAAACTCAAATTAAGCATAATTTAAAAATCAGTTCTGCAGTGTAGTATTATCTATTTTGCTTGCAATTACTTAACTAAGGAAATATTACTTTAAAAAGTCATGGTTTTGAAGATGTATTCATCCTAGTAGTTTGCATCCTGAAATAATCAGTCTTGTTGCTCCTCATCCTCAGCAATACATTCTAAAGTAAATAAATATAACACCTGCTCAGACTAAATCTTTACTCTTGTCAAATGGCAGTAGCCCATTTAGGACTGCTTCTGTTCAGCTAGAAGATTCCTTTTACTTTCAGTAGGATGCACAACCAAATTCCTATTATAGCCTTTTGTGACAATAGACACACTTGCCAAAGGTAATGATTAATGCTATTTTTCCAGCAATCTTTACTATTCTGCAAATTCCTGAGACCTTTTTAACCTTTCCATGGAATTCAAAAAGAAAAGTAGAATGGGGTGAGATTTTTCATTAGCAGTATATAAAGTTAGAAATAGACAAGCCAAAGTAATTTGCAGCCTCAAGTCATTGTCATATATATGCATCATAAAATTTTTTTTAAAAACCAATCTCATGCCATTTTTTATTCATTTAAATTTATTCCTTATTTTTCTCTTCAGTAGTCTTAGCTACCTATTATTTCCAAAGTATGGGAAACTTGTAGAACATTGTTAACTTTTTGGATAGCAGGTTTTTTTCCAAAATTTCATCCAGCATTCATCTAAATTCATAAATCATTCACTTTTCTATTCACTCATGTCAGCAGGATGACCCCAGTCATCATGTCTCAGGCTGGAAGCTGAACATTTTCATTCATAGTCAGTAGTTAAAAATGCTGTTTGCTCCAAGTCTACTGATCTGCCTCTAAAGAGAACAGCACTCAAGTGCAAGTACTGAAGTCGTGTTCCAACTGACAAAGAACTACTGAATATTTTGCAGCTAGTTCTGAGACAGTAAGGAAGTAAAGATGACAAAGATCACAAGGCAACAGACTGCAAATCACTTGAATCATATTTTGAGTGGTGTATTATGGTAACCTATAAATAACTAATTGCATAAAATTGCTTTAGTTCCTAGATGGCAGCTTTAATTAAAAGCACCGAAGACATTTAGAAGTTTAGAAATGGATGGCATGCAATTTGCCCTTTTAGCACCATAAAATGGTAATTAACCAATTTGATTCACTTCTTCCTATTAAAAGTTTTATGAGAATCGCAAGTTCCTTCTAAATACAGTTGTTCTTCAGCAGACGGTGGCATTCTCTTTTATCCATCCTCACCAGTAGCTGTAGATGTTGTTTTAAAAATTCTTCAGAAGTTTAATTAGAAGTTTTCAATATAGAATGCTCATTTGTAAGTTTTCAGCTGTGCAAAAAGTGTAAAGTATAACTTTCAGAAGTAGGCAATATATAGTTCTAGCTGCTATTTATTGAGATGTTTGAAAAGGATTTGTTCCCAAAAAAAGCTTATCTTAGAATGCAAGTGTGGGATATGATGTAGGGTAAAAAAGAAAACATCTTAATAGGGAACTTTCTATATTGCTTTAAATCCATATTTTTAGCACTATAAGCTTAACTTCTGGAATGCCAAAATTTCTAGACTGAATGATCATATGTATTTTGAATTTATACCTATGATAACTGCCCAAATCAGTTTGCTTTCTGAGCGCTATTTGCATTTATAATGGTGTGTGTATGTGCACTAAGGCAGAACTGTCAAGGGGGAATAACCAAAACTGCTCTGGAGAGCAAATAACAGGACAGGTTATAGTCATCCTTCTGTGTTTATCATGGGTGTACCCAGCCCCTGTACTAATTATTATTTGTTGGAAAAATCTGTTACAAAAAGGAAAACTTTCTGCATAGTCTTTCTAGTAATAATACTTAGTCACCACGTTTGACAGCATTACTAGCAGTTAATTTTTAATGTTAGTTAACAGAATTCAAATGGCACTGATTAAAAGACCTCCGAGTGTTATAAATATTGCTCCAAAATGTCTGCATGTAAATCCACTGGAGATAGATCTTCACAAAAACTACTGTTTCACATTTGGGTACAAAATTCAGCCCTAGGTAGGACATTCCCAGCGACTGAAATACGACCAAAACCAGTCCTGCAGCACGAACATGTCACTCAACAAGACTGATACTCAGCTCTGAATCAAACAACGAGATAAATCTTGGCACAGATTTATTTTGTCCTTACCCAGCCATCAGTTTTTAATGAGCAATCTGTATGTAAGCAGGGTAAGTCTGTCATTTGTGCAATAGGTCATAGGTCCCTTTAGTGCCCAAAGACATCATTATTTGGGCATAGAATTTAGTGTTACAGTTCCTTAAAAAAAAACCAAAAAAACAACAACAAAAAAAACCATAATGAGACAGAGAACCTAATACAAACTACATCTCCTTTTCTGGGGAAAAAATTTAAAAATACCTTTCTTACTCAAACTCATGGGGTGAGCAGTGCTCCCACTTGCACTCAAGTGCAATTCATTACCCTCAGCATGTGCACATTTCCTCCCCCAGTTTCTTGGTGATTAAACCACAGTTGCTGTGCTGTGTGTAATTTGATTCTGCATTACACTGTACGTCAGAAAAGGATTAAAAATAAGCTCTTGGAGTACAGATTATATGTAGCATCATGTAAGATGTGACAGGAGCATTAATGAATCCAACTCTAATTAATAAATTGGGACAGTTTAGCCACAAATCTGTATTGTTTTCCAATGGATGCTTTATGTAGGGTATTTGTCAACAAGACTTAAATGCATAAGCAGTCCTTTTAAGTAGATAAAATCATGTTGCTTTACTGTAGAGTCATAAGCTCTGGAAGCAGTAGGTTGTTGCTGAACATCTATACAGTCACTGGTACTTGGAGAAACTGGCTTATTAGAAGTACCTGGAATTTAGTGCAAATACTGACGACATGGGCTTATTTATGCCATTGCACTGGCATATGTCCTTCCCTTGCAGGCAGGCTGCTTTTCTGCAGTGGCTGGAGAGCTAGAAATGCTAGAAACATTAAAAGATCCTTGGTTTTCTTATATAGTCAGTGTTTGAAATCCATTCAACAACACAGCTGAGTAGCTTTATTTCATTGCAGCATAATTTTTGATTTTTATATAATGGATGGTTTGCAGCCAGTACAGCCATCTGTTCTCAGGCAAATTGCGCAAAGCAGAAGATGCACTTGCCCTAGTGACAGATCCTGGCCTTGTGTTATCTGTGCTGTGGAGCTGATCCAGCCGAGAAGCAAAGCTCCTTGCTCACCGTGCAGCACCTCCCCTCTGCAAAGGCAGGCTCAGACACAGCCCATGTGCTGCCCTTCCCACCCACATCAGGTTTCTCATTTCAGCTTGTGAACCACACTGGAAAGCAAATCAGATCCCATCTAATAGCGCTACATGATGCAGTATCAGTGAGATAGAGGTACAAGGGCCCTTCCCTTCCCAAAACTGGAATGCACGTGTCACCCCAACACCAAAACAAACCTCTTTGCTCCTCAGACTCGCTCTTTACCTCAGCTCACCTTCAGCCTTTTGGGTTTGGGCTTCTCAGAAGCAGACGAGAGCCCAGAATTTGCCAGTCATTCTGGAGTTTCCAAAGGTACAGTTACTTTCTAATTAAAAACTGAAGATCCTCTAAGGGAGCCAGTACCAAAGAGTCATGATTTATGAGCTCGCAGGCTGGCAGGGAGTCAGGCTCTGAGACTGTCTGCTCCTCTTTCAGCCTTTTTATAGCCTCCCAGTTCTCCCCAGCTGACCCATCCAGCCCTCACCAGATGATTTCAGTTCCCCAGGTGACATCTGTCCTGCAGAACCTTCAGCCCTCTCACATAATGAGGAGATGTAGCCTAGCCCTGTACCTTGGGCACTTAGCAGTCCATGAGCACTTTTTGTCCAGGATGGAGGAGGTGACAGGATGGTGAATACCCTCCTCTAAGGGCGGTTCACAGCCAGATGGATACATTGCATTGGCAATTTAAAGAATTAGTTTCAATTCCCAACACTATGCTGATAACCTGAGAACTGGATGCAGTAGGGAGTGGGTGCACACTAAAGTTAGCTGCTGTGGCTTTTGGATTTTTTGTGGGATGATACCCTCAGACCTTTGCAAGGTGCCTGAACATCACCTGTGATGAAGAGACACCTCAGAAGCAGTCATATACAATTTGTCTTGGGAGCCTGCCCCCAGGTGTTAACACTGCAAGAGAAAGCATATTGCACTCAGTTATGTGTGCAACTCAAACTCAATCCCCAGGCATTTCCAGCTACCAGGGGCTATCACCCCCTATTCCCAGGCCCATGGGAGATGCATGTTCTGCATCAAGGTTTCCTGGTCCTGCCTTTGGCCCCCAGACTGCTTAATCTCCCTTTTTTCCAGTAGTAACTGCTCCTATATATTAAATAAAAAAAACCTTAAATATAAGGATTTGGGGTTGGAAGTTCTGGAAATTCAGTTTGAGGCTATTTTTCTTTTTTTAATGGCATGTGGAATTGCTGTATGGAATCCTAAACTGGCCTGCAGACAAGTATTTTGTAAACTTAGAGTACATACAGCCTTCAATTGTGCTAAATGCAGGGGACAAAAATCAAGAACCATATAAGCCACTGTCCAGACCATCTGTTCAAGTCCTCTGCCTTTCATTTCTGTGTAGCAGAACATAAATTAATTATTAAAATAGCTTGGCTGTGCACAGCAGCTGCTGTAATTGCAAAGTTATGCAATTTTAAATGGGAAATTATGAAGTAGTTTAAAGCAAGGAATTGAGCGGTTTTGGTAGAAAGGATTTCACAAGTCAAACATGAATAGAAGTGCTCTTCTAGTTACATTTTCAATATTTGAGGGAAATAAGATCTTACAGTTCAAATTGCATGCAGGAAGAGCTACAGGGGAGCTGTTAGACTGGGGCAGGACAAGGCTGGGTGTGAGTTGTGGCATAAGCTGCTGGTGGGGGACAGCAGACCTTCCATTCCTCAGTTTCCCCACTGAAATGCAGAGGACCATGACCTTTCCTGTGCAGAGCCCTGGCATTTGAGTTCCATCCCTGGCATTTGAGTGAGTTCCATCCCTCCCATGCGGCACAGTGCATTGCTGCAGGAGCTGTTGCAGATCCAGGAGTGGGAGAACTGCCCCAGCACATGACCACAACTGTGGTTCCAGAGCAGGACCATCATCTTGGGCAGCACTGCACTGTGATCCATCCTGCAGCACATCTGCTCCTTCTGCCTGCTGAACAGAGCCTGGTCTGCACCACTTGTATGTACAGCCCCTATCAAACAGGTCTCTTTGGCCTTCTGTGGGTTCTTCTTCCTTGCTCAGACACTTTCATCATTCAGAGAGTACAGCAATTTAAAAATTGTCTGTGCATAAGAATGAAGAAAGTGAAATGAAGGCAAATCAACTGTAAGATAAGTTTTTAGAAAAGTTAATATTGCATTTTGTGATAGATATGAAGGTGTTGAAGACCCTTGTTCTGTGTATGTAAAATTACATTAAAAGGAAAGCCTCTGCTATTTTGTTTTGTTTTATCCTCACATCTTCCCTCTTTCTCTTTAAGTCAGAGTGAATCTGATAGATGGATATGAACTTTCCCTATACAGTTTGTATAAGCCTCAAATAGTAATGGGGGGGGGAATCATACTTTTTTTAATCAGCAGATTTTCGTTGTCTAAGAAGAGAGGAAACATTTTAAGCTGATATTTTTTAATCAAGATAATGCCAGCACTAACACTGTTTTTATCCTTCCCATTCATCTAGGTATCACTGTAGATAAGCACGGATTTATTTACTTCGTTGATGGTACAATGATACGGAAAATTGATGAGAATGGTGTGATCACAACAATAATAGGTTCAAATGGCCTCACATCAACCCAGCCGTTGAGCTGTGACTCTGGGATGGACATCACTCAGGTAGACACCTCGTTTTTATGTGTTGTCACTTTGATACACATTGTAGAGACAGATCACTTACTTTCTTGTACTAAGATTGTATGTAGAATATGCTGGATGAGTCAGATAATTCTGAATGGCACAGTATGGAGTAGTTCTTCCACTCGCATGATTATTTTAAGGTGTATAAGTGTAAAACCACACTTGATTTTTTTTCCTGGAGATGGCCTGTGAATGTATAGAGGGTCTTACGTAAAAAATACAAACTGCTTTAAAAAGTTGCTTGCTACTCTGAGATAGATCTTCTAAGATAATCAGAGGTATAAAGTGCTTTCCTTTAGTCCAGCATTCAGACTGATTTGCTTAAACTAGTAAAAGGAAAAAAATAGATATTCTGTTTACATCTAAATCTCTTCTAACTCATGCAGGAGCATTGGAATAAGTAATTACACAACAGCAATATTGTTGTGAAACTCTTGGATTTCAATTTCTCAAAATACTTTTCAGTTCTTATGTCAAGAGCAAAAAAATAGGAATATTAAAAGAAATAGGAATAAAAGAACTTATCACATCTCTATGCTGAGAAAGAAATATGGATAATCATGGAGAAGCATAAATGGTACTCTTGGCTAGCCAGCAAGCATATGTACAGAGAGCACAAGGAAGGACTTGGCCTTTGCCAAGAAATAATTGAATTAATCAGCTTCAAAACAGGGGAGAAGTTGTACTTGAAAAAAATCTTGAGGCATTCAAGTGACATACTAAGCTATTATGGTCTGTGTCAGCTAATAACCAGGATCAGGTTAATTTTTCATTTCATTTTCTCCCTGCCCTTTCCTCTGTCCTTCACAACTGGAGAATCACAGTTAAAATTCAATGCATAACAATGGTAAGAGCTTGTTGCTTGTTTCTGAGTAGATTTTGAGTAATAGCAAATGACTGTGGTCTTCCATTCACATACCTGAAGAATGTGGGGTCAGTGTTTTGGTTCGTTCTTAATGAAATTTCACAGGGTCAAATGAAGGGATTTAATGCTGCTGTCACTGAGTGCAGAAGCACTCAGGGATTTTATTACTAGAATCAGAGCAGGAAGAAGTGTCTGTGTCCCATTTCAAATGTCACCAAATTACAAAATTCTTAGGAATTTTGGACCTCTGGAGATCATCCAGTCCAACGCTCTGCCATGGCAGAGTCACCTGGGGCAGGTGACACAGGAATGCATCCAGGGGGGTTTGGATGTCTCCAGAGAGGGAGACTCCACGACTTCCCTGGGCAGGTGTTCCAGCACTCTGCCAGACTCAACATAAAGAACTTCTTCCTCGTGTTGAGCTGAACTTCTTTTGCTTTTGTGTGTTCAGTGTTTCAGTGGACTCAATGTGTTTGCAAATGTGGGGAGGGGAACCTCAGCATCCCTGTTCCCTGTTCTAAGACAGACAGGCCTTTGTATTCTCTTGGGTCCTGTTGGTGTGTAATTATTCTATATAAAGCAGAACAGGGTCAACTGGCTTAGCTGTGCTAAACTCAGACTTAAATTAGCCTGGCAATGGTTTTAAGATTATGCAGCTTCTGGGCACTTTGGCTGCTGCTCTGGCCCCTTGCCTTGAGGGCAGCCTGTCCTGCAGGTGCTGAGCAGCAGCTGAGAGCCAGCAGCATTCCCACTGCACTGCTGCCCACCAGCTGGCAGCAGCCACGCTTCATGGAGCCCCCAGCTGCCTGCAGCACATGCATTTGCTTCTTGGGTGCATCTAACAACTGCCTGGGGCACCCATCAGCACATTGGGTATCTCTGAGGTCAGGGAAGGGTGCCAGCTGCAGCGTCTGCTCCCTGCCTTCTCCTTCTGCATCTGCACTCTCAGCCTGTAAAAATAATTGCTTTATTTGCCAATTGTAATATGTGCTGTGGTTTTGTGTTCAAGTTTTTGCTGATTTTGCTCAGTAAGAAAATGTCTCACTAAATCTCAACTAGGGAGTTTTAATCGTTTTCATTTCCTTTTGAAAAATGCAACTACCCATTAGCAAATAAGTCTCAGCAGGGGGTCTGGCAAATTTAGAAATAAAATTATTTATTTATTAAATTAAAACTGAATTTTAAAAGTAAAGGTTTTGGGCTGAAATCAAAAGTGCTAAATTTGTAAAATAGATTTTAATAGCCCTAAAATGCTAGTTCTTCATAGGCTGGCTACTTGCCAGAAACAAGTTTCATTTACCTCACCCTACAACATAGTACCAATGCCATGGAGGATGGGCTTCTGCAAAGTCATAGGTAAGAAAAAAAGATGTCATAGAGCAAATCATTCTTTATTCATCCGGGGTAGAGTCTCCTTTTCATAGAAGCAGAAATAAACACTTTTTTTTTTTCCCCCCCTGGAACACTTCAGGTGTTTCCATGCTGCAGGAAAATATGGCTGCACATTTTGCAGAATTTTTCTATTTTGTCAGTGTTCTGAGAAACTAAGACATGGTCTTACCCATAAATTGAGATAGTCTTCAATTAAATTGTGAATGCATGATAGTAAATAATCTAAAAAACATGGTAAATTATGTTGGACATATAAACATGTCCCTAAAAAGTGGCTGGGCTCATTTTCCAAGGGTAGCAACACTGTATAATTTTCTGTATATTTTTCACTGGTAAGTGAAGTCGCAATATGGACACTCTGCAACACGAAGCCTTTGGAAGCATTTCTTGTTTGGAAGACTTGTTTTGAGGGGATTTAAGTATACCTTTTTATTGAAATTTTTCACAAAATCCATACCTTTGAGGTATTTTGCATACACAGTAAATCATAGACGTGAAATAAATACCGAGGATTCTGAAAAGTAATTGTATTAAATTTGCTCAATCATCGTCTTCCAAAACTGTTGCTGATAACCAGAAAAGCCTATGAAGTAATCACACCCCCTTGAAGTCGAGCATGTTAATCTGGAATTATATCAATGAAAAAATTGAATTATACTTTTACTTAGAAACAAGTATATATCCTTGCAAGACTGCTGAGTTTATTCCAGAATGGCATAAACATAAATGAAAAATTAATTTGGCCCATCTCCACTTAAATTAGTTTTTGGCCAAGTTACAAATGGCATTTAAATCAAGAGAATGTGTGTTGCTCACAAATTATGTATTTAGAGAGACTTATGAAATAGGTTAATAAAATCATTTCTCAAAGCTAAATTTGTTCTGACAGTAAAATCAACAACTTGCCCAAAATCAGTATTTCTTAATTTACTGAAGTACAAAAATGTACTCCTGGAGTAAATATGTAGAGTAACTGTCCATTGCAAACACCACCATAAATGACAAGCTTTAGCTTTAAGGCATTCACTTTAATAAATGAGTTGATTATGAAAGGGTTTAATAATTTGTTTCAATATCAGTTTTCATGGTATTATTTTTGGTAATCGTTATGTGCTTGTTATTTACCACCTTCTCATTCTTAAGCATAATATTCTGCATTCATAACCGGGGAAGAAAGTACAGATGAGGCTGAAAAGATTCTATGTTGTGGCAAATAAACGACCAAGCTCTGACTAATTACTTCGATCTCATACTTCACTGGGGGGATTTTAATATGAATTTAGAAGGAAATGGATACTCAGCTGAACTCTTTGTATGGTCCACCAGCATTCTCTGTACTGTTTCAGCCTGTTCAGAACTTGGATGACTTTTCTTCTCTGCATAGATATTTCAGTGTTCTTCAATTAGTGAATAGAGAGAGCAAACCTAAAGAAAATGGTTCTTCAGAGCTGAGCATGTGAATATCTGTGTGGATGTGCTCAACACTCAGTATTGATGCCAGGACATCAGCAGACACCTACATGGTCATAAGCCACAACAGGAGTGCCAAGGGAAGGGACTTGGATGGAGAGAGAAAGAGAAGAGATGGATCATCATTTGGTTTCACTGCCTGATGGCTTTGGGCTGGATCCTTGTCTAGACCAGAAGCCTCTCTAGATTGTTTTTTTCTCACATGTACACACTCTCTTCATGTTTGCACATCTCTAGGTTACACTGATATTTTTTAGCTAGTTTATTGATAGCAGCTGAGAGCACATTGTGTGGGTATCTGTCTGTTGTCTGTCTGTCAGTATTCTTTTCCTCACAGTAAATTAAAAGCTCGTGCCAATTTCAAACAAATTTGTAGAGAAACACCCGCCTTCGCAGCAATTAAATTCCTACATGTTCCATAAAAAATATTAATCCAGCTGGAGGACAGAAACCTAAAGTGCCCTTTCAAAAGGAAATATTGCAGTATAAGCTTTCTTTTATTAAACTCCAGAGATTCTACTCAGGATGTAATAAATGCCCCATTCACAGGAAAACTTCATTTCGCGCTTGGATCTTATTAAACTCCCAAGTCAGTCAGCCATGCGACAGAAGTCCTTAGGAAGGCAGACTGCATCAGATCCAGTGTTCTTGGAAGTTATATTGACGTTGTGGGAGTTTTTGTGTGAAAGTAAAAACACTACAGCTCATCTTGAGTGATAAGCTTTGCTGTTCTGCCTCCAATGCTACAGTGAAAGCTGAGGAGAGAATTAGCAGATATTTCTACCATCTTGCAATTTCATCCTGTATCTTTCCTCCCATGAGAAATATGTGGGCTGAATTTCCACTGCTCCAAACCACAAGTCATTTTTATCTGTGTGAGTGGCTGCAGGTATTATCTGGGAGCTGTTTAAACCAATCTTGAGCACAGTCTCTGCAAATACAAAGACCAAACATTTGCAAGTCAACAGAAAATGAATCCCAAGAGCTTTTTCTTTGCCTGTAACCATGGTCTTGTTCTTGTGCTTATGTCAGTCCCACTAGGCACGAGTCTGTGCCAAAGCAATAGCTCCGACCTGATTGATGGTGTTAATAACTGTCACCGCCGTGTTCCAAAATGAAAGGTCTGGTTGGAAGACTTTTTCTTGACATTTGCACTTCATCAGCCTTTGTTCAGCAGTTCTCCACGTGAGGGAACCATCTATATTGTGTTGCTTCACATAAACTTCAGTGACACTGCAAAATGTTTTGCTCTCTTATAAAAATGTGACAGTGTTACTTACGTAGGCAATTTGCTTGCACAGGTCAAATTAAAAGGCAGATTTCTAGAACAGGGTTTAAAGGCGACCCATGCGTGGCAGGAATGTTGTGTCCTGGACAGCCTGCTTTGAATGATGGAGGAGAGGGGAGAGGGTAATAAGTGGTGCTGTTGATGACCTACTTGAAATAGTGAAGCGAGAGACAGACTGCTGGGAAGCAGGAGCGAAGATGAGCAGAATTGCTTGAAAATGTATTACATATCTCAAAAATGCAAACGCTGACATTGCTCCTGCAGTCACAAGGGCTGCAGGTGCTCCCCAGCAGCATCTGCACAGGCACAATATGCTTCAGTGGCATTGTGGGAGCCTTTTGAGCAGAACAAAAAGCTCCCAGGACATGGTGACCTCACTTGAAAGCAGCAATGAGGGTCTGCTCATTGGAGCAAGCACAGCCTGAACAGAACTTTTACTGGGTACATTTGGAGGAAGGAAAGAAAAATGTGAAAGACAAAAATATGATCTGATGACCGGGTGAGAACAGAGGAAGTGATCTGCCAGCACAAAACCAAATTGATTCTAGGCTGAAGTACTTCTAAGCCAGGTTGAGAGTAGAATATTGCAGAGCAACTGCAAGATTACAAGGGGCTGATTAATTAATTAGTATTGTAGCTTGGAACACACACTATTCCTGTAGGTATTTCTCTATGTACCCGACATTATAAACTGCATTCGTGTAAAAGCAGAAAGAAGAAAAGGCATCCTTTAACACTAGATGAACAATATTCTAATTGTGCCATCAGAAAGGGACAACTTCATTTTCACTGTAGCAAAGTATTGCGGAACTCACTCCTGTTCTTCCTTTCCTTTTAGTCCTCTACTTGTGTCATTTGATACGTTCTTCTAGCTGTGGGCAATTAATACAGCATAAATATTCCAAATTGCAGAACAAAGGCACACAAAACAGAAATAACAATTTATAGACCCTTTTATTTTATTTGTGGTCTTCCCTTACAGAAGACTTTCAGAGCTTTTTTCTTTTTAAAAAAGAACTCTTATTATTTTTTCTGGGTCTTGCTGGATGAAGGAGCCCAGAAAGCTGGGTTTTGGGTTTTTTTTTTTTCCAAAATAAAGCCATCTTGTTCCCTGGTTCTTTTTACTCTGCTGCTTAATTTCATATTCTTTCTTCTCTGGCTTTGCTGGAGTGGAAGTCATGGCCCCAGCAAAGCCAGCAGCTGTTTAGCCACTGACTTGAGTGGAACCAGGACTTCACCAAGCTTAATTGAAAGGGTAGTGAGAGGTGAGTGTGCAGTAAAGAGCAACTGTATCTCACAAGGAAGTATGTGCTTCTGAGAAATAGACCAGAACAGGTCTTCACTGAGGCATTTTCAAACCTTTTCAAAAATGAGGTGTCCCCCAATTAATTAAGTGTTACTCTTCGGAAACTAAGTCTATACACAATTGTTCCAGCCATAATAGCATATGCAGGAGCAAGCAGTCACTAGCATCCATACTTCAAAGCAAAACCAAGCTGAAAGCCTTTCTAAAAAAGGATCTTCAGGTGTAAGGGTAAATTTCTTTTCCCAGGGTACAGGATCAGCTAAGTAGCCACTCTACAACAGAAGCTGAGAGAAAAGTGGCTCATAGGGTTAGAACCTCAGGTGAAAAAAAGTCTGACAGCTTATAAATCAACCTTGTAGGTGTACAATGTCATTTTTCAAATATCAAACAGAAAGCAGGCTGGTTTTGTCAGAACTAATTTATATTCCAATCAAATTATTCTATCACTGAATTTGAAATTAGTCATAGACACAAGGTAGCATCCGATGAAGTCACACTGCCATTTCTCCTTTAAAGCCTAAATATTCTGTTTGTATTGAGCACCTGTAGAACAGCAATTTATCTCAATTATCTGCCATAAATAATCCATTATGACAGAGTAAAAGACTTTGTACATTTAATGAATTCTTCCAGCTATTGCATCCTCTCCTTTGATTGTTGAGGCAGTATTAGACACTTGATGAGGAAGTTAAGGAGATCTCTACTCATTACTTCCCTCTTAATTTCCTGCTACACAAAGGCTTTAATTCTTTCTTTCAAAAATGTGTTTCTAATAAGCACTGCAAGAAGGAAGACTCTTCTGTAAGAATTGGATAGCTGGTGAGAAGGGAGCAGCTCAGCCCTGACTCCAGGTGCTCTCAGATGCATCCTTCCAACTAGAAGAAACCTCCACACTCACCAAATGCTGCCTGCACATGCATAAAGCCCTTGCACATAACCATCCACCAGCTCATCCAAGCTGCCTTGCCACCCCCAGGCTTTCTCCAGCTCACACACCACCTGTGTCACACTGCCCAGCTCCACCAACTCCTGACCCTGTCTTAGCCATCTGGGCAATGGCTTCCCAGATGAGAAGCCTGTCTGATTTTGGGGTCTCCTGTCCGTCTTCCATAAGCAACCAAGTTCTCTTAAAGCTCCACCTTTTATTTAATATGTGCAAGTAGCCTTTGATTATCTCTCTTATCTAAATATGGTTTCAGTACAATGGAATAAAGTGGATCGGTTACTTTTGGCAGAAAATTATTATCTCTACTGTGTTGAATTGCACTGTGGAAAATGTTCAGTACAGCTTTGTCAGACTGGTGGGAGTCTGCAATGTGTTGAGATACATTGGTCACTACGTCTGTCTTTTTTCATCTGTTGCAGAGACATAATGGACAAAATGTAAGCATGAAGGAGATATTGATACCTAATCTATTATCTGTATGTGCATATGTGACTGTGTCTGTATACATACAGGTGTATGTGGTTTCTTCAGACACTGCAGAGGTACCATAAATAATCAGATAGTGAAAGCTGGTCCCTGCCATCCTGGGCTCCAAGCCCCAAGTCAGTCTGCTGAGAAGAGGATGTGGGTGTTCAGAGGAACATGCAGAGGCAAAGCAAGCAGGCAATGTCCCTTCTTTTGTTTTAATCCAGTGGTTCATCCACATCCACTAGCAAGGTTTGCCTGTGATTTAACAAACAGCTGTTTTGATGGAGACAATTCCTACTTTAGCCATGTTTTTTAAAATTGTCAGGGCTGGAACTGTGTGCATGTTGCTTTCCTCCTCTCACCAAGCAGTCCTTCACATATTTATGGGCCAAAGGACCTCCCACAGATGTAACAGGTTTTTTGTGTTATGAAGTGAATAACAATAATAACTGAGCTCTGTGTGGAGCTGTCTTTACTGCCTCTGTTCCAAACCCTTCCGATTGCACACTGTATTCTGGTTTGGCCACTTGGAAATGTTGCACAGCTTTTTTTAGGGAGGGGACCAGGGGAGTGACAACGAAATGGGTTGTCACAAGTCTGGAGTTTTGAGGGCAGCAGGCACCAGAGGTGATCTGTCCTGCAGAGATGTCACACACTGCAGGGATAGAAATTCTTGAATTGGCTTGGTCAGAGTAGGTACCATGGCAGGAGCTGCAGCCTGGGCAGTGACAGGTAGGAATGCCTGATTTCATCTCTCTATGATACCATGTTTGCTGCAGCATTTTTTCTACCACTGGCTGTGCCAAGGGAAAAAATAATGAAAAGACACTGTGGAGGAAAAAACTTTTCCTCAGTGGACGAAAAAAATTGCAAATGTCAAGACAGAAATGGGTTCTGCCCATTTGTAGTGTGCCACAGTGAGGGTGTTCTTAAAGCTGTGCATTATGGGGCTCAGGTCACAGAGAGCTGCAAACAGAATGATAGAGAGCACCATTTTATACAGTATGTTACTCTGACAATAACTCATTTACAAACAAATTAGTTAAAAATGTCTGGAGGACATTCAGCTTTTATAAACTGGGCTTCATCTCCTGGCGATAGCTTCCTTTGGGATGAGTATGCCGTGCAAAATGATACACTGCCTTGGAGAATAAATTTACGAAGTTTAGCAATGTAGGTCACATTGCAGGAAATCATAAATGTCTGAACATCACTCAATAGCCATTCAATCAACTGCTCAAAGCAGAATGGGAAACTGAGCAGTGTGTAGTTGTCTCCAGTGAGAACCAGGGAAAGTCACGATATGATTTAAACTCTTTAGAGCCTCCATCCATATGTTCTACATTTTTATTCCTTTTTTCTTGCGACTTCAGAATTAAAATTCTTTGTCCATATCAACACTGACAATAAAAACAACATGATTTTTGCTATTGCTGCCATAAGCTATGTGTGTTGGGTGGCTCAAGAAAGGTGTGCCAAAAATTTAGGGAATCAGAAGAGTTCAAATGGTTGAAATTTGTATAAGCAGTCTAGTCCTAAGGAAATAATTTCATTGTGAATTTTTGTATGCTTTGAGATTTTAAAGGACATTTCTAGACCTAGTACTTGCTTGGGATTCTTTTAGCTTTCTGGGTCCAGAAGCTGCTGGAAGCCTGAGATCCAGATGTTTAGGACCTCACTAGAGATGTCAAGGGTCACTCGGAAGGCATCTAGGACTTTTTAAGGTATGCAGCCTTTCTAGATCTACAGCACATGGAGCAGCAGAATCCATGGCTTCTGGAGCATGGCTTGAGAGCCACTGGATCTTTCTCCTGCAGTAGTTTGGAAGCCTTTTAGAGCTTTTTCTTAGAGCCTGCCTGGCATTTCTATGGAGCCCTTTGAGCCTTTCTAGGCTTGAAGCCATGCTATGCCTTTCTAGATCTAGAACTCAGCTACTGAAAATCAAAAACTATTTATTGATCTGATAAGGAACCCGGGCGAAACTAATTTCAGGTGCACTTTTAAAATCTCTTTTCTAGAACCTTTTTGGAAGGCAAGTAAAGAGAATTCCTCTCCTTCTGTCCAAGTTAATCCATCTCAGGCTTGAGATATGTTATTCAGTCAAGTGGTAGTTATTGAATTTTGCTTTAAAAGCTTTAGTCCTAAACATTACCCTTGTAAGCTGTTCTGGCACAGTCTGACAATGCATATCCAAATATGCATTACAGCAGTAACCAAAGCCCTGAACTGACAGAAATTTAAAGTAGAGAGTGCCTGCTTACAGTCTCAGACTAGACTCAAATGTTCTCCAGTGCATTTTCTTGCATTTAATCAATACAAATGCTCTCACCGAAGGGTTGCTGCACAGAATGCTCTTGTCTTGTTTGTTCTGCAAAATGCAAGGTGACTAATTTTTTTCTGTTAGCTGTTTGAAGTCTTACAGCAGTATGTGTTTGCTTTCTGTTCAGCACCTTAGCTAGTTTGTTGGAATTAATTTTCCTCAGTTGAAATACCTATTGTGTAAATACTTGGGAAAGATTAATTGCAGAAAATCATCTTGTGATAACAATTGATCTTGGTGCTAATTTCTGTAAAAGTAAGAACTCAAATTACGCCTGTTAGTTTTTCTGCCTACCATTTTTATATCTATGAGGAAAAAAATGTGTAATTTAAAGATAACCATGAAACTTCTGTAGCTGTTTTGCTTTAACTCTCTGCTAAATTTCAGTAAATAATTAGTTCACTCTTACAATGGATTTTAAAAAGCTTTTACTACTGAATTGCATAACGTTGTAGGAATTTGCTGTAGAAGATGCCCTGCCATAAGCATGAATTGCAGGATAGCTATTTTTCCCATCCTGTTTTCTTTCCCTTGCAGAAGTTGTATTTGCGAGTTTAACTCTTAAGGGAAGGCTTAAAGCACAGAAGTGATTTTGAAAGCTGTGGAGTTGGCATTTGTTCTGATCCTTGTGGGAATATGTTTCACAGCCCTGAGGTGGCTGAGGAGCAGTTTTGGCTCCCACATCTCAACTGGAAACATCCTGGCTGCAGCTCCTCATCCTTCACTTCCCCCAGTCCTGCTTTCTGCCCATCCCTGGAGTTAAAGGAGCTCTGCCCTGAGGAGCAGAGCTGTTGTCAGAGGTAAAGATCCTGCAGAGGCAGGCGATTTCCTGGGCACAAATCTGCAGGAATTAATTTCAAGAATTTAATTTAAATTTTCATTTTGAGTTTCATTCAGAATTCAAGGAAGAGTCTGAATTTAGGTGATATACTCGCCGTGGCTGGTTTTACTGAAAGCAAGGGGCTTGCCTTTTTCAGTTTTGGAAATTTCATTTTATGTATCCTCTCATCCTCTCAGTTTTCAGGCCAGATGCTTTTATGAAGCTCAGCAGTTATTGGAAACAAAAGACACAATAACGTGCTAGCTCCAGCCCCTCACTGTTCTCAAACAGCTCTTAATTACTGTCTCAATTAAAGCTTTTCCAGATACTCCTTTCCCTTATCTGCATTGGCAGCACACTGGCTTTCTGTATCCAGAACTGCTGAGCCCAAAATGGAGAGATGAAGCCAAAACTCAAGATTTATGCAGCCTCGCTTTTGTGCCATCTTGTCTGACAAGCCCCAGGACCTGGAACTGCGAGTTACAAAGTGAGGTAGAATGGAGCCAGTCCTGTTATTAGCTAGATTTCCACCTGGTCCCATTCCCTCCTTTTGGCTGTGCAAATTACCTGCAGCAGCATGTTTGGAGGACATCTATTCCCACTCCAGCACTGGAGACATGTTTGGGTTAGAATCAAATTCATGGTCTATTTTGAGATATTTTAATTGAAGAGTCTAAGATTCCTCCTCTCAGAGGTACCAGTCTGTTCTAAATACTTCAGAAATTCCTTCTGGGCATTTAACAAAGCGTTCCTTTCATAGCCTGTGTAAACCATGGGTACCATGTTTAAACAGGCTTAAATGGCTTAGCAATCTAAGTCCCATTGATTTTTATAGTCAGTGTGCTTATGTGACGCTGGATAATATTCCCTCTATTGTTAAATAAGGACAATTTGAAAATCGTCCCCATAGAAATCAACTTTTTCTATCGATTTACTAGACCCCAGATACGGTCTTTGAAGTTGTGAAGCAGTAAAAAATAACAAGAAATTATGAAACAAGAAGAGAGCTGGGAAATGAGTGCACAGCAAGTCTTGAGGCAAGCAAAGACAAGCAGTGAAAACTGTTGAAGTGGTGCCTTTCCTTCATATTCCTGCAGCAGGTCCCTCATCAGCTGGAAATAATTAACAGCAAAAGCAGGTTGGCAGGGAGATTCTCTGAGCCAAGACCCTGGAGAACTGGTGGCCTCAGACCTCTGAGCTGCATCTGTAAATGTGCCACAGTTGCTTTCCCAGCCCAGGGTAGAAAACAGCAGCCATTAGACTGTAAAACTCATTTATCTGGGTTTTTCACTAGGAACCAGTGAGTGCAGAGAGCAACATTTGTGAAGTCTAGGGCAGGGATTGCTACAACTGAACTGTAAAATGTTGGATTTTATGCTATGCAGCATCAGAAGCAGGAGACACAAAGGCTCCTCCAGCATGGGGTGAGGCTGTAATCCCACCGTAGGGAAAGGTCCCCAGTGTCAAACCACAGGACCTGAATTGTGTCACTGTGTGCCATTAAAAAAGGAGCAAAGCTGATGAGGGGAGCTGACAGTGTCAGTGTCAACAAAAGGAAGAGCCCAGAGTGAGAGCAAACTGACAGAAAATGATGAAAAAATATCCATGATTGTTAAAAGGAAAAAAAAATAGAGAGAAATATATATATATAGTGAGACATCCTGTGAAGAGTTCAGGGAAGCAGAACCAGTCTCCTTCAGCCCTGTAAACTACCAGCTCACTCCTAATGGCCTGCCTGTGTGAGTCCTTCCTTGGAGCCACTTCTCTCCCAGGAGGAATGAGAAAGAAGGGTTTAGGCAGCAGGAGAGAAAAATGCTACTTAGGAGGAGGACATTGTGGTGAGCAAAAGGGTTTGGCCTGGAAACAACATCTGAAGTGAGCATGAATAGCACCCATGGGAACAGCATGGAGCTGTGCCAGGGGAGATGTGGGCTGGATATCAGGAAAAGGTTCTTCACCCAGAGGGTGGTCAGGCCCTAGAACAGGGAAGTGTTCGTGGCACCAAGCCTGACAGAGTTCAAGGAGCATTTGGATAATGTCCTCAGGCACATGGTGTGATTTTTGGGGCTGTGCTGTGCAAGGTCAGGAGTTGGACTAGATATATGCAGGTCCATCCCTCTCAGGATGTTTTATGATTCTTAAGATAAATAAAAGGAAATTTATAAAGGAAGTTAGCAGTAAAAGAGAAATCCAGAAGAGGCCATGAGCAGGTCTGCAAGTGCATATCATAGAGCTGAAGACAGGAAGAGGTAGCATAAACAGAAGTGCTTGAAGCTGAGCAGCACAGATAGGAAGTAATCCATCAGTCAGGACTATCATAAAAAAATTTTGGCATGAATTTCATGATACTACATGAAATTGAATCAAAATAAACAAGCAATGCATGGCAAGAAATCAAAGCAATGGTGAAGCCTTTCTAGGGATTTATGCAGCTTCTTTTAATCCATGATAAATGAAACTTATCCCACTGAAATTTACCCCCACAATCAAACAGTTAAGCTCTTGAAACTGGCATTTGCAGACAAGGATAAATTTTTCACTCTTTACTTGTCTTACTTTGATATGAACAGTATAAATTGTTTGATATGATTTGTTTAAAACTGTACCAAAATGGCTCAGCCATCAAACGTCATGCAAAATGTGCAGAAAGTTTTATCCATATGTTCAAAACCAAAAGTGAAGCAGTGTTCTTCACAAACTAACTCATGGATGTGTGTATTGTAAATGCAGGTGAACCCAATGGGAAAAAATTACGATGTCTGACTCAATTTGGAAGGCTGAATGATTTATTTATCATAACTATGCTAAAATACAGTAATATACTATATAAAAGGAGGATACTAAAACTACATACTACTTTCTCTGACTAACTCTAACCCAACTCGTGACCCTCTCTCTCCAGTCCAGCCCCAGGTGGGTTGGATTGGCCATCAGGCTCAAACAATCCTCACCAGAATCCAATCAAGCAATCACTCCAGGTAAACAATTCTCCAAACACATTCCACATAGGAAAAACAAGGAGCAGAAATAGAAATTGTTTTCTCTTTCATTTCTGTCTGTGCACGTCTATGAAAAATCCTGAGAGGGAGAGAAATGTGCTTGCCACATGTGTGTACATCTACAGGCACGTATGGTTAAGTATGTGTGTGGACCCTCCTAGCAGTGCCATTGGGCAAAAAGCTCATGCTATTAATTTAGTTGTCAAGCTTTGCTGTGGGAGAATGGAGTGGGTTTGTGTGGCAAGGTTTGCTGTAGCAGGGGGGCTGCAGGGATGGCTTCTGTGAGAAGCCCCCATGTCCAGTGGATCCAAGGGCAGCTGGTGCCAAGATGGACCCAATGCTGGCCAAGGCATTAGCAGCAGTGGGAACACTTCTGGGATAATGTGTCTAAAAAAGAGAAAAAAACCTCCTCAAGAGAGATAAGTGAGAATATGTGAGAGGAACAACTCTGCAGCCACCCAGGTCAGTGAAGTAGGAGGAGGAGATGCTCTAGGTGCTGGAGCAGAAATTCCTTTGCAGCCTGTGTTGCAGCTCATGGTGAAATATCCCAGTGAAAATTCATTTAAACTAAAGCCACCTTAGTGCACTTGACATGAAAAAATGTATTAGAAAGCCAGACTGGTGGGTGTTAATTTTGCACTTCTCAAACCAGAGATGGATTGTTAGATGTAGCTGGAGTCTTTATGTTAACAGTTAAATGCTGAATTCCCAGAAAAGCTGACATGTTAATACTTACATGCAAAAAGTCTCATTGCTCAAGGGTTCACTTGTTTTGTCAGTGATTTCTATTGTATATACTCAGTCCCCCGTGAATCAAACCAGAATTGTCACCAGAAAATTTCAGTCTGTGATGAATAAACAAACCCTGGCTGCTTGTTTATAATGGGATAATCAGCAATGCCATTTCTGGTCAGTGCTCAAAAAAAAAAAAAAAAAATAAAAAAAATTAAGCAGCCCCATTGAATATAAGAAAAAATGCTTGGAATTGGCCCAATTTTGAGTTACAAAAAATATATACTTATATAGAAAAGGACTATTTTACACAGACTTGTGAAGTAGTGCTTCAAATTTAAAGGTTGATTAACTGATTTAATATTCTAACTCTAACTGAGGTTTTGTCTGGAAAAACTTTGTAGTAGGCACAGTGGTATCAGATGAAAATCGAGGTGCTTCTCTGTAAAATGTTTATTGCCTTTGAATGAAGCACAACTGATGGTTTGGTCACAGAAGCTGCCAGAGGGCAGCTTGCTTTAACGAGAAGTAAACAACCAGTGACTTTTCAAGGTAACAGTGAACCTGAGGGTGCAGTTACACTTCAGCTTAAGCTGATTTAGGTGATTAGTTTTTTGCCAGCAAACTGTCTTGAACCTGCTCTCTGTAGGAACACACGAACTGGCCTTGCTGCTGGGGACTGCACTGGGAGAAGGGGTGGAGTGGGACAGCAGCAGTCCCATCTTACACTAGATTAAGATGTCATGAAGACTAATCTTGACAAAAACAGTGCAGATTTTTTTCTAAATTTGTGAAATTCTTGTTCAGATTAGGAATGCTCAGTGATTTGTGCTGTTGTGTATGTTTGATTTTAATTGGGCTATTGCACCTTTTTTCCCCCTCCAATTTCACCAGCATAAGCTTGCAGTGTGCAGCAGCTGGTTTTTATGCTACAATCTCCAGACAGGTGTATGCTACCTTTAATATTTCAGATTAAATTTAACCATGGATACATCCATGACTGCTTTAAACTGCAGAAGGGGAGCTGTAGGAATAATTACGTTCATTTAGCTTTGCAGAGCAGAGAGCTGGGCAGCATTTCTGGTGTAGTAACAAAAATTGTTTGAATATTTCAAACTAAAATTTTATTTATTTTTACCTCACTGCAGCTAGTTTTACAGATGTGAGCAGTATGAAAGCAAATATGCTCTTAGTTAACAGCTGTTAAGCTTTAGGCACATTGCTTCAAGTGAAATGTGCAGCTGCATAAGAGTTTCTTCTATCTCAGTAAACCAAAGCAGCCCCAAATAAACCAGAGAAAAAGTTGTTTAGTCCCAAACCAGTCCCTGTTTATCTGCAGTACACCAGACATACCTTCACAGTGGGAGGAATTCACATTATTTGCTGGGTGAAGGCTGTGTGGCTGGTCCAAAAAAGAAAACCAGCTATCAAAACATGGCAGGTGCTAGGCAAGGTCATTATGGTAAAATAGATGGTTTTGTCCCAGATTTTTATTTGTGAATAATCTAGTTACAGTTAATCAAATATTATTTTTATAGCAATGCCATCTGTGGAGGCTCTTAAAGTTGAAGGTGTCTATTTGCCATTAAAATCCATCTACTTTGGTAGAAAAAGCAATTATTCTGCATTAAAAGGTGCATTGCAAATATGGTTTTTTCCAAGCTTCTTGGAGAAAGCCACATAGACATAGATTTTTCGGTTAAGTGAAGAGTTTTATTTGGTGTCCTGGCGAACTCTCAGCTGAAGCAAGAGCTAACAGTGGTGTTCAAACCAGCCTCAGAGCAGTGGGTGGAACCCAGGCAGTCACACGTGCACAGAAATTAGCACTGTTATGGGCAGAATCTGTTTCCAACTGCTTCAGCACATTCAGCATCATTTGGAAGGCTTCAACCACCTGGTTCAGAAGAAATCTTGAGCCCAACAGCATTAGTCTTAATGCCAGTTGTGGGCACAAGGAGGAATGGGATTGCTCCATGGACCTTTGTACTGTGTGGTCACCACACAGGATGAGACACGGCAGCTGCAGTGCCCTCACATTATTAAAACATCACTTACCAAACCAGCAATGCACTCCTGGAAATGAGATTATTCAGGAAATACTGCTGCTTGAGAAAGGGAGAGACTTGGCGTCCAGCCTGGTTGCCGAGCTGACCCCAGGCAAGCAGGTGGCTAGTGATGGCCACACGCTCCACCATATGGTGCTCCTCAGTGCTGAGCATTGTGTTAGCATCAGCAGTCTCTACATTCATAGTGCTTTTAATTAGCTCAGTGGAAAAATGAGCAAAACCAGCATCAAAGTGTGAATAAGTGAAATAGTAAAAGCTTCTGTGACATATAAAGCATATAAAACAGTTACATTTTAGGCTGGTAATTATTGTCTTTTGATGATTGAAATATTTAGACCAGAAAAATTCACTCAGATAAAAGGAGCCATCTCTTCATGAAGGATAATAAGGAAAGCATCCTGAGACAGACTTAAATATGATCTCTTGGAATCTCAGGGGCTCTGCTGTTTTCTGACCTTTCCAGAGACAACCTGGAGTCCAAATCGTCCACTGGCATGGCACGGGGAGAGGGACCAGTCTGCTCTGTTGTTGTTTCCCAGTTCAGCAATCCTGCAATGCATTTCTCAGCAGAAGGAGTTTGAAGCTCTGGCCAGCACATGCTGTAATCAGCAGCCTGTGTACTGGTTGCCTCCTTTCAGGTTGACAGGGAGCTCCGCTTTTAATTTGAAGCATGTTTAATTCCTCCAGATCACAATGCAAAAGGTGTCAGATGAGGGAGGTCATTCTTCAGCTATTTCCTCCAGCTTGGTTTGAAACTTCCTTTGGTCTGCACTCTCACCTGCACGGAGAAAGGCAAAAAGCTACCCTTAAGTATGACAAATTTACTTAATCCATGACTGAAATAATGAATTCAAAAGCAAAACCATTATAAATAATTAAGCTTGGCTACATTATCATACAAAATAAGATATATTGGTGTATTATTTTGTTACAAATAATTAAGCTTGTATTTTTTGTGGCATATAAGTCTTATAAACATTTCTTGTTTAGTAAATAACAGCAGAAATGTGTCCTACTCTTTTGGTATGTCATTTTCCTTTTTTGCTAACAGGCAATTAAAGTGTTACAACATTGACAACCTCTCACTGTTTTCCACTCTGCCAGCATTGACTGCAACCTTGAAACAATAACATTGAGACCTAAAAAATTTTCTGGCTGATGTTGCATGACATGAAGTGTGTGTTTTTATTTGCATGACTGCATAGGTGTAATAAAGTTCCCGCTTTAATGGACTTGTGCAAATACCTCTCAGAGGGTGCTGAATTACTTTTCAAATCAAATTTTGTTCCACACCAGAGTGGGACCTCAGAAAAGAGTATACTTGTTGAAATTTGTTCCAAACCTAATTAAAGGTGCTGGAGGAGCAGTGCTGAGAGAATCTGCCAGGCGTCTTGATGATACGATCAGAGATGGTTAAAGAAAACTGCCGTACTGCCCTAATCATTCCTTCTCCCTTTTTTTCCCTGCCTCCCCCTTAATATTTTTTCCAGGTGCGGTTAGAGTGGCCAACAGACCTCACAGTGAACCCTCTGGACAATTCACTGTATGTGCTGGACAACAACATCGTCCTGCAGATCTCTGAGAACAGGCGCGTGCGGATTATCGCGGGGCGCCCCATTCACTGCCAGGTGCCCGGCATTGACCACTTCCTGGTGAGCAAGGTGGCCATCCACTCCACCCTGGAGTCCGCCCGCGCCATCGCCGTGTCCCACAGCGGCATCCTCTACATCGCAGAGACCGACGAGAGGAAAATCAACCGCATCCAGCAGGTCACAACCAACGGGGAAATTTCTGTCATTGCTGGAGCCCCGTCAGATTGTGACTGCAAGATTGATCCTAATTGTGACTGTTTTTCAGGTGAGCAGATGCTTTTTATTTCCTGTCTGTCATCTGTTGAGATTCTCTGGTAAAGCTGCAGATCAGCAAAGTAACAAGGGGAAGGAGAGACAAGCAATGATTGAGTTTCCTTGGAAAGCCCAAAACCTTATCAGCAGATCTTCATGAATTTAATCCATTGACTTCTGAGATGTGAGTCTTCCCTTGCCATTCGAGGGACTTCAGGATGGTCCTAGATTTTTCTCTTTTGATACAGTGATTACACACTGTTCAGAATTAGTTCCAGCTCTGCCTTGCTGTGTCATTTGTCAAAGCTGCATTTGCCCCTATTGGAGATGGTACCAAATTGTACCTAAATGTTACTGGAGCAGGCAGCCCTCTCAGCAAGAGGAGTACCAAGGGGTTTCATATCAAGTGCAAAACACCAGCTTATGCCTTCTCATCACTCATGTCATACTGCACCACCAGCAAACATACTCTGCAGAATTTCTTTTTCTTTGTGTGTTTCAAACTGGAGCCAGTTCCAGGGCTGCAGTGCATGGCTGGACATTCTCAGCAGCACAGCCACTCTCCCCTGCATGCACCAAAGCAAAGTGTGGCTCTTTTATTTCATAAAAACATAATGGGACAAAGGGCAGCATTCCCATACAGAGGTGTGCAGTATGTTGCCATCTTGTCATCTCTAAGAACCGCCATGTTCAGCTCCATAATAATGTCATCATAATTCTTAAGCCTCTCATTTCAAATAAAAGGTTAATTACTGACAAGGAAACATTAAGTATGTCAAAAACAGAGAGGAAAAAGTGCAAATGGTCTTCTAGAGAAGGTGGGTTGCTGACCTAGCGTTGTGATGATAATCAAAGGTTCCATGCTTTGCCAAGTGCTGCCAGCTTTAGTGGTGGCTGCGGGAGACCAGTGAGGAACAGAATCCTGGACAGGAATTGAGGAAAACTACTCTCAGTGCTGAAAAATGAAAAAAACTGTGGCAAATATAATGATTGTGCCAGCCTGGTTTGGTGAAAGGCAGGGTCAGCTTGGCAGAAAGATTCACTGATTTTTCCATTTCCAAGGAAGCATAGGGTGTGCTCAAACACTCCAGCAATTTCGTGTCTCAGTCAGGAGAAGGAGAGCAATACACGCAGTAATGTGGTTTTCCCTAAGAGTGAGGTTTAATATGCTTTCTTGCTATTTACAGAAAATCCTGCTCATGTAAACTCATTTTGATAGATGCATACAGACCGTGATAATGCAAAGATCCTTTTGAAACCTTAAATGACACAAATCAAGTAAATTGTCAAGAGATACTGAAAGGGATTGTTTCTCAAGGAGCTTTTTGGCTGCTGTTCTGATTTTGTTTTCCTGCAGTGTTAAGTTTTTAATAAGTATAAACTAATCTTTCTTTCAGTGCTATTTTAGCTGAATTACTGGGTTTTATTTTCTTTTTATTTACAACACAATTCTACTTTAACAACATGCTAACAGACAGTAAGTAGGGAATGAAACTTCAGGTATCATGGTCTTTTCTTTCAAAATTCTGCATTAAAGCTTTCCTGAACAGCAGGGTTTGGGACTCAGCAAAAACGCTGTGAATTAGATAATTTATATTCCTGTTTGTCTTCACTGAGACTAATTTAGAATTGCACCAACCTTAGATAATAGGGATTTAATTAGTTGGAAGAGGATATTGTTTTATTGACCTGTAAATGATACTGCAGAGAAGCAGCATGTCAGGCTTAGAGGATCAGCTTAACAAGGGCATTAGAGATTGCTAAAATTACCATTTCTCCTCCAGGTGATGGTGGATATGCCAAAGATGCAAAGCTGAAAGCACCTTCTTCGCTGGCAGTGTCTCCCGATGCCACGCTGTACGTGGCAGACCTGGGCAACGTGCGCATCCGCGCCGTGAGCCGCAACAGGGCCCACCTCAGCGACTCCAACCTGTACGAGATCGCCTCGCCCGCCGACCAGGAGCTCTACCAGTTCACCGTCAACGGCACCCACCTGCACACGCTCAACCTCATCACCAGGGACTACATCTACAACTTCTCCTACAGCGGGGACGGGGACGTGGCCACCATCACCAGCAGCAACGGGAACTCGGTGCACATCCGCAGGGACACGAGCGGGCTGCCCCTGTGGGTTGTGGTGCCGGGGGGACAGGTCTACTGGCTCACCATAAGCAGCAATGGGGTTCTCAAAAGGGTCTATGCCCAAGGCTACAACCTGGCCCTGATGACATATCCTGGAAACACGGGGCTTCTAGCAACCAAGAGTGATGAAAACGGATGGACAACTGTGTATGAGTAAGTGCATGACATTAAATGGCTAGTGCAAGGAACCCTATTTTATGAGGTCTGAAACTTACCTATGAGCACTGAAACTTTTTTTAGACAGGTATAGTCATTTAAAAAGACACCCTGCTACTAACATTGTGTGAGACAGGACAAGCAGGGCAGTTGCACAAGCTTTTAAAATAAAGCACTGCCATTTCTTTGGTGCCTAAACCTGTCATATGTAAAAGCTCTGTGCATAGTGCCTGTTAAGTGCAGCAGAAATTGCCTGAAATTACACTTCATTTGCACTTTATTGTTATGAATCTGTTTCTTTAAATGAAAAGATGAGATTTTTTTTTTTTTTGGGTAACTTAAGAGGTACAGGCAAGTTGTGATATGAATCAGGAATTTGCAAAATTCCCGAAGAGGGCAAAAAGGGGAAAATTAGCATACTCATCAGAAAACAGGGCATTGCAAAGGAAATTGAGAATCACAGTGGAAGGAATATCCAAAGACAAGAATGAGCCTGTCTCTACCAGCAGGGGAGGAAGATCGGTAATAATAACAAAAGGATATTTAATAGCAAAAGGCTGTATATTAACGGGAGTAGGAAAGGCTTCATAAACAAGACCACTGATAGAACTTCCAAAAAGCAAGACAATATAGTTAAAGATGGAGTCAGGACATCCCAATCTGGTCCCAGAGAAAGAATAACCCAAGAGAAAGTTCATTTTTGATTTATAAAGAAGTGTTTTGTATCAGGATTTCTCATTATTTGTAATTAATTGTCATAATCCCTGTTTGAGGATGCAACAAGTGCTGGATGGAAATCATGTTCCTAGTTCAGAGTCCTTAAGGAGCATAATAGTGCCTATTTTCTGTGGAATGTAGGAGTTCGTGGTCAAAAACTGAAATGAAAACCATCCAGGTGAGATTGGAACAAAAAACTCATTGATAAGAAGTGAGTTACTGTCTGAGTCACCTGGAGAGGTACTTGAGTCCCTGTCATTACAGGGTTTTAGAATTATAATTTCTTCAAATGAAAGTAGGATAAAAGCACAGAAAATGCTGCCTAGTATGTGGGTTTTTTTATTCAACAGGATGTTTCTTCATCCTGTTCTCTATTATTCTGACAAAGGCTAAATTAATAGGGTGGCATAAGTATAAGCCATTAGAGAGGGCCTTTTTTACAATACCTGGGAAAACAAAAGCATACAGGGACTTCCTGGTTCAGTTATCATTATCAAACATCTATTGATGGAAATTTAAACTCTCCTGCAACAACAGAAGCTCACTGATACCCTGGTGCTGTTCAAACACTGATCAGAGTCACCTTTTATAAACAGAACTGACTGTAAATGTATGCATGCTTTTTTAAAATAATTTCAGTGCTGAGAGTTAGCCATTTATATCCCCACTTGATGATGATGTCAGTCCAGACCACAGACCAGTGACACTTTCAAAGAGCCTTCACAGTAACTCCATGTCATGTCTATTAAAATGCTGAACAGCAGGCCTTGTAGCAGGGCCTTGATTGTTAGAGCATGGGAGAGCAGATTATCTTCAGTCATGTGCCTTTTAGTCCTGGCATTCTTACTCTGTCCCACTGACACTGACCATAAACCATTTCACACTATTGTTCTTGCTATACTATTGCTTGGTCCTCTTTTTAAAGTATGGCTCAAGTGTTGAAAGATCTTTTAAAGTACTTTACCTGCTTGCAAGTGTCTCCTGCTATGTGTAGTATTGACTTATTCTGTGCCTTGGGAGGATTTTTATGATGTATATGATTAACACAAAGAAATTTTGCTAAATTAAACAGTTTTATATACTTTCCTAGCTTTAACTACAGGATGGATAACACTGTCCTCACCAATGCTTTGAGTTGTCCAGGCTTTGCATGACCACACACTCCTGCCAGCCTACATCAGTCAGGGAAAATTAACAGAATTACAACTTTAGCATTACAAAACAGCAATGAAATTAAATAATGTCAATTCAAAAAACCATGTCATTATTACTTATATTCAATCCAATATATTAAGTCATTTTATAATACATTACAAATTTCTCAGTGACTGAAACACAGAATGTCACCTGATCTACTCCAGTCAGAGGGGCAGTGGGCTGTAATCACCTCTGTGCTGAATAGTTGTGCTTTCAGGAGATGCTGCTCACCTGCTGCCGTGAATAGATCTTGGGCTGTGATGGTCTTAGTTATCTTTTAACCAGATACTGTTTTCCAGGGAGGGCACATTCTGTACTGACAGCCAATTTCAGTTTGAAAAGTAGAATTTTTTGAAGGGTTTACTTATTTATATGAATTGCTTGTGAGCACCATGAGAATGTAACACTGGAACTAAAAGCAACTTTCAAATTGCTTCAAATCATCTTCGGTGCTTTAGCTAGATTTGCATTCACATCCAAAAGTTCAACCCATGGCACTGTCAAGCTGAAATAGGGATGAGTTTGTTTAACAACACATACCACACATACTTGGGAATATGAGCAAAGATAATGACCTGTTCAGAACATCTACCTTTATGTCAGATTCACTCGCAGAGGGAAATTATTAAGAGGTAGAAAACCACCTACAAAAGTACTTGTCATCCATCTACTCTAATCTGATGGAATTGAAGTGCTGAAAGAGCTCTTGCATACAATTATAGCTAATGTACAATTTTAAGTCATCTAGATTTCTTTTAATATTGTGCCATTAAAGCTGTAAAAGGGGAGGGGAAGTGCTGGTCGTCTATTAAATCAAGGACAAGAAAACACCTGCAAGAAACAACTCTCTCTGAAAAAATTAATTAGACCACTTTCCCTTTGAAATTATATAACTCTTAACTGTGCTACATATAGAAATGCAAATGGATTGTGAAGCAATATCCCCATGTGTGCATTTCAAATACTGGTGAGCATTTCCTCATGTGAGTACTGAAATCAATGCAATTATTTGCATGATTAAATGGTCACTGACATGATTAACAGTGGCATAACCGAGCCCCAAATTAACATTAAGAAATATGCCATGATTCCACCCCTATTAGTATGGGCAGGACATTGCAGGAGCTGAGTCCCAGTGTGCTGCTATTCATCATGTGGAAGGTGACAGAACCTGTCCTCAGAGGGCTGAGTTTCTTGGAGCAATCTGGAAGAAAAAAAACCCTTTAGATGATCATGCTGTGGAATCAATACTGAGACACTCTTCTGCCTGAACTCCTTGAAGTCAGTGGGACCATCTACATGAGTGAGAGGCCGCTGCCGTGTCTCGGGTCTCATGGGGAGTCAGCACCTTCCTGGCCAGCCAGCCAGGAACAGTTTATCCCATTTTCAGCTGGACAGGGAGTTCTGTATTTCAGCAGCAGCACTATCAGCAGCCAAACTGGATCCTTAGTGAAGATGGATCCCATGTCTTGAGCACAAGTACATTGCAATAAACCAGCTGTATTTGCACCTTAAAAATGCAGGTTTAGAGGATTTTCTGTGGTACAGTAGCAAATCCAAATAACCTACCAAGCTGTCACACCTGTTTGATCAAGCAGTAAATGAAATATAACTGCCTGATGTTCATGGAGTTTTCTAATGATGAAAAGTAGTGATCTGAGTCAATTTTAGTCGCTGCCTGTGGCATCCAGTCAACTTGCACAGAACTGCCATAAGGGGAGAATGTAAATAAGTCACACAATATATATATAAGGGCAGTGAGAGGTGAAAAGGAGAGAGATTATTTTGAATTTAACATTTGATTAATTTTAACTTATTTGTAAAAAAAAACCACAAGATGTTCACTAGTTTATTCTCCAGTGTTTGTTTGGAAAAGAACAGCAGCTCTGTTTTTCTTTTTTTGTATTGGAGGGAGGACAAATCCTGATATTTTTTCACCAATAGTTCTTGTGACATATAGATTTTATCTGACTAATTAGGGGCAAATAAAGATCCTAGAGAAATTATGCCAATACCTGAAAGGGAAGAACAAAGCCAGATCATCTGCTGGTGTGAAGGGGAAGAGCTTCATTGGCGACAGTGCAGTTCCACCAGCTGATATACCAGTCTGGTCTGTGAGAGGAGACAACTAATAAAACATGAAAACTTAATTATGCTTTCATACCTGCACAGTAAGTTTCTATTTTATGAAGATGAGTTGGTTTTGCTCATGCAAATACTCTGCAATATCAGTGAGTTGTCTTAGGTGAATAAAAACATGTCACCATCAATAAGATTTTTAAGATGTGAGGCATTATTATGAAACAATATCAAGCACCAAGCAATGCTCTGTTCTGGTTTCTGTGTTAACCATCAGAAAGAAGAAATAAGTTGATAGAACTGAAAAGACCTGTTAGAAATGCTGCTCCTGAGCTCTGGAATTAATTATTGACTTTTTGGTAACATGGCCTGATTCACAATCAAGTACCTTGAGCCACAAGAATTTCTTTAGCACTGATGAAGTTTAGGTGAACTGAAATGTGGTGCTCTAGATTCTAGGTGAGAAGTTCCTGCTGATTTAAGCAGACCCATGGGAAAAGAAACAAAAGAGCAAAACCCATGTAGGCAACTTATTTCCTGCAGATCTCAATGTAATTTTATCACTGTTGTTATGCTTTAGGTCCCCTTTTTACATTCACCACTCATATTATGTGTGTCACACATCTGTGACAAAAGGCAGCTTTTAAGTGTTGCAGAAGGTAAGAACTGGTTTTATTTAATCTTACGGGTACGAAAAGGCTGTTTTAGGGGTGAGTTGGATGCCTGACCACCGAGTGACCTCCAGTGGCCTTGTTCCTGCATCGCAGCCCTCTGGGGGAAGCCCCAGCCAGCTGTGAGCAGCACAGAAACCTCTGGCAGAGGCTGAGTGATGTAGGTAGCATCTCATTGTATTCCCAGTTGTATTTGATCCAGCACCACTGAAAAAGACTCCAAGCAGGAATTCAGACTAGGTACTGAATGCATTTTGAGTGGTTAAATAGACCAATTCTTACCTTTTTACTTACTGCACAGTGTTGATAATGCTTCCTACTTCTTTCACTATTTATTCTGCTTTTAGGAGTATCTACACGACAACAGTGGTGTATTTTCATGGCTCTTTAACATCATTTTTCAGGTATGACTCTGATGGGCACCTGACTAATGCAACCTTCCCGACAGGGGAAGTCAGCAGCTTCCACAGCGATGTTGAAAAACTGACACGAGTGGAACTTGATACTTCAAACAGGGAGAATGTGATCACAGCCACGAACTTCTCAGCTACCTCTACAATATATACTTTAAAACAAGGTAATAAAATCATTTCTGTTATTTCTTCCCTAATCACTAGACATTACTGCATTCTTAACTGTCGGCCAGAAAGAAAAAAACCACATTAGAATTAGTTCATTTGTTTCTCCCTTGTTTCAGCACCAACAGCTGCAATTCTGCTGGGCTACCAGTTAGAAACAAGCCAAAAGTGAATTCTTCTTCTCCTAGAAAAATTCCATGGATAAAACCTAATTATTGAAATTTCTGATGTCTCCAAGCTTTACATGCTACTTTCTGCTTCTATATTTGGAGGACTTGGACTAATCTGTAATACGCTGAGCTTTGTTATTCTAAGAAATACTTCCCAGAAGAATGAAAGCTTCCACTGACATTTTAGCACTGAAATGCCTTCTTTGGCCAATACTGTGTATTCTTTCTGGTAGTTCTGTGACCTGGTGACAGCACTTGGAGGAAGGGGGAGAACGTGACCCACCTCTGCTAGTGGCTACCTCGGGGATTAGATTTTGACTCAACTCCTGTAGACACCCCAGTATTTCCCTGGTAATATCATATATCTCAGAAAAAACCCTGCTTTCTGCCTAATGGAAGTGCCCCAGTGTCCTCCTGCAGATTTTGCAGATTTACCACCAGAGTTCTGGGCTTACATAGTTTAATCAATCTGGGGTCTTTCATCCTTGTTGGGTTTTTTTGTTGTCAGTGGATTTCTCAGCCTTTGAGAGAGCAGGTGGGAAATAGATGTCTTTCCAGGTCTGCTGTAGAAAAGCTTTGTAGCCGAGCACATCACAGAACTTTTCTTTCTCTCAAGTTTTGATCTATAAGAAAAAAACTAGGAAGAACTCATCTCACAAGATACCCACTCATTCCTCTTTACTATTGTGTGGTAGAGGCAGCACTGTATAAATAGAAATAATTATATCGTTCTGTCACCTGTTAGGCTTTGTCCAAGTGACTCCATCTGCTCTCTGCACCGTCTGCTGCCTGATCTGTCTGTCCTTAAATCTGAAACTCTTCAAAGTTGCTAAATTATCAAAGTCTGTCTCAGCAAAGTGCTTGCACACAACAGGCAGCGCCAGAAATTAACAGCTCTAGTTATTATTGTATGTGTCTCATAAATTTATATCATTTACATGTTTACATATCTCTGAAAAACCAGCACAAAGCACCATGTGAATAGCCAGTCAGGTGTGGTGTCCTTACATGCAATTATCTTTACTTTCTGGCATACCCTACTGTTTTCCTTACATTCACATGTCAAGAGCTGGACCAGTTACTTCTGTGTGGACTGGCTTAAAAAAGGGGATGCTTTGGATACTCCCTAGCTGGAGTGAGTTCAATCTCACTGTAAGGGTGAGACTTTTGTATGTTAGCACTAAAGTCAGGCTCATGTTGGAGTTCCCCCTGGCAGCTGAGCTGCAGGAACCTTCACAGCCCAGCCTGAGCAGATGCCAATGTGGCAGAGCGCTGCCTGCAGAGGAGGAATTACACTGCCCAGGCAAGGGAAAGGAGCTCCAGTGTCTGCTGCCTTCATAGACTCTCAGTGGAGACCTCCACACACTTCTGGTAGTTTTGGGGAGGAGAGGGAGGCTGTGCTGGGTCACCCCAGCTCCCTTAACAGCCCTCAGTGGCACAGTCCTGAGCCTCTGGAGCTGCTCACTGTGCCACCACTGCTGATCCATTCATTTTTCTGGCCACAGTCACTTCCCAGTCATTCTGTTGCACCAAGCTTCAGCCTGGTGGCTGATCATCCCTGTGCCTCAGCCCAGGGTCCTGCTGCTAATGGGGAAGAGGACAAGCTTTTTGTACAGTGACACAGGGAAAAGGGACAGAATGGGAGACTGGCTGTCATCCTAGATATTTGGAAACCAGCTTCCTTGTTTGACCTCAGATATTCTTGCAGTTTTTCAAGCAGTGTATTTTCCTGTTGGGATCTGCAATGTGCTAAGGTCATCACAATAGCAGTGGTCAGTACTCAGCTTATGGTTTTACATACTCTTAAGTTGAAAGCAAAAATTCTTTATTCCTGCTGCAGGAAGCTTTCACAATGGAAATCATCAGGCCAAATGTAATAAAAAGCTCTTCAGACTTGGGAAGGACTGGAGGTTACAGCTTGCAAAACTCACACTTGTAGTTAGGGTTCAACTGTGTGTTACCTCCCTGGGCTACAAACTGAGCCCTGTTGTGCCTAGAATTTGGTTTATAAATCTGGAGATCTGTATTTCTCTCTGATTTTTGTTGTTTTTGACAGATAACACTCAGAACATCTACCGGATCAGCCCAGACGGGTCTCTGAGAGTCACCTTTGCCAGTGGAATGGAAATCACGCTTAACACGGAGCCTCACATTCTCGCAGGGGTTGTCAGCCCCACGCTAGGGAAGTGCAACATCTCCCTCCCTGGAGAGCATAACTCAAATCTCATTGAATGGAGGCAAAGGAGGGAGCAGACCAAAGGCAATATCTCTACGTTTGAGAGAAGGCTAAGGGTAAGGCTTCCTCTTGTAAGTGCAGTGTGCCTTTTGAAAGCCATTGAAGTAAAATCATGTTGAAATGTTATACTTTGTAAGAATAAAAATTCTGTATCAGTGGTGGGCCCCAGCCATGAATTTCAAAACCAAACTACTCCAACAGTTTCAGGGATGTTTGATCTCTGTTTGATTTTGATTGTAAGATTTGACCTCAAGACATAATTAGTTCTTTTCTCCCCATTCTTTTTCAACTAAGAACTTAATTATGGCTTTGGAAGAAGCTGTGAGCAAAGGACAGTGCACAGTTACTCTGGCACAGCCGCAAAGTTGGAGTCACATTTTGCCTCTCTCAGATCTATCAACTCTTTTTCATCTGGGGGAGCTGAGGGGTGCCAGCTGCTGCCTAGGGCAGAGGCTCTTGCAGGACACACTTTGGGTGTCCTTCCTTGGACTCAGAATGATGTAGAGCCTCCCTGTGTATCCCAACAGGCTGTGTATTCTTTCTGCCCTCTGCCACAAGCTCTCAAACCCCCAGCTCCCTCTGGCTGGGTTACACCACAGCTCCAAAACAGACTTGCTTTAACATTGCATCGTTGGTTTATTTTTACCTATGAGTACAATGACAGATGGTCAACTTTTAGTATTTAATTACATAACACCATGGCTCAAGGAGATTGCTACTTTGCTAAACAGGTTTTTTATTAAATCAGTTCTGGTTTTCACATGAATACCACTTAAAATGTCTGTACCAATAGTACAACTGGGAATTTTGGCCTTAAAATTACTGTGTTATTGACTACAACCTTTCTGGATAGGAATTATATCTGAAGGTACACCTGTTAGCTCTGAAAATATAGAGATGGTTATTAAAATCTCTGGATTGTCAAAACCACCAAAATCAAAACCATCTCATTTTGATTATGAGATACTCTACATTTTTTTAAGTGTACCATCTGTTTGCTTTTCAACTGCTCAATCAAAAATACAAGACTTGGAAGATCTGGCCAGACTGGGCATTCTATGTAAAACACTTGTTTGAAAGGGCATTGTTCAGATTTGACAGTCACAGTTACTTTTTAGGATCTTGCAAGCAGGCAAAAGCTTCTTTTCGTTGTTCTTGCCCACCTTCTGCCTCCTTCCTCTCTAAATTAGTGTGAGGCCTCATAGCCCTGCCTGGGGAGGTAGGTGAGCTTAGCACTGTGACAAACATTAAGATGGCAGGATCCAAACTGTGGCTTCCTGGGCTCATGCTACCTGCTCAGTTGAAGGCTTTCTGTGTGACTTTGTGATTAAATAACAGTATGGCACATTTTTCTGCAGGAATCTTATGTAATAAGATGGTAAACAGAAAGGATGTAGTCAGTCATCTATTCTGCTTACATTGCCAGGGACTGGTTGTTTGTCACAATTCTGTTTAATACAACTACTTCATCTTGCAGAGTTTCACCATTATGCAGTTTGTATTTTCTATTGTTGAAATTGACTGCAGTTTCTTTTGCATTTCCACTTGTTTCTATGGGATCTTTAACACTGCCTAGCCAAAAAAAAAAAAAAAAAAAAAAAAAAATCACAAATTGGTTAGGATTAAATGCATTCTGGCTGGAGGCATAAGATATTAATTGAAATATTTGGTGGACAAAACCACTCATGTATTCCTCTTCCTCCCCCTTCACTTTCATCCAGAGAGAGGATGGCTGATGTCTTTTACTCTTTGTCCTTCTAAAAGTATACAATAGCAACACAGCTCTGAAACGTTGCATTCTTATTTCTGTAAGCTGTGTCTTTTTATACCTACCCAAGATCAAGAGGACTTAGGAATTGTCCTGCCTGCTCAGAAGGACAAGCCAGCTGCCTGTATTGCAGTCCTGGCTGTACTCAGCTCTGGGACTGTTGTTCTGAGAGCTGCCAGGGCAAGGCTGGAGGGAACCTGGTGGGATAGCACAGGTTCCTCTAAAGGAGGATTTTAGAGTAGAAAGGAGGAGAAATGTTAGAATCATAGAATCATTTCTATTTAAAAAGATCTCTAAGGTCATCAAGTCCAATTGAATTCTGCACAAAGAGACACCACGAAATAGGCACAAGAGAAAGGGACAGATGGACTACTGAGGCTGGTAAGACCATGAAGAATGACTTCAGGGAACAGCAGAAATATCTGGATCCTGGAGTTCAGCTTTAGCACTGAGACACCTGCATGGTATGCTGGTGGAATGGAGAGTCAGTGGAGATGGAAGGAGCTGGAACAGTAGAGAAAAGGGATCTACCCAGAGACAGCTCTCTTTTCTTGGTGATTATAGGAAATGCAGCACAACAGGAACAAAAGTACCATCCTATAGTGTTTTTGAAACAGTATACCAAATAATGATATGGATTTAGGACTTGCTGTGGACAGATCCTTGAGTACTGCTGGGAAAAAAAAAATTAGTATAATTGAAAGTCATTATGCTGGATGAGATTCTGGACAGACCTTCTGAAAACTTTTAGTGAGTTATATTTTTAAAATAAAGCATTTAAACACTTAATATGCCATGCCTGGCACAATAGGAAATGTGTTAGAAAGCTTGCAATGTAGGGCAGAAAGAACTATGCTGAACTTTGAAAATGTATGTAAAGAAAAGCTCTAGGGACTGGAGCAGGTCTCAATGGAAATGAACAGACTTGCAGGAGCCCTCAGTTAAAGAAAAAAACCCAGCACAATGGAAGAGTTTTCTAAGAGAGAAAAAAATAGCATAGAAATGAGGTATAAAGATGTTACTTAGAAATCAGTCCTGATACCATCAGTGAAACAAACGGCTTTGACTCCTAAAAGGTACAAATTAGAAGGCAGGTAGCTGGGGATGAGATAAAGGGTGACCTACTTGAAGAGAAGAAAGAGAATAAAGCTTTTCCTTATCTGCCTGGTCCTAACTTTTTTAATTCTTATAGCAATTAGCAACCATCTTGAAAGCATGTCACTCTATTAGTGTTATTTCCAGTTTTGGAAAGAGGCTGCTGTGAGCATGTTCTGAATAATGCTGGAAACATTGGTTTTTCAAAAATTGGATTTCTGCATGGTGTGAATTCCCTGCTCTGGAGATAGGACAGAAGTAAGTTAACTGAAATGATGGAACACATCTAACTTTATCTCAGGGTCTAAATCAATGTGGGAAACAGAAATTAACCACAGGTTTCCTTTAAGTGAAGAACTGCTTGCACCAGCATTTCCTGAACATATATAAAAGAGTCTGTGGGCATGTATGCATTTTATATTAATAATAAATCTATGTACAATCAGGCATTTTAACATCAATCTTAATCTAGCAAGACTTCTTTCTTATCAATTGAACAGCTATTTTAATTGACTTCTAAAAATGAAGCAAAGACTGCTGTTAAATCTGATGAGCATGATGCATAGTAATATTCTGATTAGAATGCAGCTCTGCTCCCTCCTGACTTTTGCATAACTAGAGGAACATGGCATTGGATGCAGTCCAGGTTTTATAACTGAATGTCTACAAAATTGAAAATTGAATGCTTGGCTGGTCTTAATTTTTTCTTTTTTTTTTTTTTTTTTTTTTTTTTTTTAATAACAACAACAAAAGTAACTCACTGGCCTCAGTTCAAAAGTCCTGCAGACACAGGCTTTGACAGCCATGTTCATTATTGCACTTAGCAAATGATCTCTCTTTATTTACCAGTCTTACAGCAGATTATAAAGATGGGACCAAGTCCTCTGCCAGGGTGTATGAGTTTACTTTGGCCCAAATCAAAACACAGACAAGGAAAGAATGCAATTATCTCATCTGGCTTACATATCAGGCAGGGTGGAATGATGTGTGGAATTAAATCAAAAGAAATGCACATTTATCTGATACTTACACCACAAACTTTCTAGCTAAAAAAACTAATAGAAGTAGAGTCAACAAATGTTTAAAAAATATAGAATAAACATATCTTTTTATGCACTTAAAATATTACTGAAGTCATGTGAATTTTCTCCCTATTTTCATTAGCTGGTATTCCAAACTGACATTGCTTTCAGAAACCAGTTTTCCCTGGCTCATAGCAGAACACAAGTTTCAGCCACTCTCAGGGGGCTCCTTGCTATGGTTTATGTATCTTGAAAGCATCATCTCATGAAGCCACAGGGATTTGAAATCAGCTTGTCAATAGCAACACTGAGATGAGTCCTCCTACCCATTTATGATCCTGTCTTGCTTTGAGAAGGGTGTTAAACTTCACTTTAATAGAAGAAAGTAAACAAATGAGACATAAAATGTGCAATATAAGGGAAGTATTTTAACCTTATTTTAACTCCGTGAGTTTTCAATTACTGCTGCTTTCCACTTCACTGCTAATTCTGCCTCTGTTTGGTTCTCATTCTTACTTTTTGTATAGTCTCTGAAATTCAGATTGCAAGCAATTTGTTTTCAAGGCTCTTCTTCCTCCTAACTGCATTCTACAATGATAGTAATAGCAATAAGAACATTAAACATGTACATAGAACATAAATGAATAAGACATTTCCTGCTAGCTTTTCAGCCACCAAGAGGATTTTTTTTTTCAGAAATTTTAAGAAGTTTGCTAAAAAATATATTATATTAAACTTAAACCATCAGTCTGTATGCAAGCAAATGTAGCTGAACTGAGCATCACATATTACTTGGGCTCCTTAACTATCATTAGAGCATAAATTGGAATAGTTACAACAGGCTTTGGGGGTATATAGGTATTTTACAGCTATTGTAAATTAACACTATTATAGTTAGACACGTGTGTATATAAAGCTCCAGAAATGGTAGTTGAAGAAAGAACACCTGCTTCTTCTAGATTCTCAGATTATGTTGTATCTAAAAACAGAAAGAGGAACAAAAAAGAAATGTTCATTATAATCACATCTTGAATTATTAACCAGGGTTTATTAACCATTTACTCCGTGACTGTGCCCTCAGGTCTCAGAGAGGAGCAAGCACTGAGCCATGCTCTGTGCTGACACCTGCACTGGCATTGGCTGTGCTCTAAGGAAGTTATTCATGGGAATAGAGTGATCAGATAAAATGTGGTAGATTAATGCAACAAGCACATTGAGCATTGATCTGAAAAAGACATGGCAATGAACAATATTTTATGGTTCTTTAAATTATATATCTGATTTAAATGGTGTTTAATAGAGACTTCCCAGGGACTGAATGATCTAAGGATGCCATCCTCTAAGGATGATGATAGCACTGGATAAATGTATTTTGTCTTCATGAATCTGACTCAGTTCTGAACTTGATTTCAAATTGAGTATTGGGCTGTGTTCCATCTGTCAGACACAGCGAGTTGCTGGTCCCAGATGTGGTGAGAGCAGCAACAAGGAATGTGGCCAGTGCCAGGCACGGCTGCTGCTGGCTCTCAGCAGTCTGGAAGGGAGGTGGTTTTGTGAGGAACATGAGGACACTGGTGAGCAGGGGCTGCAGGAGCTGCCAGCACAGCTCTGCCCTTCGCAGCACCAGGATGTGACCTGGGCTGTCCCAGAGCACCAGCTGACCTGCCAGTGTTAACAGAGCTCAAGAGAGATGTGAGATAATACATCTTTCTTAGTTTGTGGATTTTAACTACACATCTTTGGCTGAAATCAAGAATTTAATCCACAGCTGAGAAGAAAGAATTAAAAATCAGGAAAAGGTGAGAGCAGAGGTGAGGGTTTATCACATGGAAACATCCTGTAATGCCAAATATAATAACACTGAATGCAAGGAGCAATTTTTTTTTTTTTTTTTTGGTCCTTCTGTTTCTCATCTGAATCTTTTCTATTTTCTTGTCTTCAGTAAGGCCCAACTCATAATGTTAAACCATTGCTCAGTTTGATTAGGGCTGGCACAGACTTAGGATGCATTGTGTTCTTACCATGCTGTACCTCTGTGTTTAGACCCACAACAGAAACCTGCTCTCCATTGACTTCGACCACATAACCAGAACAGGAAAGATTTACGATGATCATCGGAAATTCACTCTTCGAATTATGTATGACCAGACAGGACGCCCCATTTTGTGGTCCCCCATCAGCAAGTACAATGAGGTCAATATCACTTATTCACACTCTGGATTAGTCACCTATATCCAAAGAGGAACCTGGACTGAGAAAATGGAGTATGATGCCAGTGGGAATATCGTCTCCAGAACATGGGCAGATGGTAAAATATGGAGTTACACATATCTAGAAAAGGTAAATTCTTTTAAAAGCGGGGTTTGTGCCAAGACAAAAAAAAATTGGGGTATATTATATTAATTATATTATATTATATTATATTATATTATATTATATTATATTATATTATATTACATATTATAGTATAGTATTATATATATTTTGAACAATGTTATAATGCTGCCTCTTGCAAGAGTATTTAAGACTTTTAAAACAGAAAATGCATAGAATTACATAACTACATAAAAATGTCTCTGGATATGCTCAGACCTACATGTCACATGCTCAAACCTGTCATAGTTTAGTTCTGAAGAAAGTTATCAGCACCTCAGGTTTGTTTAATTGGTAGGTCAAAACAACCTTCTGGTCTCAGCCCATGTTCAAGTGAACAAAGGACACCCTAACTGCTGAAAATCATGTTGCTACTCTGGATAACAGTCAGAAAGATTACAGTCCTGAAAGAAAACTTTTTTTCACACCACAAATAGTTCTTTTAAGCCAAAATTAGGAACCCATGAGCACAAGCTTACCTATTCAGTGCTGTTATTTTAAACAAGGGATTGGATTGATCCTGTGAGGAGAAAGCTTACTGCAGTATTTATGGGGATATTTAGGGGGAAAATATTAGTGTGAAATGAGTTATTTCTCTGCTTTTATGGTGACTTTGCATTTAAATTCCCTTAATATTGTAAGTTTCATGTATGTATAGAGGCAATGGTCACAAAATGTGAAGATAGATATTGTACAAACCAAGTAGGCACCCCTTCATCTGTAGTAGCATTTTTTTTGGTCTTGTCTTTCAAAACTAGAAAGCCAGTCTGTATTTTTAGAGCTCTCAGAACTCAGTGCAAACTCATATTCAAAGTTTTTTTTAAATAGCAGCATCTTGGCCTATCCAATACACCCTGAGTTAGCAGAACATTTTCTCTGAACCTGTAAACCACAGGAAAAGGCTATGGGGGGGTGGGGGGCAGAAGAGGTAACATTGATAGGAGGAAATCCACACAGGAAATCCAGTGACTTTGAAGTTACTTGTCTATTATAGAGTTGCAAACGTGTACCTTTAAGATAAACTGTGCTGTACTTATTTTGAATGTATTTACGATCCTCAAAAACTTAAACCTAACCCAATGAAAAAAAAAAATTACCAAGACTGGAAAATGCATAGAAATGTGATTCCTCCTTGTCTGCATGCAGTGTGGTTCTTGCACGTGTTAACAAGATTGGCAAACCCCAGGAGCTCCAGAATTTTGTTTCAGATAAATTAGTCAGGGCTTTTTTTGTCTGTATGCTCTTTAGCAAATTACAAGTAAACAGGCATTTTCTACAGCTTTCAAATATTTGGGCAATGTGCCTTTTGGAGTAATCTCTAATTTTTTTTCTTTGGACCTAATGGACTGTAGTTTTGGAAAGATGTATGCTTCTTATCTTTCCAAACCACTTTGTTTGTTCTTAGTTTATGATGAGCTTATAAAGTCATATAACTTAACACTGTTATTCTAGAATTCTGCACAAAAGCCAAATCCTGATCTTGTAGAAGCAAGTGGCAAAAATTCACTGGTTCAGGTAGCAGCTTGGGTAATGCTGTAACTTGTCATTAAAAATATGGAAAGTCATTCACACCATGGGCAATAATCTCCCAACTATTTAATGTACTTCTCTGACTGTTGTATCTTGTGCCAAAGAAAAATTAATTCACTGTCAAAATTAGACATTGAAGTATAACTTTGTGGCTCCATTAAAGTCAATAACTCATTGTGTTAATTATGTAATGATTGCTAAAGGTTTTCTGAAGCCTTGTAAGACCCAATAATTCCTTTCATGGAAAAAAAAAATCAATTATATAAGTCGCTTCCAATTCACAGTTATTTAATTCTTCATTTTTATCACTAGATGAGTTAATTGTACATCTTCAAAAATCTCTGCCCCTTAATAAATTAGCTCAAATAAATAAGATTTTAAAAATCACTACAATATGAGCATTGTAAATAATTCTTACCGATGAAATTCAGTTCCTTTTGTTTGGTCACTTTCCTCAATTAGTTTAAACTGTTATAAAATCTCCTGAATACTCCAAACTTGCTTTCAAAATCTGTCAGACAAAACAGATGAGTGTCTGTGTGTCTGCTGGACAGAAATGACACCTAGTGGCGATGCTCAGCATTTGTCTATTCCCAGCAGAGCTCCCAGTAATTGGCCACTGGCTGTTTGTCTTGATACACCACACAGCATCAATCATTATGTGGTTCACCAGGCTCTGGTTGCTTTAATAAAATGACAGATTTTTGGATCTTTTATGAGCTACCCTTTGAAATCCTTTAAAACAATTAGAACCCAATTTGTGCAGAGTTGAAAAATCTATTGTAATGTTATTAGGATGAATTGGGAATTTATTTTTTTTTCTCTTTATGGTATCTCTCTAATAGGCTTGAGAGGATACTCAGTCTCCAGCCCTTGTACTGTCTATCTTTTTATTATCCTGGACAATAGTGAAAAAGCCAAAGCACTTTTACAAAGTGCCGTAAAAATGGTACACAGAGGCACTAAAATTATATTGGGGATGTTTCTGATATTGTTATTCATACTCTGTCAATGGCAGACAGCTTAAAAACAGGCACGGGAGCAGTATATAGAGAGAGGCGTCACAGCAGTGCTAGGAGAGAGTTCAGCCAGTGGTTTACTGCAGACTGGAGACTCTTGACTAAAGGTGGAAGCAAAATAAACACAGTGCATGTTGGAAATGGTTGGCGGAGCAGCAATAAAGTGCTCGGAAAGTGCTCGGTGTGAAGGTCTGTCGTCACCAGTTGGCAGAGGGTGAGCTGGAGTGCCATATGTTGGTGCTCTCTGGCTGCTGCACAGGTGACAGATGTCTTTTGCTAAGAGCAGGAAGAGACACATCTTGGGCAGGCAGGGGGCTGGGGGTGCGGAGAGGATGGCCAAGGCTGAGCCTGTCTCTGGCCCTTTGAATGGACAGTTGGTTTATTTTTCAGAGAAAACTGCCTCAGGGCCAGTGTTACTTAACACCCTGCAGGGCTGATCTTAAGGGGTTTTTTTCTCCAGAGAAGATTTTTGAGCTTAGAGGTGAAAAGATCCTATTTTTCTGATTTATTTCCCCAATGCTCTATGACAAAGGAGTCATGCTGTTCCATGTAAGACTTTGTTTTGTATGATGTCTCAGTCCAGCAGAAGCCTGACAAATTTGCTTATGTCTGGTAGGTTTGAGCTGTGCGCTAAGAGCTGGGCAGTGTTGATACTCCAGCATGACTCAGACAAGGCAAGGAATGTGCAGTGCTCTGGTCCAGCTAAGCCACCTGCCAGAGCTGGGGGAAGGTGACAGAGTTCCCCATACATTTTCATTCTGCGTTTCAATATCTTTGTTTCAACAGTGACTGTTCACCAGCTGGCTTGTGCTGTGACATGGTGACTTTCCATGGTGGGTGAGAAGGTGTATAGAACCCAGACTATAATTATCAATAGAAAAAGTCTGCTGTGCTTGCACATTCATCTGCCAGATAAGCAAACCAGATTTCATTGACCAGCCACAATTAACCAACACAGGGCAAATACCAAGTACCTGTATAGAAATTATATTCTTTGTAAACATTAAAAAGAAGCAATAGAAGTAGTCACACCAAAGAATCTGCAGAGTATTTTCATTCATCTGTAGGCACAGAGATATTAAGAACTCTGGGGCAGTGTGTATTTAAAAGAAGATATAGAGGGAAAGAGCTAGGTCTGTGCTGTAGATAAGCAGAATGCCAATAAAAGCTAAACACCTTGTACATGCACAAAATTTCCCCTTTCCAGCTCCTCTAGACACATCTGCTGGTGCAGGTGCTCTGCCTGTGTGTGAGGAAGAGGTTTCCTCTGTTTTTGCTCCCTGAGAGGATGCCCTAAATATTGCAAAGCAACATAGCAAGTCAGCATGAGGCTGAAATGCTACTGAGAGCCACATCTGCCTTCCAGTTTGGAGGCCCTTACCTCTAGACTTACTATGATTCTCCTCCTGTTTTGTACCACCTTACTGGCCAGGTCTCCTGGACCTGAAAGCTTCACTTGGAATTGTCTAAACAGTAAGAGCAAACTGCAAGAGTGAGTGGTTGTTTCAGCATTTCCATAACCTCCAGGCGCTCACTAGCTGGATCCCCATGTGCTTGATCCGGCCCTTACCGTGCCGTTGCTGTTTGGTTGCAGTCCGTGATGCTCCTGCTGCACAGCCAGCGGCGCTACATCTTCGAGTATGACCAGTCGGAGTCGCTGCAGTCGGTGACGATGCCCAGCATGGTGCGCCACGCCCTGCAGACCACGCTGTCCGTGGGCTACTACCGCAACATCTACACCCCGCCCGACAGCGGCGCCGCCTTCATCCAGGACCTCGGCAGGGACGGGCGGCTGCTGCAGACCTTGTACCCCGGCACGGGCCGCAGGGTCCTCTACAAGTACACCAAACAGTCGCGGCTCTCCGAGATCCTGTACGACACCACGCAAGTCACCTTCACCTACGAGGAATCTTCTGGGGTTATTAAAACAATACATTTAATGCACGATGGGTTCATCTGTACCATCAGATACAGGCAAACAGGTTTGTCTAACTGTGACTACTTTGCTAAAGTTTTTGGCTCCTTAAAATGTGACACTCATTCCTCATTCGCAACACCCTGATCTTGCACATACCTGGCATGAAATTCCATTATTTTTATGTCTACAAGTTTTTATATTTTATGTTTCACTAGAAAAATATGTGTTGTATATCTCTGTGTCTTGTCCATAGGTGAATATAGCTGTCCCACTTGAAATACAGTTTTCTTTTTATTGCTTGGTATGGAATAGCTCTTAGGATGTTTTGTTGGTTTTATTCTTCTATGTGGATATTTGCTAAATACTAAATCAAGTTGGTTTATTGTTTGTATTTCCAAGTTTCCCAGTTTGCACTGTAATATAACATAAATTCAAAAGGACTGCTTACATGAGGTAGGAAATTACCATGTAAAATAAATTTAATTTAGAATTATCTTGTAAGTAAGTAGAAATCAAAATTAGGAATAAAACAGCATTCATTTAAACAAATATTAATAAATTATAAATAATTTGTAGAGCAAGCATTAATAAAGGTTTGTGGGAGAATAATCTAACATGTTCATAGTTAATGGTATTTTCTGAGACTGCTAAGGAGTAGTAAGGCTAAAGGGCATACCTGAGGTCATCTCCCATCTGTCCTAGATCTGTAGGATAAGTAAACCAGGGGCATAACTCATTATTTTTCTTGTTTTTCCTCTTTCCCGTATTTGTTTTGGACAGGTCCACTTATTGGCCGCCAAATCTTCAGGTTTAGTGAAGAAGGGCTTGTAAATGCCAGATTTGACTACAGCTATAACAACTTCCGTGTCACAAGCATGCAGGCCATGATCAACGAGACACCCCTTCCCATAGATCTGTACCGTTACGTCGATGTTTCTGGCAGGACTGAACAATTTGGAAAATTCAGTGTCATTAATTACGATTTAAACCAAGTTATAACCACCACTGTGATGAAGCATACCAAAATCTTCAGTGCCAATGGTCAGGTGATTGAAGTACAGTATGAAATTCTCAAGTCTATTGCTTACTGGATGACCATCCAGTATGATAACATGGGTCGCATGGTGATCTGTGACATACGCGTGGGTGTAGATGCCAATATAACGAGGTATTTTTATGAATACGACGCTGATGGTCAGCTCCAGACTGTGTCTGTGAATGACAAAACCCAGTGGCGCTACAGCTATGACCTTAATGGCAACATCAACTTGCTGAGCCATGGGAACAGCGCGCGCCTCACTCCTCTGAGATACGACCTGAGAGATCGCATTACCAGGCTTGGGGAAATTCAATATAAAATGGACGAAGATGGTTTTCTCAGGCAAAGAGGCAATGAGATCTTTGAGTACAACTCTAATGGTTTGCTGAACAAAGCGTATAACAAAGTGTCTGGCTGGAGTGTGCAATACTGTTATGATGGTCTTGGAAGACGAGTTGCAAGCAAATCAAGCCTAGGACAACACTTACAGTTCTTTTATGCTGATCTCTCCAACCCAATAAGAGTTACTCACTTGTACAATCACAGTAGCTCAGAAATAACATCCCTATATTATGATCTGCAAGGTCATCTCATTGCAATGGAATTAAGCAGTGGAGAAGAATATTATGTTGCTTGTGATAACACTGGGACACCTCTAGCTGTGTTTAGCAGTCGAGGCCAGGTCATAAAAGAAATTCTGTACACCCCTTATGGAGAGATCTACCAGGACACTAATCCAGATTTCGAGGTTATCATTGGTTTTCATGGAGGACTTTATGATTCTCTTACTAAATTAGTTCATCTGGGTCAGCGGGACTATGACGTCATTGCTGGTCGGTGGACGACACCAAATCACCGCATATGGAAGCACCTGAATGCTGTCCCACAACCATTTAATCTCTACTCATTTGAAAATAATTACCCAGTTGGCAAAATCCAAGACGTTGCTAAGTATACAACAGGTAAAAGTAACATGTCCCTGATGAAAATAAAACTTCCTCTTGAATAGTGGTATGGATTCAACATTCCGGAAATCTTTTGCATACAAAAAGTCCCTAATCTTAAATCTATTGAAGTAATTTCTTTAATAGATTGTATCTTACTGAGCTTGATCTGTTTTCTCTATCGTTTATGGTAACCAAGAAAATAATTAATAGCTGCTTCTGTTGCTTTTCTCAGTGCTAAAATTAGGAGAAGAACGGAAGCAGCTTAATTTGAATTCTTTCTATTATAAATAGATAGAGGGAACACTATTGATTTGAGTATAGCTATGCTTTGTAACCAAATAATTTCTTTGCTACAATAAATGCTGTAGCTACTGCAGGAAACATAAATTGATGTGAAATCATTATTTCTGCATAGCTGGAATTTCTTCAGACTGCCCTCACTTTTTCTAGGATTTATGAGCCTTTTTGCCAGCATTCTTTTCTTGTTTTGTAGACATTGGAAGTTGGCTAGAGCTGTTTGGTTTCCAGTTGCACAACGTGCTGCCTGGATTCCCAAAACCAGAGATAGAAGCTTTGGGGACAACATACGAACTTCTACAGCTTCAAACAAAAACCCAGGAGTGGGATCCTGGAAAGGTTAGCAAACATTCTTTTCAGCTGCTTTTAATACTGAATTAAGGAGTTTTAATAGAAAATATTGGATACCAGAAAAAAATGTGACTATATCTTTCAACGTAATAGGCAAAGCAAATTGTTTAAGAATGCTAGAAACTTCAATGTTTTCAGTTATGTACTGGCATCAGAGTGGAGGAGGGGTTCAAAGAGAAGCTTTTAGCAACACAGTGAAGAAAATTTGCAGCTATTTATAGAGAAAATATCTAAACTTGAGGTGCACGATACACTAAAGGGTGAAAGTGTTTGTTGTGGATATTGAAAAAAAACACAGAAAATCTTGTAGAATTAAAAAAACAGAACAGCAGATTTTCATCTTTGTTAGCAAAGATGCCACAAGCACTGGAAAATCACTGAGGGTATAAACAGCTTTACAAGTCAGTAGCTCTGCATAATTATTGCAGGAAGCAGAAATGCTGCTATGGATCTGTAAAGGGTCTGTAAATCTTAGCCTTACTCCAGGGCTCGTTTTCAGTAACAAAGAGCCAGACAGCAGCTATCAGAGTCCAGCAATCAATGTGACTGCAACAGGACAAACTACCGATATTCTGAGCAGGCATTCACATTTTGCATATGAGCATCTGTTAACAAACATGATTTTGCAAAGATGCCTTTCCTCTATTGTAGTCAGGAAAGAGAAGCATAGAGCATTTGAGAGTTCACATTCATGTTTCCAGCATTTAAGAAGTTACCATTCACCAAGTGCAGAAGGCTGTAGGGTCAGAGCTCATGCCAGATGTGAAACATGTCCATGGAAATTTATCACTGGGATGTTAATCTTTTCCAAGGCACAGAAAAGATATAGGTACAGTGTTCAAAGACAAAGAGGGGGTTGAAGTGAGGTTTCTTCTAGCCTCTATGGGGAGCAAGATCTTCAGATGTGATGTACTTGCCTGTTGTTCTAGTGTCTCAAGACCTTCACAACCTGCTTTCCTTAAAGAATGGGCTATAAAAGTCATTACCACGGTTCTACAGAAGATGTAATTAAACACACAGAGACTAAGTAGAGCTACATGAAAGGGCATAGCTTTGAATTCAGGTTTCCCTGAACTGCCAAGGGCTGAAAAACCAGCCATTAGAGTAACAGCTCAAGGGGGAGGAAAAATAAAAAGAACAAATATAAAAATAGTTAATTTATAATTTGGATAAATACATTTCCATTTGTTTCCTAGAAATGAAGGAGTCCAAGAGACAAAAAGCATTACCTTAAGTGATTAAAAAGTATGTGCATATGTCCATGTTCTGTAGGTGTGCATGATACTTCCCAAACAAATTGAAGAATTGAATTCTAAGCAATTAAGAGATGAGTAGGGTGAGATACTATAATGAACTTCAAGGTACCTTTCCTGCAAGCTTGACTGATGCTTTCTTTTCCAGACTATCCTTGGTATTCAATGTGAGCTACAAAAGCAACTCCGAAACTTTATATCCTTGGACCAACTTCCTATGACACCCAGGTATAGTGATGGCAAGTGTTCTGAAGGAGTGAAGCAACTGAGATTTGCAGCTGTTCCTTCAGTATTTGGAAAAGGCATCAAATTTGCTATAAAGGACGGTATAGTGACAGCTGACATTATCGGGGTGGCTAACGAGGACAGCCGGCGCATTGCTGCCATCCTCAACAACGCTCATTATCTGGAGAATCTGCATTTCACCATTGAGGGCCGGGACACCCATTACTTCATCAAGCTGGGCTCTTTGGAAGAAGATTTGGCCCTGATTGGCAGTACCGGAGGGCGCCGCATCCTGGAGAACGGCGTCAACGTGACGGTGTCGCAGATGACGTCGGTGATCAATGGCAGGACTAGACGCTTTGCCGACATCCAGCTCCAGCACGGCGCGCTCTGCTTCAACGTGCGCTATGGAACCACGGTGGAAGAGGAAAAGAACCATGTCCTGGAGATAGCCAGGCAGCGAGCTGTGGCTCAGGCCTGGACTAAGGAGCAGAGGCGGCTGCAGGAGGGGGAAGAAGGAATTCGGGCGTGGACAGATGGAGAGAAACAGCAGCTTTTAAGCACTGGGCGGGTACAAGGCTACGATGGATATTTTGTTTTATCTGTGGAGCAGTATCTCGAACTTTCTGACAGTGCCAATAATATTCACTTCATGAGACAGAGTGAAATAGGCAGAAGGTAACAAAGAAAATCTCTGCCTTTGCGTCACCAAAGACTGCCTGTTTTTAAACGTAAAATGGTTTATTGTATTGGTTTTTCTAGATCAGAACTCTGTATATATAAATATAGAGGAAAAAACATATCCAACTGCCTTTAAATGTGACAGAAGATGGTATTTTAATATCGTTTGTTTAACTCTTTGAGAGATGACAGTGACAATTTTTAGTTCTTGTGTGGCAGTATTCAAAAATTTCAGAAGCAGAGTCCTGCGAGCCGAGCGGCGCGACCTGCGTGCGAGGTGCCCAGGGTGACACCGCACAGCCCTGCAGGGTAGGGGCGAGTGCCACATGCTCTGCCTTCTCCTAAAGAAACACAAACTTTTTGTTGTTGATTTATAATTCACCAGTTATTTAAATGGTTACAGAGCTTGATTCTGCAACCCTTATTTACTGGGTGTCTTTTATCCCAGTGAGATCTCCCATAAGTTCAAGGGATTGCATACAGAAACCAGACTGTGTATGGAAACTTCCCAGCTGCTCACCAACCCCACACATGTTCCTCACAGTTAAAAGCTAAGGGATTTTCTAACCTGGGAAATCTGGCTTGGGTTGGATTCGGTACGTACAAGGATGTTCTTGTGGCCTTTGCTCGGCCGCGGCCACCCCTCAGCCGCTCCATGCTGAACGTCACATTGTGGCCACTCGTGCATGTCAGGCCTCTCTCCCAGGGTTTTCCTCAGCACTGGGATATACGAGGCTCTGGCAGCACACACAGAGCTCTGCCAGTCTGTTTGGTGGCTTCAGACAGAGATGGGGTGGCTAAAGCAGGCTCAGTGGGCACTGTAGTCTTCAGGAGGCTCTCCAGTGGTATATGTGCTCCAGGCTGGGCTTTAACCCAGTGTTTTGGGGATGCCCCAGCTGGGAGCCCTCACGGAGCAGTGTCAGGCCATGCATCATCAGTCCTGTCCGTAGTCACTGGGCCAGGACTTGTCTTCACACAGATGATTTGGAAGGTGCAGTGTTGTTGGGTTTAGACATCACATTCTTTTCATCTCAGATTAATAATCCTGTTGTAGTACTCATTTTTTCGAGTCTGAAGAAGATTGGTGGGTTGGGAGTTGATGAACATAAGTGTGGATAGTAAATATGTTGATAAACATAGAACATTTCGGGGATGACTCTTCACTTTTCAGCTCAATATCTAGAGCACATAGAAAAGCATTATATTGCATGAACAGAAATTTTTATTTCCCAAGGTAACATGCATTACTGGCACAGTTACTTCATAGCAGAGTAGGTGATCCTTCCTCCAGTTTGTCATTTTTAAAAGACCTGATTTTCAGGAGGTGGGCTGGGCACACAGGGAGGGGGGGACGGGCAAGCAGCTTTACAGAGGGATCTAGAAGTCTTGTTATAGAGCCTGTGTATCTGTAACAGTGAAGTTATTGCACATTTCTTTCAGAACAAATGTAGTAAATATATTGAAATAGTTTCTGCTCATATTTGCAGAAGCCAACAAAGTACATTCTTTCTTTTTTTCTCCCCAGTTTTCTTTTTTCATTTGTTTTTGGCAAGTGGAGCAGACTGTACCAAAGTTAGAGATGAGCCTGAAATGGCACCTGAGATCTGAGCCCCTCCCTGGAGTTTGAGCTCAGGTCTCAGCCTCAGCCCATTACCGTCTCTTCCCAGATTCCTTTTGCTCCCCTGGGAGCCAGCACAGCTTTGGGGGTGCAGGATCAGGCTGAGTGGGAACCTGGCCCCTGCAATCCTCCTCTGTCCCCAGCCAGGGGGACCTCTGGACCAAAATCTGTACATACACATTGTGATCAGGCTCATCATTAACTAATGTACAGAAAAGGGAGCTGGCCACATCCAGATTTGACAGCTCAGATTTTTGTAATTTTCCATAAAATCACGGAGAATTTGAATACCTCCACACCAGCCTAAAAATGGACCTTCAAATCCTTGAGCCTCTAATACACTTTTAATCAAGGGAAGAATAATTTATGAATTGTATATAGAGAGTGCATTCATAAATGTGATGATGTATTTTATCACTGATCCAAGATGTCAATATTAGAGTCTATTTTACTTATATTTTAAGCAATTATACTTTTTTGCAATTCACTAATGAGGATCATTTTCAAACTGCTTTAAATATCCATTATAAACAAATATTTGGAGCTATTAGAGTTATCTTGAACAGTGCATTTCTAGTATGTAATACATATTTAGTTAGCTTGTGCCTTTAGTTTCTTAAAGTTATATTTGTATTATATGCAGGAAATGCACTTTGTATAACTTACAGCTGTGGTTTTTAATACTGCCTTGATTACTGTTGTTCTCATGTTATGCCAAAAGGTCAAAGAGTTAAATGTGTTAAAAGTTTGTCTTTGAAAGTAGATTTGGCATTTTCCCATTTCCTGGGTGCAGTCTAAGGTACATTTTGAACAATATTTCTTATGAGAATACGATTTCATTACAACTCACATGACATTACATGGCCCAGTTACAAAAGCAAAAAATGCCTTCGTCATAACAGTTCCTTAAATTTAGGAAACAAAATATAAATGTTGTGTTGAGATGACAGTGCTCAATAAATAAGTTATTGCTGAGAGAGCAAGCATGGGAGATTGAAGTCATATCACAGCTCCACATGGGCCAGCCAGCAGTGATTTATAAGAACTACATGAACAAATAGCTTTGGACCATCTTGTTCATCAACAACCTCAGATGGAGGTAGGGAATATTTCAGTCTCCATTTCTTTTTCCTGAGTAGTTAGGGCAATTTCTCAGTGGGTTTGGGGTTTTTTTACATAGTTCTCGTTTTTTTTTAATTTTATATTTTGCACTATAACCAAGAGACCCAATTGAGAAAAAAGAAAAACAATAGCATGGAAATTTTTACTGTTATTTAGATCAGATAATTTGATGCTAGTATTCTGCACTACAAACAAGGCTCTGAAAGAGGGAAAAATAAAATAAAGTAATTAAAATAAAGTATAAAGTAAAAATAAATAAAATCCACTATTGCACACTATCCTGTAGCAAAGTATGAGAAATACAGGCTATATTTTTTATGACCGCCAAACAAATAGTGTGTACAAGTAACATTTCCTTTGCTTTCATATTTATTTAGTAAATCTAGAACATTTCAAAGTTATAAATATATATATATAGATATCTACGTAGAACATAGCCAAATAAATATATATGAACTGGTCAATGTGCAAGTGGGTATACACACCTTGGCTCTTTGGTTTGAGCTCTCCTGCATCCCTCAGCAGGGCACTGGGCAGAGATGGCCTCGTGCTGGGCTGCCACCTGCACCCCCTGCCCACGGAGCCCCCGGCAGTGCCCAGGCTGGGCCGGGGGCAGCAGCTCCTCCCAGGTGAGCGATGGATGCTGTTGGAAGCCAAGGTGCTGTTCCAAAAGGGAAAGTGGTTAAGGCAGAGGAGCTCGAGGTTCAGCCCAGCCAAAGGAGACAGGCAGTGCCTGGGGGTGTCCGTGTGTCCGGGACGTTGGCCGGGCGCGGCTGATCCGCGGTGACACCCGGGTGACACCTGGCTCAGGCTGCACCAGCCGCCCCAGGGGTGTTCCCATCAAACGCTAACCCTTATTCAAACCTCTCCTTGATACAAAACATTACCAGGCTGAAAGCACCCTGACTGCCAGAGGAATCACTTCCAGGCAGAAACTGGGAATGGTGGAGTTGGACTCTCTGTGGATTTGTCTGGGCATTTGTCACCTGCCATTATTTGTCTAAGGAAACGTGTTTGACAATTTCCAGTTTTTCCTTAGATCTTGTGGTGGACTTTAGCCTTTTAATAAATGTTAGTATATCAGATTGTGTCCTTGACAGTATTTTACTTGTATGAACCATGATAAAACATTAAAATCTTCATACTCTTCTGGCAGAAGTGTCAATAAACAAGAAAGAGAAGCATAGCATACAATATATGTCAAAGTAATGTTCCTTTTTAGCTTTCTCATCAACAGTAAAAAATGTTTACAATGTATGCCAAGATCTTCACTTTCTGTCTAACACCAGTTAGAGGTTCTGATCTTACAGAAATTGTGTTATAATGGCCTCAGCCTCGTTGCTAGGAAACAATAGATCCCAATTTTTTTATTCCTGCTCTAACTCCTGTGCTGAATAGTGACTGGATACTGTACAGGTTTATGTTATATGGCTGCAGTTAAATGGTCTGATGCATTTTGCTCTGGGTTTCAGACCAGAAGCATGCATTTTCTACGAGAACATCCCAGCAACACACTGTAAATATTGAAAGTTAATATATTATGTGTCGATATTTGAAAAAGAAAGTACTTTGACTATTTCATTTTTAAAAAATAAAGGTGCAAACTTATGGCATGTGATGTTGTCTTTGTTTACATCGGTTTACAATAGTATTTGAGATATTCTAGTCATGTCAGTAAAAGGTGCTTCCAAAGAGCTAAACGAGGACTTCAGCCAATATTGATTGACTCAAAAGTTGGGGGCAGGATATTGCTTAGCAAGATTTAATTTTAATTCTGATTCACCAAAGTTCATGCTTATAACTCTGCAGGTTTCACTGCAGGTGAAATCCCAGACAGTTTCTGTGTAAAGATGATTATATTTCTTCAAAGCAAATGTGAGAGTGAAAAAATATTCTGTTAAATGCCTTTGCACTCATGATAACAGTGTGGGTGAAATCAATGTTGCTGGCAGTGTGAGTAGCAAAGTTTAAGTGTTCTTTAGCAAAGTGCATGTTCTTTAGAGCTGCCTCAAATAGATGATGATGAATGGTTCTGTTATGAAAAGTATGTGCCCAGGAAAATAAAAGCCCAGTACAAGCAGCAGAGAGAAGGAGCAAATGAATGGAGGGGCACAAGGAATGCATAAGGCTAAAGGAAAGGTTACATGGGGAAAAACCATGGAACAGCTGGGCTGGGCAAGAACCAAACAGGAGGGCTGAGGCTGTGCTGGGTGGATGAGAAGGAAGCGATGCCAAAGGGGTGGGTGCTCCAGTAGAAAAGGGAAGAAAACCAGCCTGGGATATTGTACTGATGGAGTGCTGCAGGAGGGCTGTCACAGCCGTAGGCGGGGACAGGGGAGGGCTTAGTGGAGGCAAAGCCAGAGCTGTGGGAGCCTCAGCTGCTGCAGAGGAGCAGCACTGGGGAGAGGGCCAGAGCAGGGGCAACACATTGAGCTACAAAGCCCCTTGCAGATCTGGGGCTGTGGCAGTGAGGGGACAGGGGTGGGAGGGCTGGAGGGGAACAGGGCAGCAGCGAGGGGCTGTGCCCAGTGGGGCTGCAGCCTGAAGGAGATGGTGGGAGGGAAGCAGTAGGTGATACTGATATCATGTGGAAAGTCATGCTGGCAAAATGAATGCAGCTGCTGCTCTCTAAAAGGATCTGTAGCTCTTCACACCTAAGTCATTGTAGGAAATCAATATAATTTCCAAATTACTGTTCCCATAACCAAGCATCTACTTCTTGTCTCACAGGCACCACCAGCTTCTCTCTGTCTCCACCTTGTTTAAGCCTGCAGCAATTCCAGACCCTTGGGTACCCAAAAGAAACAATACAAGCCTCTGTCTTAATAATTTACACCAGAAACTGAAACAACATTCTCGGCTTTAAACAGAAATGGCATCTTCTGGCCTATTTTATGTGTTTTTTAGAAGAACAATGCACTTCTGGAGTCAACCACAGTCAAACCAGTTATCCTCGGCTCGCTGCACTGCAAAGTGGGTGAGCAGCTGCTGCTTGTGTGCCGCAGGTTTTCCACATGCAGCCTCAGCCTCAAGTCAGTATAGGACAGTTCAATAGGAAACAGCCCCTGGGCAAAGTTCTTCCCACTGCATGCATCCCTACCACTGTGCAATCATCTGCTAGGGATGATTTCCAGGCACACCTGTTCCTGCTCCCAGGAGAGGCCAGGTGAACGAGGGATTTAGAGCTAGCATTTGGAAAGCAGAAGAGCTCCCTGGGAAGGCTGGGGCTGCACACACACACTGCCAGCACCCGGCAGCTCAGCAGGCTTTGGGGAAGCGTGGTTTGCAAAGCTGGAGAGGGACTGCCAGGGACCAGATGCAGCTGGCTCACAGCAGGCTGGGAAACCTTTAAGGCAGGGAGGAGAAGGGAAAGCTTCATTGGGCACAAGTGACAGCAAACCAGCCAGTGCATTTGCTGAGTTATGTAACGATAAAAAAACAGCCTTTAAATATTTTACTAAAGAGAAAAACATGCTGGATCTGCCACTGTATGGCACTGTATTAAGGTAAGACTAATTTCAACCAACAAGCACACATACAAAAAAGGCACAGAGCAACACATGTACATGCAGTGTAAAATATGATAGGACAGTTCACCATAGATGAAATTTGGCCTTTAACTAGACAGAAACTGAGTAATGAACTGAAAACGCCTCAACCACAACTTTGCAACATTGGTGCCCACTAGTCCCTGTTAAGACGGGGCTGCTCATTTATTGCACTTAATTCCTATTTACAAGAAACTTGAGCTTCACAGAATATCTGCTATTGCTTGCACTGTCTCACACACTCAGAGGGGGTAAAAAGGTAAACCCTTCAGCTTTATCAAATGTGGCTTGGAGCATCCACCTTGCTGAATCATGGACTTGCAGCCCACATAGTTCTGTCATTGTTCACATCCAACTTGCCTTTAGTGAGGTGAAAACAAGGCAGATGTGGGGCCTCTTTCTGTGCCACCAAGCTGCAGGTGGCAGTGGCCACTGAAATTCAGTCAGTTTTGTTCTCCCTGAGTCTGCAGCCTGGCATTTCTGGAAAAAGCCTCTTTCTCTCTTAGGAAATACTTTCAACCTTCCAAGATCTGCAGAGACAAGTATAGGCATAAAACACAACCAGAGCAACCCAAAGGTGCCTATACAATGTTTAAGGAGTGTTTTTCTGTAATTACATATATTTTTGTAGTCCAGTTTTAATCACTGTTAGTATTCTGCTCTGGATGGGAGCACGTGAGACTTGCATATATAATTTATTTTTTAACTTGCATGCAAAGATGGCTTGTTTCAAGTGCAGGGAACACCTAAAAGCAAAGAACAAGGCTTTCCACTTCATCCGGTGTTCTTGGTTACTCTGTGCATTACTTATGCTCTTGGTCATTGGTGAAAACTACAGATTTTGTTAGAGGGCAGGGCAACTGCTTTGATGGGAAATCAGTTAGTGGGGATCCTCATGGTTTCATGTCTGGAATATCTTTAGGAACTGTATGAATGACAAACACGCAGTCCATCCAAGGCAAGGACACTTTAATGTAAACAATTCTCCTAAGGTTATAAAAGGGGACTTGCCCAATTCTGCATAAATGCCAACCTGAACAAAGCAAAGCAGGATCCAAAGTTAAGCAATGTAAAATTAATAACTAATTATTAATTAAGAACTGATCTTGAAGGGAAAAATATTTTTCCTTGACAGTACAAAGGGGGAAAATAGACATAAAGGATTTAGCAGTTCATGCTTTTTTATCCTCTCTTGGGAAAAACCAAAACAAACCCAAAAAATACCCCACTGTAAGTTCAAAGTACTCTAAAATCTAACCTTCTACATCTTGAGCAATAAATTCTATGAAATACACATTTCTGCAAATGTTACAAGAAAAACTCACAGAGTTGTATTTACTATCATATAAATCATTCTGTTTTAAAGCATAGATTAGAGGAGATGCTGGAAGATGTGGTTATGTCACACTTCAGGAGACATCCTCATGATGGCTGCAGACGGAGGTCATAGCCTTCATTCCTCCCTAAGAGAAATAATCACAAATATTTGAATAGATGAACACTGTAAGAAAATGAACAGTCCAGAAGGCTCATACTTCCATGAGCAAGGGTGGTGGTGAGGGAAGGCAGCCATTGCTCTCATAGCACTCAGGAATACATATTCAAAATCCATTTTCTTATCACATTGACAGGCCCTGTCTGTAATGAGCACCTGAGTGACAGTATTTCAAATTACACGATAGCAAGGTTAAGAGCACGTTTTTGGCAAGGTCACTATGCTGGCTAGTTCAGGTCAAATATACAAGTAAGTCTAAGACCTCTATCCCTGACACTGTGGAGGGCTCTGCTCAACTGCAGCCAAGGTTTCCTCCCCCCACCAGTACCTGGAGAGTAGCTGGCTTTCATGTGGTTGACAACTGGGTTCTGCAGGGGTGTTACAATGCCTTGGTTGGGTTTCTGGAAGGCCGAAATGAGGTTGTGCACTTTCCGAAAGAGCCTCCGGTGGACCCCAGGCGCAGTCTGCAAAGCCAGAGGGGGAGAGGTGAGAAGGGGGGCTGGATACTCTGTGCTGGCACACAGGCCTTGTCCTCAGAAATGCACACAGCTCCCAGGGAAGGAGCCAGCCATGGATGTGAACCCCCTGGTGTGCCTGTTCCAGGGAGTCAACGAGCCACACTGCTCTCTGCTTTCCCCAGGGCACCCCAGCCTTACTACACTGAGCAGTTCCCAGCAGCATGGCAATAGAAAGGTGGAGAGGGACAATTTCTTAATCACTACAAGAGAAACCCACACTAATTACCCACATTCAACTGCCACACTAATTCGGCAGACTTAAAGTGACCCTTTGCTATTTCTGACCCTGACTTATTGTGATTTAACCTCCTAACAATAACTTTCTAGCCTGTATTAGTAAGATAGTTCCATCCTAGAAACACCAGTGAGAAAATCTAGAGAGCAACCTAGGCTTACTACAGACAGGGAGTCCTCACACCACTAAATCCCAGCAAGGACACAGCCTCTTTGCAAACCCTTCTTGGAGCATTCAATGCTGGCTTATGTGTTCATTGAGTATTCCTGTCTACTTCTTGTACAGACAGCAGCCAAACGTTACCTATTTATTCAAAGTGAATTTATTCTATCTCTCTACATAAGCAAATTTTCAAACAGTATTAAATGAAACTATATGTGTTTTTAATCAAAAATACAATGTTTTTGTTAAATCCTTCAGGGTGTTCTCATAATAACTCCTCTTCACCAAAGTCAAGGGAGGATAAGCATGGGTCCTGCCAACATAGTCCCATTCAAGGAACACTGCTCTCACCCAGCAGCTGTGAGCTAAATCCAGCCTCCCTGAAACCAGCTGGAGTCTTCACACTGGCTGGGATTGCACCAGCACTGTTTTAAATTCCCTGCCTTGAAAGATGGGTGTGACCTGAGCTTGCTCAGAGACTAACCAGCCACAGGGAAGGAAGCAGAAGCAGGAAAGGACCAGCTGCCTCTGGAGTCTGTTTTGGCCTTGGAGGCACACTCTGTGGGGATCAGATACAGCAGCCTAGGTCCAACTAACAGCTGAAGCCAATATGGTCTTACAACATTTACTTAATGGTTTCTGTTCCTTATGGGTTGGTATCAAGGATCTGAAACTAGGACCTTCTCCAGCAGAGGATGTACAGAGAAGCCTGGGCATTCAGCACACCTATGGTCTGAAATTCAGGTAAGGTTTGCCTAAAATACAGCCAGGGAAAGCCCAAAAGCCACACACAGGGCACCAGCATAGGCCAGACATTATAGCATGTCTATATAGCACCAGAAAACCTCACTGCAGATGCTGATGTCATCTGGGGTAAAAAGAGGCTACAGCCTCAGTCATGGAATTACCCTGCACAGGTGGAGGCCCCTGGCGTCCTGGCATTCTTCCACAAATGCCAGTGCTTACTCTGGCATGATTATTACACTGTCACCCTAACCCTGTCCTGAAAATCTTCTGTCTTGGTCACTACAAATCCTAAACCTTACATCAACATCCTGATGTCTTATAGAAAGAAATACTGGGCACTATTCCCAAGAGTCACATGGATAATTACCTACTCCACAGTAATGTCAGTCACTTCCACCCCCTGATCTGTTCTGGGAAACCCCAAGAATCAGTTTTGAGTTCCAGAATCACTTCCAATACAGTAACGGCCAAGGAACTATGCCTGTCTAGAAATTATACAATATTTGACATAAATGTTTATTAACATAAAAACAGAAAGCTAATTATGAATTAATACACAGAGTGCATCCAAAGGGAAAAAATCATAAAATAAATAGAGATTAACATCCCAATTTCATCAACCTAAATGTTGTCTGTATTACAAATAATGTTTTTCTGCACCCAGATTACCAATTTATTATCAGATGGGTGAAAATATATTTTGTATCAAGTTTTGGCTATATTTTGCACTAATGATTAATTAATCTGGATTAATGAATTAAAACACCATATATTGAAAATTATTTCTTTAGTATTCTGACGTTGATGGTACACAGGATAGAAGGAAACAGATTGTGCTTGTCAAATTATAAAACCACAATATTTTTGCCATTTTAAATGATGCAAAATGATGCACTATTGCATTATGCAACAGCTGAAATGAAACGGGGAATTAATTTATGAGTTCTAGACTGTCAGAAGTGGCACCAAGACATCTTACTGATGGATGCACTCTAGATCGATTACCATCAATGAAAATCAGACTAGACAGAAACATGAATAATTTAAATATATTTCATTAAATCTATAATCTATATCAAACAGGATATAGAAATTTTCAGAAGGGAAAGGAGAACTACACACCTCAGCACTCCAGGATCCAGTTTCTGTCTGGGACACTCTGTAGGTATAAACATAACCCTGATGCCTGTGGAAAAAAAAAACAGGTATTTATTATTCATTTTTTGTGACAATTTTCATAAGAACTACACTGTTATGTGAGAATTAGCTCATCTGCTAACTTTTCCTTAAAAATAAACTCACCTCTAAAGGCTCTAGGTAGCTAAAAAAAAACCACTGGCTAGATGCAGTGTTAAACCTACTGAGTTTTTTTGGGATGAGAGGCATTGGTCTGACCCAGATCTAGTTTAGCAGTATTCAGTTATCTTATATTAAATGGCGTTGCTTTTATTCCTTTCTCAGCATTTTTATTAGTTTTTTTCAGTTACATCCTTTCACTGACACACGTCAGAAACACTTTTCCTGCAAAAAAGAAGGTGTATTATTGACAGGTAGCATTACTGTTCTGTGACTCATTTAAATGCAGATGTTAACAGCAGCAATGTCATTACTGTAATTTATTTGGAAAGCTATACCCACTATATAGCTACATAGGAGTTAAATCAATTACTCTTTGCTTTGCCCATACGTTCCCAACTTTCATATACTGATAAAAGAGACATATAAGAGTATGGAATCTTCCTTCTTTTAAAATCAGTCTTTGGGGAATAAGGAGCCGTAGTCTAATCAGAAGACACAACTCATGTCAAAGTCACTCTTGCTTCTCTCATGAACCCAACTCAGTGAATGATTTACATGGTAGGTTACTACACTAATATCCAACAATTTAGCTCAGAATCAAATAATAGCAGATCCATGGGTACAGCATTAGTTTAGATGGTCTCAGGTAAGAAGGACTGTATTGAGTTCAAGCAGCATTTGGACAATGCTCTCAGGCAGATGGTGTGATTCTTGGGGTGTCCTGCACTGTGCCAGGAGTTGGACTCAATGATCCCGATGGATCCCTTCTAACTCAGTATATTCTATGATTCTATGTTTCTATTCACACTAGACAGATTTACATGACTACACAGCAGAATTTTAGGGACCGTTCCCTATTTGACCATCAATTCTTATTCTTAAGAAAGCAGAAACATACTGTATTTCTTTCCAGTTATGCATGGCATTATAGCAGTTACTACAAAATATGAGAAACCATCAGTGACAAAGTCATCATATGATTGCAATTACTTATGATCTGTGTCACGGCTCCTGGAAAAATTCCCGTTTAAAAGTCATTACAGCAACCTTTGCAAAGTGGTGGCTGTATAATTTTCCCTAGAAGGAAGTTGTTAAGAGCTGGGTTGCTGCTACAACCCATCAAAGTGGGAGCAAAATGCCTGTGGTGATTTGTGAGCTCTGCCCCCACCACTTGACTCGCACTGGGATCAGACACAGAGGTGAAGGACACAAAGCCATTCCCTCCCATCCGGGCTGCTGCAGGGACAAGCTCCCTGTGCACAGCTGAGACACTGCCCTCCTCTCCTCAAGTGTGGGAATGTGCCTGGTACTGCTCCACAATCCCACCACAGCTTCATCCACCTCTTCCTGTCTACCAAGAGCCTCTTCCCCAGACTTTCTATATGCTACCAGACAGCCAGAAAAGCAGCTGGCCACACTCACTTCAGGGAAGCCCAAGCAGGAAAACAGCCATCACTGCTTTTCCCCTCCTTTTTTCTTCAGCAATCTGCAGTCCCTCAGGCATTCAGACCTTGGGAAGAGATGTGAACAACCTGTTGTGGCTGCAGGAGGAAGAAAGAATGTGGAACTGCTTTCATGTCCATGGCATGGCAACATGGTCAATGGTGTTTGAAGCCACAACTCAAATCCAGCTGGTTAAAAGCACATTCCTCTAAGCCACTAGATTATGTATGTTCTTGTTTGGGGAATCCAGTGTCTCTCTTTAGGCCACTCAGACAGTCTTGTACCATCATGTTCTTTCTTAAAGACTGAGAGCTGTGCCTGTTTCATCAGCTGTTTATTACATGGTGTTCACATGAATCTTTTTCTCAAAACCACAAGGAGCTTTGCTGTACCTAAGTATGCAGAACACCAGCCAAATACATGCTTACTGAAATAAGGATTTTACAGGATTTCCCATAATGTACTGGGAAATACCAGAGAGGTCCTGGCATTTTGTTCCATCTCTTTGAAGTGGGTGTTTAACCTTCTCCACAGTGACTTTTTTCAAGTTTCAAATACACCAGAATCATACCTCTATGATTCTATACATCTAAAACTCATTCCCTTGCCTTCTATTTTCAATACTACACTGTGCATAAGGGTATGAGCAACCTGGTCTAATGGGTGGTATCCGTGCCCACATCAGGGCAAATTGGAATTAGATTATTAGATTACCTGGATGAACAAAAGGATGTTTAAAGTTCCTTCAAATCCAAGCCATTTTATGATTCTATGATTCTACTACCCTTGCTTGATTCTTGGTTTTCCCAAAATAAATGTTTATCCAGCTACTTCAGTCCCTTTAAAATCTGATTTTTCTACAAACAGCATGGTTGTCTGGAAAACTGCCGTTTGTTGTTTCTTTCATTGTTTTCTCTACACAAGAGACTGCATGAGTTGAAGAGGTTGAGAGGAGAGGCTGTGGTGATGTTCTGACTCTGAACTGTCTCTAAGCTCTCAGCACTCTGCCAGAAAGGTTTGCTAAGCAAAATGAATTGAAAAACAGAGGTCAGATAAAATAATATTCAGTATTGAAGTATGGTGAGATACAAGATAGGCAGCTATCCTGCATTTTTTAAAATATTACACTGTAAAATATTTCAGCTGAGCACAGGGAAAGCACAAAGGATAGTTCAGATTAAAAGCCATGAGGTTCTGAAAAAGAAACAAGAATTTGAAAAGATGGATGCTTTGAGCACAGTGTGGGGAATGGGAAGAGAATGACATTGTTATCACAGCCTCGTGAGGGACAGGTGAGAGCTCTCCACTCTCCTGGCAAATGTTCATGTTTTTCCCAGAGAAGGAAAGACTGACAGGTCTGAGGGATTTTACTGTGCTCAAGTTGAAAAACACAACATTATCATCTGTTATTCGCTCTGAAGCCACCAGGAAAGCAAGACACTGTGCAAATGGGAGATGACCTGGACATCCACATCTGCCTCTTCAAAGGCAATGCCCAAAAGGAAGGAAGTGCATTTTGTTAAGAGGATGAACAGCTAGGTCTTCCCATTGAACTACTTTCCATTGCGACCTTGGTCTCCACAAAATGAATTACAGCTCTTCTGATAAGTACTCTCCCAATGAATGTGATCTTATCAAAACTTCCTGTCATGCAGCAGGAACTTCCTTCATTACCACTTCAAAGAGTTTACCTTCCATTTACAAATTATATGATTTTGGGTCAAGTTTACTGCTACATGGGAAAAAGCCTCCCTTGAAAAAGTTTTTTATGATTTAATCTACCTCACATGAACTAAGATCAGTGTGGGCTGAAGAAAGATCAGGGCGTTTTTCTTAAAAGAAAAATTAAATACACAAATTAAAATTGAGATTGCAGAGGACATTGCCTTCCAAAGAATAAAGCATGTAACACTGGAAAAAAGCAAGTGAAAAAGTTCATTTACTGAAACTTAAGTCTCGGGAAATGAGAAATTCTCCAGCTAATGTAAGAGGACAGCTCAATTTTCTACATTTTACTCTCTTCAGGGCAGAAAAAAAGCTCCTAGAGAGACACAATGTTCCTATATGTGGTGTGATCTCAGGGAGCACTCTCAGTACATCAGTGTACCAGGACATCTTGGAGAAGGACCAGCTCATGACACCCAGGGAAAGATTCCCTGGAGGTGAAGATCTTCACCTGTCCCAAGGACAAACACAGCCTCACTCACAACAGCAAAGCTCCTCTCTCCTGTCAGTGAAGCTCAAGGGGAAGGAACAATCATTAATTAAAATCTTGATGAATGAGGCTCAAGAAATTTTTGATCATAGGCAACAAATGCCAAAATGCTGGTGAGGGGAAGCAGAAAAGAGACATTACTGTAAGGACAATACCAGATATCACTTATTAAAGGGTGCTCTGGTCATCAGTTATGACATTTTTGTGACATCTCACTTTTTTCTTGTCTCCATAGGGAAGGATGTGTTATACCAGCTGGAAGCTGCACTAACACAGTCTTCATTTCAAAACATTCCCTTGGAAAACTTTGTCAAAGGAAAACCTAGAAAAAGTTGTTATTACAGGAACCAGTCCACTTTATATTACAGGTTCTTTTTCTTTATAGCCAGATAATTCCTCCCAAGGAGTTACCAAGGTATCATTCACAGATGACATACTGAAACACCATCTGTCTACCTGTCCTCTCCATTCCTCCTTTTTAGCTGTGATCAGACCTGTTAAAGCTGCATTTACTTGAACAGGTGAATGATTACAATCTTCTGCACCGTTGAAATAGCCCGAGGACATTAAACGCATGCTGCAGATTAAAATTAATGATGACATTTCAGCTGCATGGTATACTTTAAAATAATTTCCAAATACTTTGCATCTCAGTTGGGAAATTTTATTAAACAAATTTTTATTCATTTCTGAGCCCAAAATTGAACACATTAAAAGGGAGAAAGAGAGATGAGGTAAAGCCATGTCAGCAATAAATTACATCAATTTCTTCCTCTGTATGTATCTTTCTCTTCAGATGTCACTGTGTTATGTCAATCACCACTTCTTACCTGGTACATTTACAACCTGACCATACCTTGGAATTTCATTTTACAACATAGTTTAAGAATCAGACTATGGTGTAGCCTACAAACAGAGTCGTTTCTGCCCCAAAGTAGTTCTGCCCAGAGTCAGTTTCTTATAACTTTACCACATTTCAGCATTTCAGACTAAAATTTCATTTCTTTGGTTTGCCTCACCCTTATTTAGGGATGGAGAATGCAGAAGGGAACGTGTTAGGCAAAACAATGCTTTTCCCATGTTTAAAAAAAACTTCTAATTGTCAGAGGAGGGGGTACCCAGTTTTCAGAGTAAGACATAACATTTGTTTGAAAGAAGGTATATCTCTTGCAGTCTCTGAAAGCAGTAGTGGCCCTCTAGGCTGCAAGAGAAGCACCCTCCAAAGGTTGTTAGCAGTTGTAACATCACCATGTCTAGACTGGCTGTACTATAGGCACTCAGCCAAGCAGTGTCCATGATCTCAAATGTATGTGTGCTGCCTGGCCTAGATTAGTGAGGAAAAAACCAGAAGGTAATTTAGCAATTGGGCATCTTGGACAGAAAGTTTGGGATTAAGAGGGGTGGATGTGGAAGGAAACAAAAGGGGACTGATATCTATGCGAGCTGGGCAAGGAAACAGCAACAAACATTGAACCCCTGACAGAAAGACTAAATGAGTAAGGAAGAGGATATACAGAGGTAAAGTATGAGGGGGCTTGGTCTGCGAGTAGCACAAAATGCTGAAACAACCAGCAGCAGAAGATGGGTGTTTTGGAAGCCAAAGTTGTATGAAACAAGGAAACAGACCTCAGCAATGCAAGCAAAGTCAGCAAGTTGTGCAGAGTAACTTTGGGTAGCCTCAGAATCCCTTCCCATGGCCCTTAACACTGGGAACCCAAAGCTAGAGGGTACTGCAGACCTGGGCCTCCTGTGTCACCTTTCTCTTCTGCGAAACAGTTAAATTCTTCATCTCTCAAGCAGAGATAATGCATAGAAACCCCTTAATGCCATAGATCTAGATGAGTACCACCCTGCTCTGGAGAGGAGCCCTGCTGGAGCTCAAGGGGACTGAGTAGCAGGGGTCAATGGCATGGAGCAGATGAGCATAGGTCAGGTTGGAGCCACTTCTGCCCTATCATAGGTGTTTGATGTAGGTGCAGATCAGCTCCTGAATGCCCAGAGGGAACAACTTCAGGGTGTTTCCCAGTGGACAGCTCTGGACAGGGAATGTGGGAGACTGCATGGACAAAACAGGAGCTACAAAGGTGGGAGATGGCTACCACAAAGCCAAAACTCGTGAATTTAGGGGAATACGCAGCAGTGCCTTGGAGCCCGTAAGTTTTTCTTCACTCTCTCCTAGAATTTGTATTTTCTGTTTGACAAACAGGCTGATTCCCTCCTTACTTAGGTCTCAGCTAAGCACAGCAACTCAGAAATTACCACTCATCAGCTAACTCAAGCTGAAGAAATAGCATTCACATTGAGATCATGTGGAAGATACAAGCTCTATGTCTGCAAGAGTGAATAAAATAGGTTAGACTGGTGTTTACAACATCTGAAAAGTCCAACAGAGTGACTATAGTTTAAATCACAGCAGCACTTGAGTGAACACTTCTGTCACTGATTCCTGTCACTGATTCCTGTCACTGATTCCTTTATCAACACTTCTTGTGAGAAAAATTTACCCTCAATATCACATGAGTTATACATATTAACTTGCTGTAATGCTGTAGCATTATAAAAAAAATGTATTATCTTCTGAAATTAACAAAAGCTTAAAAGAGAAAGTTAAGTCTTGTGAAGTAGCTCTGGATTTATGCAGAAATTTCTGTGAAAGATTGTCAGTATCTTTACCACTTCAACACTCCTAACTGTCTGAAGAAATGCTGCTGATTTACCTAGAGAGCAAGTGTGTAGCCTTTCTGAGCAGGGTTTGTGTCAGTCTGCAACAAAGAGATTCCAGCCAAAAGCAATACTCAAAGAGAAATTTCCTGAAATTCAGAAATAAAGTAAGAATTTATTCAAATCTGAGATGCTAATTAGAAGGCTATTACCTTACGTCAGGCCAATAACTTAGCCTCCCACTAAATTTCATCAATTCCATGATTCAGTCTGTCTATCTTTCCAAGAAAAGTCATTGGAATATGTGAAGGTCATTAGGTAAGTTATGCTCAGCAAAGACAACACTCACTCTGGTAAGCAGGCACCTGAAATACTCACCTCAGTGAAATTTACCACTGTGCTATAGAAGACATTTTTCAAAGCTGAAAACAGTGTGTGATATTTGCAACAGCTATGCTGAATTGAAGGGCTGCCTATTTTGTTTCAAATTACGTCTTAAATGAGGATTATGATGATGATGTGCAGTGTTATTAAAAAATGCAATTATTCTGCCATGTCTATCAAAAAGAATACATAGGAAACAAAGGAAATGTTCAGCTGAGGCTGGCTTGTGATCCTGTATTACACCTTTGTACTGTATGGCTGATGAATCTGTCTCATCAGAAAGTTTCAGCACGTTGCCTTGAACTTGTGCACCATGGCTGCAGTGACAGAAAAAATAGCACACGTAAAATCCGATAGGACTGCAGCCTATCCCTGTTGCCATTACTTTGCTTCAAGAGCTCTAAACAGCTTTCAATTCCAGCTTTTGATTATTCTCCACAAATTTAATGCAGTACAGTACACAAACAGCTGGTTTCAAACAAATCATCTGAACATACAGTTTGACAAGCACATCGTGTTTGTCTTACTTACAGCTCTGAAACAACTACTAACATTCTCAGTATTTTCAAGCATGTGAATTTTAAAACCCAAACTACAAATGCTTTATCTTTGCCAATTCAGGCATGAGCTGCTTGTTTCTGCATGTGTGCTCGTATATCTGTAAAGGATCATGGGGCTTTTGGCACTCTCAGGCATTTTCTTTATACATTTTTCAGGCAGGGTTGAAGAGGCTGCTCCTCAAAGTAGTCACCATTAGTGTGCCCCATGTCCCCCACTGACTTCATTAGGAGCTGTGAGCACAGAGGATTTCTGAGTGTGCTAAAAATGTCAAATGGGGCATTGAGCAAAGAGGAAACCAGACCAGTAAAGAAAGCTCCCTGGAACAATCAGGCTTGATATTAAAACGCTGGTGTACTGTGTGTAGTGTCTAACTTGTTTATGGGTACAACGTGTATGTTTTATAAAGCATATGCGTTTCTTCTAGACAAGTTCTCAGGAACAGCAAAAATCTTGCTTTTCACTGCAACTCTAAAAGTTTCCAGGAAAGGATTGTGTACCTCTGTTGACATATTCACAACATTCTTAAAGTAAATATTATCAATTCAATAATGATATTCATACAATGAAGACCCAGGAGCATCTGGTATTCAAATCATTGCCAAAATCTGAAAGTAGCACCTCTGTTTGCAAGAGCCCCAGAGCATACAATTGCAAATCAAAACCTTCCTACTCTTCCATGCATAGTTTAATTGTGGTCTTAAAATATTTTTGAAAGTGGGTCCTTTGTGCTTTGTCGCAGTCACACCAAGAAAATATTCTTTGTGTCTTTGAAGGCTTTCAGGCACACCATGTGCACATCTCAGCTTCAGAAAGCGGAAAGTGGCATTCAAGGGAGATAAATCAGTAGCTGAGGAGAAACAAAGAAGAGAGAAAGCAGAGTTTTCTAGATGAATGCTCCAACAGGGTGCTGCCTGCTGCAGTTACCCACCTCTATAGGTCAGGTTTTATGCTACTACCTGTCTCTTTTATGCCTGCCCTGTAAAATCAGCGCCAGTCACAAGGGATTCATGAAGTCTTTGACTCTTCTCCTTTTTAAAGGTCAGGGCTCCACTTTTTAATTGGAAAAGCAAAAGGTGAATGAGCCTGACCATAAACACTGCAGTACTCATTGTGTGCCTTAGGAGGCTCAAAGCCTGCCAAAATATGTCAGGGCTTTTTGGAGGTGCTTGAGGAGAAGGATGTGGTGGTGACTGTGGCATTACAAATTTATGCAGTTTCTTGGGGAAAGGAGACATTGTTTGAGCATAAGCAATGCAGTGAAATCACAGGGCTTGACTACTACAGTACCTAGAGCTGGAACTCCAGAGCAGCCACTAATGTGAATTCAAGCAGATGACACCACTGTCATCCAAATATATGCTTAATTGCTCTTTTGATAAATATTTCTTTTCATCAGAACTGTGCCTTGTAATTCCCCATTGATGGAAAAAGGAACCCTAAAAAGGGTTAGAACTGGGAAGCTGTAGGACTTCGTGTTTGCTTTAGTTTGTTTTAGTTCCTCAGGTTAAGCGGAGGGAGAGGGGAAAGAAGACAGACTGAACATGTCTTGATTTTGGAAAACTGGACTATTTTTCTCTTTTTGTTTTCTAATGGCAATAGAAACACTACCTACAGGATAAAACATACACACTCCTGGTAGAATTTTTCACTGGAAACATGCAAAATATTTTGTTTAGCTCTGATACTTATTGCAGTATATCTAATGGCTGATCAGCTTTATTCCCCATGTTTCAAAGATCACTTCATTACTTCTAGTAAATTAATCTTTTGTCTCATCTTTGTATGTCAGTATATTCTTATAGTAATCTTCAGCATGGATTCTGAACCACAATGTAAACTGATGAATAACTTTGTTATTCCTAATAATTTTCATTATTTATTTAGAATTAATTACTTTAAAAAGCAGAGAAATACTTATTCTTTCTTTAATTTTCTTAGAGAGTGAAAACAGCAACTGCACACTTCCCTCAGTTTTTACCAGAGCTGCCCTGCACATGCATGTTTGTCACCTATTCCATCTCTGCCCATGATGTTCAGACTGGAATTTGGACAGGTTATGTCCATTGGTTTCTTTGCCAAAGCCAGGCTCAGCATTCTCTACCGAATACGTATCTCCATCTCTCACACCTTCCTTTCCTGTTCCTCCAGTCTCTCCACCAAAGTGCTCTGCTTTGGCAAACTTTGCCTGTCAAAGCACTTCTCTAGTTTATAGCCCACATTTCTTCAAACTGTCATTGCTCTCTCAGTGTGGGATCCTTTCCGGGTATAAAAATTGTCTCCACAGTTATTGTGTGACATGCTGTTTCCCATATCTGCTATTTCTTACGTAATTATTTGAACTGACTGTTAAGAAGTATTGGAACCAAGTCTTAATTCTACCATTTTTCAGCCAGCTGTCTTTCTGTATCAGTTCATACTCATCATAATATTTTTCATTTAGATTTTATCTATTTCAAATTTCTTTTATAGAATAACTATCAAGGATCTATGTTCTGAGCCTTCAGAACACTCACCATTAATATTTTTTTTGCTTTTACCCTTTTGTTTATTATACACATGTTTCAATGCAACATACCATGGAGATATGAATGGCCCATAATTTTAGAAACAATTTGGTCTGTCTCTTACTGAAGTATCTTTTCCTACAAAGACTGCAGAGCTTCACAGTTAGAAATGCTTTAATTTCTTCCCATTCTCATTTTCCATATTTTAGTAAATTAATTAAATTTCTTTCAAAGGGCATCAACTACTACCAGTATACAGAAAATCCCAACTGATTGTGTACTACTGAAAGACCTTGTTACGTACCTGTATCCTGATTAAGACTGATGGTGGACTAATTCTATTATTCTCTGTCTTATTCAGCATTGTTACACTCTTCCTGACCCTTTCTCTAATGCCTTAGTGTTTCACCTGCACTGAATGACTTCTGAGTGTAAGGCTGGTATATCCCCATTTCCTCTGATAGTTATTTTAAAGAGATTCTGGTTTTATTGCCTATTCCCATCACAGGAATCATAGCACTCCTCACCTCTTGCTATGTCTATTCCATTTTCATTTAACTCAAGATGCTTCTTATTTCCCATTTTTCAGCTCGCTGTTAAGGTATTTGTTAGCACGAGCACCTAACTTGGTTCACCTGATTTCATGAGAGAAGAAAAAAATACATCCTCTGCCACAAAGACTTTCCCTGAGAAGCGTATTGTGTATTTTTGGATTGCCTATAACCTTCTTGCATGTCTCCATTTACTGGTCTATAACTGGAAGATAATGATGCTCACCCAGGGCTTAATTACATCTTGTCAGAAATGTATTCATGGGATCTGGGGAACACCTGACTTAGGACCTTCTTCCTCTTTTTTGCCAGGTACCTGAGTTCCCTCTGTTAGCTGATTTCATGCTGGACCTAAAAGGGTTTTCTCTAGTGTTCCTTCTCCTACTGAAGTCAGGCATAAGTGTCATCTTTTTTTTTCTGATGCAACGGTACAGCGTCACCAGGACTTCCAAGAATTTTGCCAACAGTACGGTAATTAAGTTTCCTCATTAAAATGAGGTCTTATGAATATAAAGTCCCCCAGCTCTCCCAGGGGAATCTTTGCCCTCTGTCTGACAGACCATCCCATCAGATCTCTCCCTTTTCATCCTATTTGATGAAACATTATCACCTAGTTTGTTACCATCAGTATTTCATGTCCATTACAGGTAGTTTGCTCCAAGCCTCGTGGCCTGTGGGACAAGCCACGAGCTTGTGGGACTGAGAGCATCCCGAACAAAGGCACATTCTGGATGGCAGCACTCGGTGTTACCTTTCCCGATGACAGGGTGACCGGGGATGCTGCTGAGCACACCCATGAGCACACTAGGGAAGCAGAAGGACACAGGCAGAAGTCAAGAGGGTTATCCAGCACAAAGAGGCAGTACACACCATCCTGAGCCAAGTCACCCGGCATTTCTCCATGGCACCTTGCTTATCCTTCCCATGTGCCTGCCTGCTTTTTCTTTATGGCTTTTTGCCTGTGGGAAGCATGGGCTCTGCAAGGCAAAACCTGTTCCTCTTTGCTTGGTGTAGGAACCCACACCACTCATTGCACGCCTCTATCCTAAGGGGAAGGAGCCGAAAGCCTCACTCACGTAAGCCGATGGCAACACTAGAACACATTTTGTTGTGGGGACCCCCCTATTGTGGAGGGGCCTGTCGGCACTCAGCTGCCGCCTGAGCAGCCCCGGCAGCCCCGCGCTCCCGGCCCGCTCCCGGCCCCACTCACAGCACGCAGAGGCAGTAGACCCCCGGGATGCTCTCGCTGTCCCGCAGCAGGTAGCTGCCGTCCGTGCCCGCCGCCAGCAGCAGCTTCTCCCCAGCCTCTCGGGTGATGGCCCCGTGGTAGACGGGCACCGTGTCCATGCCAGGGCCTGTCCCGCTGCAGCCGTGCTCCCGGGCTTGGCGCTCCCTCCGACAGCGCCTCAGCCCTGCACTCCCTCAGCCTCCGCGTCTCGCTGGCAGATGTAAACAGGATGTGTTCACACCTCTGAAGCCTCTGCAAGGGGTGAGACGGCACTGAGGGAAGAGTGAGGAACGAACACAGAGTTTTTGTGGGTTTTTTTCCTGTGCCCCTTTCTGTCTTCCTTTAAGGTAGGCTGTACGGTCCTCGCGCCCTCACAGCTCTCCTGCGGAGGTGTCATTTCACACCCACTCTCGGCCATGTGGCTCTGCTCGGCAGGGACGGCCCTGCTGAGGCACACGATGGCCAGGGCCCATGGCTGCCCCAGCTGGGACGGGGAGGGCCGGACCAGGACACTGCTGTCAGCGGCTGCACCAGGAGCTTCCCTCTCCTGCTGTTAACCGAGAGGATTGTTACTCCAAGGAAGGTTTGTTTTGGTTTGTTTTGTTTTTAACCTCTTGTTTTTACAATCCCCAGGGATGAGACTAGAGGAAGTCATCTGACCTCACTGTCTCACCAGAGCACTCGCCTCAGGCTGCAGGTGCGAGCACAGCCCCAGCTCCGCACCAGCTGCTGCAGCACCACAGGCACCAGCCCGGGCTGATTCACCTCACCAGGGGGTGCTTTCAAAGGCTTTGGTGCTGTTTAATCACTGTTAATGTCATTTCTCCTCTTTGGACACACAAGGAGACCCCTCACATCTTCCCAGATGCCATTGGTGCCAATGCTGCATTCATGTGGGGCATGAACTGGCATCCAAAATCCCGAGCCATGTCTGAAAGAGCCATTTCTCTTCACCTGCTGTGACTGAAGACAATTCCTCAGTATACTTGCCAACTGAATGCTCCCACATGCACATGCACAGCTGTTTGCAAACAAGCTGTCAATGTGCTTTAATGTGCCCCACAGATGTTTCCACCCCACAGATATTTCCACCCATGGAAGAACTGAGCATGTTTCCCTGTAGTTATGGCCACCATGGGGCTACAGCAAGCTCAGGGCTAAATTCATCCCTGGCATGAGGCTGCCACCCTCTCTTGAAGAGCCACCTTCCCACATTTGTGTGTGTGAGCAAGAAGTCAGTAAAATATAGCAATAAGTATGGGTTGTGGTTATGATTGATTGCTTTTAAATTGAGTTTAGTAGCAGGACAGGACAGAATGAAATAATCTCATCCGGGTTCTCGCAGATGCTGTGTCCTTGTTGGAGTTAAGGATACGTGAAAAAATAGCTTTTAAGATACACACAGCTCAGGAACAGAAATGAAATTTAAAAATAGCAAAAATAATGGCCGCTCTTTTTAAACTTCAATCAATCAAAGTCTTTTCTCTCAACCATTTCACAGTGCAATGTCTTTACTTTTTGATCTTCAATATAGTTTTTCCTTAGAAATATTTTTTTCAAACTAGCTTTAGTTTTTCCTTTTGAGGGATGGGTAGTTCTGATCCCAGAGTCACAGGGTAGTTCATGCATGGGGCATCGCACAAAGTCACTGATGACAAAGCTGCAGCATTTGGAGACCAAGAGCCTCTTTCCCCACAGGGAGACCTTGGCAAGTGACTGCCTCCTTGGCTGGCACTGAGAGGCTGAGAAAGCTGCAGAAATCTCAGCTGAAGAGAGACTGAAAACTCCCACCACCGAGTTTATGGCCTTTCTATCTCATTATGCAGGTATTCATTACCCCCTTTACATGAACCTGGGGACTCAGACATCCTGCTTGGTTTTTTAAACCAGTTGTTAAAGTATTTGCACATAAAGTAGCTGCTGCCTACTGCAAATCTGATTAATGTGGACAGCAACAAGCTGTAAAGCTGCTGCCTATTTCTTCTCATTTTCCTGTGCTCTTGTGGATTTCATCCAACTTTCCCATTTCTTAACCTATTCTCAATATTAATAGCTGATTTTAGAAAAAGTATGTGTGTAATTAGCTGGAGAGGAAAACCAGCCAGAATCATTTAATTCTGCAGATTTCATTGTCCCAGTCATTAGATTTCAACTAAAGAAAATCATAAAACTTTTTACTGTGAGTTCCTCTCCTAATGTGCACCTCACCCAGCCAAACTGCATTCTCCAGCACTTGGATGAAGAAGCATCTATTACTGTAAAACAGCTGTAAACACACAACTTTGCTAGTCTGGTTAAGAAATCTATAAAAGTCCAGCTACTGAATCTCAACCCCAGGCTTCCATACAAGTCCCTTTACGGCCCCACTGACTAGGGGAATTGCAGCTTTTAAGAAATCACGGAAATGCTGTGTTGGGGAACAAGGGACAGTAACACTGGGGCGCCTGTGTCCCCACTGGGGGACTGAAATGGTTCATGCCTTAAACATTGTTATGAAGTAGTTTTGCCTATTATAGCAAAAACTGTATAAAGAAGCTACAAGCACAGAAGCCCACCCCTCTCTGAAGATGCCTGACTGGAGCTTTGGACCCTGAGGTAAGCCACATAGGTAACATAAAGGGGACACTGTTGTTCAATAATCTCAGTATGAGGGAGAAAATGCATCCACAAGAAAGCCAAACCCAGCAGCTGCATTGATAATCACCTCTGGCTGTGTTTGGGGTGGGGGAGAGCACAGCTTACAGAGGCCAGGTGTACACAGACCCTCCCACAACTGAGGGTGGGGGAGGAGGCTTTTTGTGCATGGCATAACCTCTGGTCAGAGGCACTGAACATCCATCCTCCCTTACACAAAGAAGCCCAGCTGTGAAATCCCCAGCCCCACAGGCCACATGCGTAGGACATCCACATGGGTGTCATAATCCATCAAAGACCCCCCAAAGTGCTTCCCAGACTCATTCCTGAGGCCTTGCACCACAGCATCGCGGGTAACACAAAGTGATGCAACAGACCTGTTGTGAGACACCATCAAATTCTCCCCCACCTTGGGGGGAGGTACCTGGGCATTCCCACCTGGCCTGAGCATATATGATTCCATTGGATTCTGTGCTTTTCAGGGGACCCTCACCACCAAGAAGACCAGCTGGAGAGGATCAAAGGAACTTCTCTGGGATCCATGGAGTGGTGGGATTGTCTTTATTCTGTCTCTGTCACTCTCTTTCTCTTGCCCCCCCCTTTTTCTATTTCTTTCTCTTCCTTTCACTCTCTCTCACACTCTCTCTCTCTCTCTCTCTCTCCCCCTCATATTTACTATTAAATAAAATCCATACTATTGACTTTGGCATATGGTCTCATTTGCACCTTAATTCAGGCAGAGGCTTTTCTAATAACAGTAAAACCAGACCATAACAGCACCAAGCAGGATAAACCAAACCAAAGGACATAGGGGCTTCTTGGGCTGAAAGAAGATAAACCGTGACATGCTAACACACCTCTGTACCACACTTGTGAGGGTGGAGGGATGCCCCCAAACAAACCATCTTCACTGCAGTTTGGCATCCAGTCAGGCTCATACTGACTGCTCCAGGTTTCATCCATTTAATCTTGTGGATCTAAAGCATTGTTTGCTGTCCTATTTCACACACTGCATCTGTGCATGGGGCTGAGAAGGCAAAATAGAGCAGCAGGCTGGGAGCATAGGGAAATGAGAATTGAGGCTCAAAGGGGTGCTGCTCTTGTTGGGATTATGTCCCCTTCACCCTCACAGAAAATGGTGATTTCTTCAAGCACCCAAGCACTGCCCTGTAGGACACTGCACACTTGTTTTGTTTGGAGAGTATTCAGCATATTTTGGGCACCACTGTTTTGTGCCTTTCTTAAATCAGTCCAGCTAGCAGTCACTGCAGTATGCTATAAAAAAATTATCTAAAAAATACATGAAGGAAAGGAAGCACTTAAAAGTGCTCTGAAATATTTGGTCGTGAAAAACAGGCTCAGACAGATAGGACTGCATAGATCTCTTGGGTCATCAAGTCTACTTCTCTGCTATCTTAGCCAAACACATCATATAATACCCTTCAGAAACTCATTTAAGTCCATCTTAAAAGTAGCTTGGGATTTGTTGTTGTTGTTTCCACTGTTCTCACTGTAAAGCAATTGCAGAACATTGCTATTCTGTTGTTTGGAAACCGGCGTCCAGTTCCTACCCTAAATTTATTCATGACCAATTTATGCTCATTTGTTCTTGTGCCAATGTTGTCCTTCAGTTTAAATAGATGTTTTCTCTTCCTAGAGTGTATGCCCATGTGGTATTTATAGTGGCCTCTCTCAGCATTCATTTTGCCAAATTCCTCTGCACTGCAGTCTCTCCTTTCCATGGTCACCCTAATCATCTTTTTCCATAGTTTCCCAAAACTGAAGCAAATAATTTGTGAATCGTGTGCACCATCCTGGCCGATTTCTAACACTTGCCTCATACACCATTACAGGTGTTTCATTACCCTGGCAAAAATACCCAGATTTGTATGGTCTGTGTTTTCCCTTCCTTAGTACCTGTGAGCATGCAGGTATAGTAGAAACCTGAATAACAAAACCCAGATGCCTGAACTGGCAGTCAAACCCTTCTGAATTTTGTCTGATTTCTCCTACTCTCAAGGTCACTCAGTTCTTCCTAAATGAGGGTGTTATTCATCTTTGCAGTGACAGTGCCTGCCTCCCTTATGCCACTGGTAAATTCCATTAGCACACACTTACTTTTTTATGGGATCATCATTAATTAAAAATGTTAAATATTACTAGGCCCAAGACTGATGTTTGAGAAGCCTTACTACCTTCCCTCAGTCCTGATCTCCTCCTACCCTCACATTCTTATTCACTTTTTGATTTCTGTTTTTATCTCCCCTTTTAGGTAATAATTTCCCACATGGCACTGTACCAAATGCTGTACTTAAGTTTAGATAATTAGCTGTAAGCACTTCCTTTGTCTAGAGAAATCAATTATGATGATATTTCAGGTGCCGGAACTTGTAGAAGTACCTGAGAAGTGGCAGAAGGGAGAGAGAAAATGAAATTACCCAAAGTTTTTTTAACACCTTTTGAAAGATTTGGGCTGATTTTCATTTTCAGAGCTGCTTCATTCATCCCTAGCAATGACATTTTCATACATTGTTGAATTTTATAACAATTCTGAATATTATAACACTAATGCAAGAGCATCATTAAAATTCTCAGTTATTGATATTTGACTGAAAATAAGAATGACCTTTGAGACCTTTATGAAATTAATGCTACTGCAGAACTGTTATAGGAAGGCCTTGTATAAAGGGCTATAAAGCAAGGCAAAAAGCAAAATACCCGCATTGGTGGTTTTGCTGATACAAGTGTTACCATAAATGCCATCCCTGTAGAAGTACAGAAAAAGCACCTTTAAAATCAGGGGCTTTTGTAAAGTTTTTGACATAATACCTAATTGGTAAAATGCCACATTAAAACACAGCTAACTTTAAATATGATTTTCACTGTTTCATGTCACTTTCATTTTTAGTGTAACCTGAAAAAATATTCAGAACAGTATAGAATAGTATCTGCAGAGAGATATTTGTTATTCACATAAGAAAATAATGCTGAGATTCAGAAAAACATTGGCTATTTTAGAGTATCTGCAGAGTCACCATTATCATGTTTCCTTTTTGAGCTGAAATCAAGGAGGATGAGAAAAGCAGGCTACAATTAGCAAATGTGTAATTAGCTGTAAGGTTCTGGACATCAATGCAGAAGGAAAATACAAAGAACTTGTGGCTTGAAATTCACAGATAAGCATGTATTTACACAGCCTCCATGTTAGTCATCATATTCTATGTGTGCTGCTTGGGAAAAAGGGGGCAGAAATTGAAGCTGGTTATAATAAATAGAGTTTGGATGTAGGTGTGGATTCCAGCTTTATATTCTGGGACACACACATTGTTCATATTATGTTTAGCCTGGAGAAAAGGAGAGGACCTTCTTGCTCTTTTACAACTCCCCAAAAGGAGGGTGATGGAAGGTGAGAGTCAGTCTCTTCTCCCAGGTAACAAGTGACAGGATGAGAGGAACAGCCTTAAGCTGCACCAGGGGAGAACTAAATTAGATATTAGGAAAAGTATTTTACATGGAAAAGATGGCCAAGCATTGGAATAGACTGCCCAGAGAAGTGGTGGAGTTACCTGGACATGGCACTTGAGGACATGATTTAATGGTGAGGACTGTAGTTATGAGCGTGGCTGCAGATCCATGCTTTTGCCCCCTTTAAATTAAATGTATAGCCTAGGGAAAAACCTCATTACCTCAAAATATTCAGTCCTCAAGGTGCACATTAGCTACTGTAAGAATTTCCCTATGGTGCTGAGAACTTGAAAAAATAAACTTTCTCATCACCTGGAAAATGTTTGGTGCCATTGATCGGAACTCATTGTGGAGAAGAACTGAGAATGCAAAAGGTTATGGACTTTTATGGATGAAACTCATCAACATTTGTCTTCTGAGCACAGGTAAATGCCCACAATACGATAAATGATGACATTTCACTGAACTTTAACAATATTATTTCCTCTGCGTAGCCTCACTGCTTACCTGCACAGTTGTTTTGAATGCTTTGTGAGTGAGATAACACTAAAATTGAAAGCTACATAATATAGGTGAAAATCACATTAAAAGTCATCTGTGTTTTAATGCGGTTTCTTTTGCCAGTTAATATTTCTTATATCTTCTTTCTGCAGGAGCAGGTTATTTTGCAGATGCATGTGCATTGGCAAGCAGAGATGCTGTTTGTGATAATATCAGCATAAGAAAATCTACTCATAGAAGCTTGAACCATTTTAGTTTTTGCTATTACTCTTTCAACAACTCTCCCGTAAAATTCAGCAATGTGCGGGCAGTCATCAGCATTAGGCACCCAGCTGCTTTGAAGCCCAGAACCTCCATGTCTTTATGATTTAGCTGAGCCATCTTCAAAGCTGACAGGGCTAAATCACATCAGGGCACTCTCAGGGTGAAGCAAAAGTCCACACAAGAGCTCCTCCTGGATACATTCCTGTGCAAACAGGTCTGTATTCAGCTTTAGAAACTAGATCTCCACACCACACACACACAGAAGTTAAAGTTGATCTGCTGACATGGCATCTGAATTTCAAACACATATTTACCTGAATTACAACAGCACCATGTAATTAGGCATAAATAAGGGCCTTTGTTCTGGAGGGGAGGAAAGTTTATCAATTCTGAACCATATGCAGTTGCATGTCTAATCTCTGGCTGCAATTATTTCAAATGCAGATCCAGATGATGGCATTTATATTCATTCTGAGATTCACTGAGTTTGAGGCCAGAAGGGATCATTATACCATCTGGCCTGACCTCCTGGATGCCACAGACCATTACATTTTCCCAATTACCTTTATACCAGGCCCTGTAACATGTGTTTGACTAAAGTATAACTATTTTTGACTAAAGCTTATCTCCCCATAAAGCACCTATTCTCGATTTGAGGCCATCAAGAGGAGAGAATCCACCACTTTGTACTTTGTTCCAATGGCTAAGCACACTCACCATTAAAAATGTAGGTCATGTTTCCAATTTGATTGTGTCTGGCTCCAGACTCCGTCCACTGGATCTCATTACACTTTTCAGAACTAAGTCAAAAAGTTCTTTGAAACCACTATTTTTTCCCCTTTGTAAGTGTTTATTCCCTGGAGTCAAGTCACCTCTCAAGCATTTTGTTTTGTTTTTTTCTAATAAGCTTTGGTGAACTCTGAAAATTCACAGGGCAAAGTTGTATTTGCAGTCCTTATGTGTATTTTTATTTTACCTGGTATCTATTTCAACAGTGCCCAGATGTTTCTCTTGGTGCCAGTGATGCACACAAGGAGCACAGGAGTCTCTGCCACCCTGGCAGAGCCTCTAGCCTGTAATGAAGTCTCTCCTTCCCAGTACCCAGCTGTAGGGTGAGGCAAATGACACTGTGCTGAAGGTTCATAACTACAGAATTCAGAATGTACCAGCTGATCCCAATGGGAGCACTTTATTGTGTAATCCAGGTTTCTTTTACAACAGTTCTCACCTCATCATCCCATACTATCAATTTGTGGTGATGCACAAACCGCTTCCCCTGAAACCAAACATTGCTTATGGCAAAATAAAAATGTACTCTGTGCACATTTATTTGTCCAGCTAGAGTTTCTAATATTTTGAGATTCCAATCATAAGTCTACCTGTAACAGCACAAAGGGAAAATATATAGATGGGAGGTGTTAAGATTTAGGTTGTTTATTAACCAAGTTTAAACTAACTGTTTGAACAGATAGTTCAGTACAGCCCAGCAGGTATTCCCTCATTGCACTGGGATTTTTCATTCCATGAGTTGTTCAAAAACTATTGTGGTGATATTCTATTGGTCTCAGCACAGAGAAATACACACACATACTTGCACTGAGTATTTTATGTAGATACCACACTAACTGTGGCTCTCATTGCATGCCTGCTTCACACACCAGGCACAATCAGACACAATCTCAATAAGGGACAAAACACAAACATATTCTGGTTAAACTACTAGTTCTTGGGAAATTTTGCTATAGTATTTTGAGCACGGCTTGCTTTTCCGGCCTACATCACAGACTTCAGCAATAAGAAGAGTACAAAAAAACGCAAAACCAAAAAACCCAGAACTGATGTGTTCATGTATACACATACACACACACACATGCATGTGGAGCTTATGCGTTTTAATAGCTCAAAAATTAAAATAGCTATGTGTATTAAAGTTCTGTACTTTTTATGGCAGATCCTGAAAAATGCCCTCATTAAATGTTATCTTTCCTCACTGATGAAAGACTGCTATAGAGTTATTTTACTTCAGCCCAAGCCAGAAACCCTGCATTGGACTCAGTGTCAGGCAATACCATCTGCTCATAACCTACACAGATTCTAAGATGACAGTAGTTCCAATCCTGTTCTGATTGAAATCAAAAACAGAGCTGCCTTGCTTGAAATGAGAGCATGAGCCAGTGAAACTTCTCTTGACAGACAACAGGAAATGTGGGGTTTTTTGGAGAGCAGCAATCTTTAGGGAAGGACTACCCAGCATTTGAGCACAGATTAGCAGAACACTGCAGATCTGCCATCCCCAGGCAGGGCAGTGAAAGTCTGTGGGTGGACTAAACCCATGTCCTTTTAATTTCACTATTGATTACAGACTCATATACACTGACAGAAAAGAGCAAAATAAATTGAGCTGGCCAAGACAACATTTAGATGCCACAAGAGACTCTTACTCCTTGTATCACTGTCACAGCTCTGTGCATTTAAGGCCATTCCCTGAGGCAGATGAGGGTTTTTCAAAGGTTAGAAGCTAAGCAGATGAAGTCTGGGTGATGCAGAGGATCCACATAACTCTGGGTCACTGCTTTCAGTCTGTACCAGATGGGCCCCCTCTGAGAGCCAGCACGTTCATGCAAGTGCCTGCAGGAAGCCATTCCCCTTGGCTGGCATGCCTTGGCAGCCCTGCTGGCTGGGAAACCTCGTCCCAGGCATGGCTGAGCCCTCCATGGCACAGGCAAGGTGAGCCAGAAGGACAAGATGGGGAAGAACGCCTGAGATACAAACCTGTCAGAGTTCAAGAAGCATTTGGAACACACTCTCAAGTACATGTTGTGATTTTTGGTGTTGTCCCCTGCAAAGCCAGAAATTGAACTCAATGATCTTTGTGGGCCCCTTCCAGCTGAGCATAGTCTATGATTGTGTGGTGGCTTACTACTGTATCTTAAGACAAATAAAACTGTGTCAGGCATAAAGACACAGTCTTCAAGGCTGAAAGGGAAGCCTCACCTTTGCCTCCCTTAATGTGTCTCTTGGCCTGTGGGTAACAAAATTTGAGATGGCAAAGGCCAGTAGGGAGAGGAAAAAGCTAAAAGCACCAAAAATATCATCCTCCCTCGTGTCAAAGGGGAAGTTTTATTTGGAGCTGAAACCTGCTGCTTGACTTGGCATAACATACCCATGAAAGGTTGGTAGCAGGTCTGTGTAGGTGGGTCCCAAGTCCCAGCCTGGGTAGAAACCTCCCCTGAGCCTGCTGCCCCTGCAGGATTGGCTCCTTAAAAGCAACTATAAAGTACTTTGAGGACTTGATTCCTGTTTTATCTGTATGTTGTCATCATGGCTCGCATGGGGATAATGTCTAAGTACCCTGATGGTGTTTGAGGGACAGCATTTTCATCCTGACCTCCATGCCTGGGTGAGCCCATGTTCCCCTCTCCCTGAGACCTTAAATCTGCAGGTACTGACAGTAATTTTGCTGAGGGAACTGTCACCTAAAATACCACTGAAAACACTCACTTCTAGAGGTACAACGAAAACGTGTGTGGAAAAATGACTGACTAGATTGGTTAGGTACATTTTTTTGCCAAGTACGTATCACAAATCCCCTCACAGCAAAAACATTAGCTGTGTCGGAACAATTTGCACTCAGGCTTTCCAACCTGTAGTTCAAAAAATGTAAACATCAGGCCATTAAGATTTAATTGCTTTTTATATTCTCCGTGGAAGCTTTTACTATGAACTATTCATAAGCACATTCAGGGTTGTCCAAAAGAAAACATCAGGGCTTTGCATTCAGAGGAATGAATGTGCTCAGGAACAACTACAAGTACCAGGTTGCAATGACCTGCCCTCAGAGGGACCCCAGCCCTCCCAGGAGACCCCAGCCCACTGCTCTGGGACAATCCAGTGGCAATGGGACACTTGGGGGACCACACTGGTGCCAGGTGAGGAAACAGTGCCAGCCCTGTGGGCTGTAGAAGGCACATCATTCTGTGCTGCTAAATGTAGGTGTTTGACTTCAATTTCCTACTCTTGTTTGACAGATAAAGCAGGCAGAAATCTCTGACCTGAATTCTCTTCCTACCTTAGAGAGCTTCTCACCAAATATGAAGGGGTTTTCCCCCACCTGGATCTGGTATTGCAAACTTCAAAGTAAAATACAATTCTGATTTTAGTTTCATTTAATTAGTTTTTTTACATAAATGCTTCATTAAATACTTTCCTTCTTGTGCTGTTAAAATACTTTCTTTACTATTCTTCCTGCAATATTTTCACCTAAAATTTCTAAGAGACAATAGAATAAACCTAGCAGACTTTAGGGCATTCTATTTTCATACCTTCTCCAAAATTTCCTCTGTTTTTACAAAAAATTCAACAAAGTAAACCTAACTTCTATATTCTATGAAAACATGTGCATACTTTAACTGAAAAACTACTGAGAAAATACAGAGTGAAAAAAAGGAAAAACTAATAAATGGCAAGAAATGAGAGAATTCTATATAGCATGCTTCATTTCATAGAAAGTGGGGACAGTCACTGAAAAAAACCAAAATATGCTTTTTCCTTTACTAAGCCATGTCCTGACTACAAGCCAGTGGAAATGTTTCTCTTAACTCCCAGATATCTGAGGCCAGATAATTTCATAGAGTGTCACATTTTTAGCCCATTCCTTTCTTATCAGTTTTACCCCCTGGAACAAGCCACATCTTTCATTTGTGAGGATATATAAATGCCCCCAGTTTGAGTAAAGTCCAGCTAGTAACAATACAACCATAGATTTGAAATGCCCTCCAATTCTGCATCTGGAACACACTCATCTGCCTTAATTTTCAAGAATAAAGAACCAAGACTTCTTAAAAAGTTCCCATATTCATAATCAGTCACAAATAGTTAAAAGTTTATGCAGATATGATTATGTGCTTTTTTTACATGTGTTAAAATGTCATACTTCATTTCCAATGGCAAATCTAGGTAGGGACAAAGTATTCATAGCAACACCATTAAAAAAAAAAACCATAATCCATTTGTTCTACACAGTTGGTGCTCTATTAATGCAGTATATTTGCTGCTGCTTTGATTAGGGGAAATCTAATAACATGAAACTAGATTACTAATTTTTGACCTCCTACTTCTCAGTTTCCTTCAAGGGGTAGAGAGCTGTTTTACTGAAACCTTTTTAAATTATATTCATTGAAAAATTATACAGTAAAACTTGTTCAGCAGATTATTTCTTCATAGAGAATGTGAGAAAGTGTGAAATTACCTAAGCCTAGAGCAGCATTGGGAACAATGCAATGAGTCTTTAGCACTGCAATCCCACTCACCTGCTAGTAGAGATCACCATTTCTCCAGAAAATAGCCCCCACTAGTCTATAATGTGCATCGATCTTTTTATCACCCACAGGCAAGATTTGTTTCCTTCCCTCCAGTGCATTTTCCCTGGTAGTGCAAACTGCTTTTCCTCTGTCCCTCTTCCCCACACTGTACATTACCTCCCACACCTTCACTTTGCTCTCCTCAGCTTCAAAGGAACAGAAACCTCCCAACAGCTGTAAGAAATAAAGTCAGTCCTCCAATAATAGCTCCTGGTCTATCTGAACTGCTGGCAATATTGTATTTTTTCACTGTGTTCATCTTCCCTGGTGCTGCCCCATGACAGGCCACATGTCCCACTGTGAAAGATGCAGTCAGGCTGAGGAGAGAGAGGCAGGAGAAGGTGAGCAGAGCTCAGGAACTGTATAGTTCCTATCTATTTTTAAAAATTCTTTTATTGTTCCTCTCCAAGCTCTGTCTAAGCACTACCAGCAGTTAAAGGCTGGTAGATGGGAGAGGATTTAATTTTGCAAGAGAACAAGTAGAACAGTGGTATCTCTCATGAATTAAAACATCCAACAAAACCAGTGCTGGGCACATGTCCCTTACCTTCCTGAGTATGTTTTGTGCAGTTAGACAAAACAGAACTCAAAAGTGCATCCAGGGCAATGGATAAAGATTGCTGTATCACCACAGACTGCAAAAAGAGAGCATTTTAGGTAAAAAAATTATGACAAATATGTGTTTGGGAAATAGTTTCAGATCCTTCCATGTAAGATGCAAGATATAGTCATGTGTATACAGTTCTGCTTAACTTTTATCTCACATACAGGCTTCAATCATCATACAGCACTTGCTTCCAACACGTATTCATATATGTGAGCCTATGGCAGTTTCCAACAGGTTCTTCAGAGCCACAAGCTCAGCCTGATTTTATAGCCTGATCTGCAGTGACCACCCCGCAAACCATGTCACTTTATATGAAAGCCAAGAAATTATTTTCACTATCAAACAACTTTATAACCTTGTTTAAAACATTATTTTGTTTAATTTCTTCATCTTCACTTCAAACAGGTTTTTTGTTCCTATTTTTTGTGCTGGTCTTTTCTAAAAATGATGAAGCACAATGCTGCAGCTCAAATGCAAAGACTCACCTGCCCTGGCTGCTGAGAGGTGCTAATCTACAACATCCTCTTGATTGCCTGGCATGATGTGCAAGACAAAAGCACCTCAGGTTCCAGATCAACTACCAAAAATTTAATAGTGGCCCAAGTATTATCCAAAAATTGGTAAGATCAACAATCCCACCCTAAATGTGTCTTTCTTTTCTTGAAGCAGCAGTTTAGGACATAATTTTCTGACTATCATAACCATAATTTTATTTAAATTGAAATCCTTCTGAATGTAATTTACTGCCAAAGTTTATTGATCTTATTTTAACACCATAGTGGGAGATTAAAACTTAAACTATCATTTCAGCTATTTTTATAAAGGTTACATTAGTACTTTTCATTTCTTTATTGCCTTACTGAATGTCAGGGTGCAGAGCACTCAGTGAAGCCTGGCACTGGCCAAGAGACATAAAGGTCATGCTGTGTGCATTTGCTTCAAAAGTACAACCTTTGCTTTGCCTAGAAAACTACTCACAAAATTACTGCCTACAACAAAAATAAATAAAACAGGAGATCCTCCACACCCAGAGCACCAGAGACACTGCAAGAAGCTCTGACCTGGAGAAACCTCCCCATCCTCAGAACTATCTCTCCATTTTTGTTTCAGCAATGTTTTAAATTCACAGAGCTCACCTCTGCCTACATGGAGGGTCGTGATCACACCCTCCCATTGCATCTGGAACATGAGGAGTTTGCCAGAGCTCATTTTGCTCCCTCGTTTGGAGCCCTGGGATTCTTCTGTGGGCCAGAACAATCATAAATATTAATATATGCAAATTAATTATTAACAATAATAAAACACATGATGTGTGATTACATATTAGGTGATAACAGAAATTAATTCATGTCGAAGAATGTGTCTCTTGCCCCAAGTACCCATACATGTCTCTTCATTGCCAGTGCACCTTAATATAATCATTTAAAAATTAATTTAAAATGTTCAACATCAGTTGAAAACATTTTTTGTCCACTTCAAAAGAACAAATATTTCATAGTAGAATTTAAATTGAATTGAGACATGAAGTATTTGGTTAACAGGGCACTTAAACTTTATTAGAGGTTAGTGCATCACTTTTACTGCTGTTGCAGTGTTAATCTCAGGGTTCTTTTCAGGAGCCACTCTGAAGTCATTACTAGGTGAAGACACTTAAAAATTCAGGATGTGAGCAGAAAGAGAGTGGCGGGGGGGGGGAGGAGGGGGGTCATTTCTGAAAGGACAAGGAAAGAAATGCTATGGGTCCAAGCCCTGAGGCAGAGGGGCCATTGCCACCACCCAGCCACGTTTGGCACAGGGCACTGAGAGCCCTGGGGCAGCACTGCAGAGCCCAACAACAAACCCAGAGCTTCCCAGGACGTGGCTTTAAAATAAAATAAGGCATTTGTCAAAGTGCTCATGCTGTGGAAGGTGTACATGGTTGAGGCACTGGGGCTCCTAGTTGGATGAGCTTTTTGTCGCTTCTACTCCTGCACAATCACCACAGGTGTAACAGAGAGGAGAAGGCCAAAACAAAGGAAATTCCGCACAACTGGCTGAGAAAAATGTCGAGCAAGATGTAAAAACCCACCCAGGGCCAGGCAGCATTCTGGCTGCTCAGCCTTGCTGTGCACTGGGGCTGCCAGTCTGTCTCCTGCCCCGTGCCCTGAGTGGTCCACACCTTCCTCTGTACATCGTGTGGTTTACATCAGTTTAATTCTGTTTCCGTGAGGTTTGACACAACACAAAGGTGATCAACTGCAAACGTGAAGTGTTGCACGGCCCTGCGAAAACCATGGGGGACCACAGCCTTCAGCAGGTTCTGTGCAAGGCAGCCCAGGAGCCTCGAGCACCACACCAGGCTTCAGCTGAGCCAAACTGGGCTGCTCTTGACGTTTGAGCGGTTTTCTCCTGTGAAGGGAGAGTATCATGTCTAGCATTTCTCATTATGCCTTTTTTTGGCTATTGTCTTCTATATCTGGTTTATCTGTTTTTCCTCCCTGTGCTTCTACATAGGCTTTCCAGGGCCCTGGACACCTCTGTACATTACCAGGTACAATGCCTGCAACTCTTGAATGTCCTTAAACTTGAGAAGTTTATTCTCGATTTGAGATCCCATTTAAATCAAGACAATTTTTAGACCAAGAAGTCTTTCTTTTTGAGTTTGCAATATATAAAAGTCCTATCAGTGAACCACTTGGGCCTAGTAGAAATGCATACAACAAAAAGCTACAGCTCTGAAGATGCTTTTTCTCCTGTGCTATTTGTTCTTCATTACAACAATGCAAAACACTGGAAATAAAAACGAAGAAGACAAATTAGAGTCTGGTTAGAAACGGAGATATAAGCTAATACCAGTCACTGTTATACTTCTGTATGCTGCTTAATGAATCAATGCTGGCAGGAAAAAAGATTGCTGGTGCCTGAGGCACTTAATAACAGTGTGTAACATAACATGCATTTCCCTTCAGGTGTCACTCTAAAAAGTTGGTATGGACAATTTCTGTTTCTAAAGTAATGAGAGCAGAGGGTGATGCTGTCAAGATGAGGAATTTTGGCAGCATTGTGTGAAGCTGCACACAGGCAGGCACTTGTCACGCACCTGGGCAGGACTTGGGGACAGGAGGATCACCCCAAGGCTGAGGGCAGGAGTGTCCTCCCCATCCTGGGCACCACCAGAGACTGGCACTGCCACCAGCTCCAGGGACGGCAGACAGGTTTAGAAATGAGCATGGGAGCTGCTCATGTGAGAGGTACTGAAAGCATGCAAGCATCAGCTGCTCCCCCCCAGAGCCCACACAGCTGGAAACAAAGAGAACCAACATGAATAAAATGCAGCGCATGGAATGCCCTCCTGTCAGCAGAGATGCTGCAGGTGTTGCAATGAGCAACTCACAGCTATTAGCATTGGCCTGACAAAAACCTTTAATATTTGGCTCCATCTTCATCTCATCTCACATATTCCCCCCACCTTGGGCTGTCGGACTTTCCTTTGGCCTCCACCTCGCAGCTTCTGTACAAGTTTACCTGTGGAAGGAGCCATCATTCCTACTCATCTGTGGCTGCCTCTGTAGGTCCAGGTCTGCTCTCCAAAGCATCCTCATTGGTATGAACAATGTGTAACCACCAGTGAAAAACTTTAGCATTCATTTTAGTGAAGTATGTAAGGCTTGAACTGTATTATCTCATCTGGCAATTAATACTGTGTAGAGATCCTGGGCAGTGTAACAACAGCTGTAAAATTGCTTCAGCTACATGGGATGCAGAGAGAAGAAATTGCACTCTATGACCATTATTATTAATTTTGAGGTTTTTGACATTTGCTTCTGCTAAATTTTGTAACATCCTTCATGAACTTATTTCCTTTCAAAATGACTTATTGGCAGAAAAAAATGGTATTAAAACTCTAAAAGGGACGTCACGTCATTTCAGAATGAGTCAAGGTCAGCTAGTTCCTTTTTTAAGTACAAAATCTCACACTGCTCCCTGCCAGCTAGGGAGAAGCTGCCTGTGTTCTTCTGTCTGCCACCTTCCATGTCTGGGCAATGAGGGAAAACAAACAAGAGACAATGAGAGGGTGCAGCATGGTACCAGAAATAACAGATGACCTGGTGTTGCAGGGGCCCAGGTTTAAAGACTAATTTCTTAGGAGTTTTTCAGTGAGAGAATCCTAATCATATTGGGATGGCAAAGGAGCATTGCCCTGACACAAATCTCCAGTGCTCTTTCAAATATCCACGGTGACAGCAACTGGAGCCACTGGTTTGTGTCCTTTGACTATGAGCCAGTTTATACAATTAATAACGCATCCCTGCCCAATCAACAGAACGATCCGTCCTTGCCCCTAGGAACTAATCATGTGTCAAGACAATTAATTGCAGAGATGCACTATGTGAGGAAGGTTGCCCTTAATGTAAAATGTGGCAATTCTTCTGAAGGGCCCAAGGCAACGATCATCTCAATATCCCTCCTTACAGCAATGCTGCCCTTTCTAAATGAGAGAGGAGAACTTAGTCAACATGAGACCTAAAAACAAACCTCCCTCTGGGTCCAAGCCCACGAGATCTGGAGCACCCTGCCACCTCTTGCCACGCTCTTCAGCAAAGGTTACAATTTTCCACTTACACTGGATCAAAAGTCCCTGAATGGCTAAATTTAAATGCTGATACCCACAAAGGATTTTTAAGAAGTTGGGTTTTTTATCCCACCAACTTTCCTAGTTCACAAGAAGCATTTCCCTCACAGAAGTCTGATCTGGTACCAGGGAAGGCTTGGCATCAATTTTCACAGAAATATGATCAGATCTCATTCTGATCCTCATTCTGATGGTATTCACCATCTTACTGGGTGTGTAATTGGGTGCAGATGAGGGGAATCAGCAGGGAGCCTGAGGACACGGGTTTGGGCATGGAAATGAGTCAATATGTCAAAGTACTCTTTGTTTCACTTGGTCTACTCTTCCTCTTCTTTCTCCAAGGGAAACAGGAAAATCAAACAGGTCTGTGCAAGGAGAACCAAGTCCTCTCCAGTGAATCCCTCCTTGTTTCAGCCTCTTGACATCTGCTCTGGCACTGCTCCACACTGTCACCTGTCCAGGGACAGCCTTGTCAGGTGATGGGGACAGCTCATATGATGATGATTAGACAAGGAGCAACCAGAACCTCTTTGCCCCATCTGCAACCCAGTTGTTGTCAGGGACCTTCCTGCTGGGTGCGAGGCTGCTTTCAGCAAGAACCATGGCACAGCCTTGGTGCCTGGGAGTCGCAGCCTCCCCACTGCCTCACCTTGTCTTTTGATTTTTCACTTTGACTCGTTGCTGCCAGTCATCCCTGTCATCAATAATAAGAGGTGCTGGGGTACATTTTTCAAATGCGTGTGCTTAATCATCTTGATATCTGAGAGGAGCTGTGTAAATAAGAGCTTTTATCTCCTTTTCACAGTGGCAATGTGAACGCTCCAGGGCTGCACAGGATGACTGTAGCCACACAAGGTTCCAGCAGCAGTGTGCATCCCATTGTGCAAAAAAAAGAGGAGAAAAGTCCTTCCAGTCTGCACCGGGTGAATTTTACCTCATGCACCGCTTCGGGATCTGGTGAATGTCACCAAATCTATTATTGTGGACTCAAGACAACCTTCTCCCACTTTGATGTAGCTCTCCTGGGCTCATCCTTACCAGGAAAGGACAGTCTTCCTGGCTGCTTTGGTATGTGCCATTGCAAGTCCACCCTGCCTGTAACGTGTGGCTCTCCTCCTCCCGCTGTGAAAGGCCACCCGTCCCCTCATCATCGGTTTCTTTCATGTACAACAAATTGTACTTATAACAGGAGAGCCAAGGCAGAATTCCCCTGAGAGTCTGAAATTACATTTCTCAGGAACTGACAATAAAACACCACTTGTGCTCTGCCTCTCATCTGTTCACCCTTTCAGTTAAGCTTTCACCCTGTGCATTAGAGAAATGAGTCATCTTCACCATCTCTCATGCATTCGCATTCACAGTACCTTGCCTAAATCTTCAGTTTCTCACTATCACCTGAAATAGATGCTCTTTAATATCTAATATTACTTTATGGGGAAAAACCACTAAAAATAAATTATAGTTATAACGAGAAGCTTCCAAAGACTCTGATCCTAAAATGCACTCCTATCATAGCAAAAGGGAATCTCCATGCTCAGTATTAAAAGGATTATTTTTCAGAGCACCCCCACTTTCCCAGATACACACAGCTCTTCATTTTCACATGAAAATTATTCCATACATTAACAGAGAGACAAAACTCAATCAAGCATGTCTGTCACTGTGATTATGGCCTGGCTGTAAAGCAATTTCACAGAATGGGAGACGACTATGATATACCTACCACAGCTTAAAAGCCTTCTTCATTGCACCAGATTTACATAACTTTATTCAGTGTTGTAGATTAAAGGTTCAGAAAAAATTCATATTTGCCCATAGGGATGGGAAATGAGCAAAGCTATGACACTGGAGGTAGTTTATCTTTTGAATTGGGTTTTGCACCTGCAGAATTCCCCTCTTGCTTTTTGGCAACACCTTGTGGCTTGCACGGACCCAATAACTATAAGAGACTATTTGTATATTTGAATTTTCTATCTAATAAAAAATAATAGTAAGTTGTGAAGATTGACATAGAGACCTCAGTGTATTTTGGTTTTGGTTCAGGCTGTGGAGTTTGGTGGGGAAAATGTAGCCCTTAACTCTACACCAAGAAAATACACCATGATCCTTGTGGTCTTTGCTTGAAGATCTTCCAGAATTACTATAGCATGCCTTCAAAAAACTGTCCCCAATGACAATTTTAGAGACATGTCTATCAATTCACATTGCCATGTACAGCCATTTGCAAATTCTGACATGCCCTCAAATCTTAAACCTGACTTAAAATTTCTTCAAGCAGTTTCTGACAGTTTAAATAGGAATTGTGGACATTTGAAATGAAAACTGAAATTCTCATTCTTGCAAAGACACCACATGATATGAGAGTTGACATGTCAGCCATCCTGGCTCCGGAATGAGCGTTCATGCTTATTTTACTGGGAAATGAGCAGGTCTTCAAAAGCTCCTGCTGAGCCCCCGCACCTGCAGGAAACAAAACTCTCCAGCAGCCACAAGAACCTGACCCAGTTCTGCAGAGCTGCTGGGTTCAGGTTGCTCTGGCCCTGGCAGAATGTGGTTGGGTGATGCACCATGCTCCTGAAAGAAAACAGGCACAAATCGTGAAGTCATGGAATAATTTAGGTTGGAAAGCACCCAAAGATCATTGGGTCCAACATTAACCCACACTGCCAAGTCCACCACCAAACCACATCCCTAAGTTACAACAGAAGTCTCTCCACACTGGGAAATTGAATACACTTTGAAAACTCAAAATTGCCAGCCCTGATTTGGTCAAATCAATTCAACCAAAGGTAGTGTGGAAACTTTCAAAAAGCTGATCACATTTTCTAAGGAATGGCTGAATCATGCCATTTTCAGAGAGAAAACCACAATGATTCTTGGCAGTGTGCAACTTGTTCCCATAGGGGCAAAGGAAAAACCCAGGGCCAGGGTTGCCTCTCCAGGGTAGTTGGTCAGGGGTGCTGATTTTTGTTCTTTATTATAAAAACTCTCTTTTGCTTCTTCAATAGAATAAGCAAAATTATTTTATGCCATTTCACGTTATCTTTTTCCCTAGATCCTGATTCTTCAAAGCTAAAGCTGAGCTCCCTAGAATGACTCTGGAGCTGAAACGTATACCTAAGCACTTGGCTGAATCAGGCCCTCTTGAAGTATAAGGAAGAAGATATTCAGGCTTTCTAATCCAGCAGCACAGCAGGGAAACTGCTTGTCTCTGCGTGATTGTGTAATTGCTTTTCAAAGAGAAGTGAGTTTCTCTATCCACATTGCACTAACAAATCTCAGAAGTCACTTTGGTCTTCCAGCCTAACTTTCAACATTATTTGTTATGGATAAAACAAAAGACACTTCTATTTCCATAGCTGACAAGCTTTGCCTCAGGGCATGCATTTATTTTCCATGCTGTTGATCTCTTCCTCCCTGTATCAGGCTAATTCATCAGATTAATAAAGGACGATTTAGCTTCCTGCAGGGTGTTATTGATCTCTCGGGGAACATGGCAGTTGTTTGCTATGCCACCTTTCCCCTGAGCAAAGGGGATGATTTTTAAATATTTCTAACGCTTGAAGGTACAGGCAGCTCTCACCAAGCAGCTACAGAGGAGCATAAGGCAGCAGCAAAGGGAAAATGTAAAATGTATCACCTGAATCCCTATTTCCCTGCCTCTGTACTCATCAGTGTGTCCAGAGCACACAAAGCCTCAGCAAGGAGGTGGGAGTGAGCACCTGGCTCCAACAAGAGGCTCCAGGAAGACAAGGCACATCTGGATTGAGCTGGCACATATTTCATCCACCCAGGCCGAGCATTATTTCAAACATGCAGCACAGTTCATAGATTATCAGGTCAGAAAGGCCCCCTGTACCAGCCCTGTCTCAGACCCTGCTAGGTTCTGTTTCAGAAATCCTCATGTGCCATCCAACACAGAAACGAGTGTCTCCTTACCAGTGCTGAAATTCCTCCCTCTATCCCACCATGATCATACCTTGACCTTCAAGGTACAGTGCTGGACAAGGAGCTTTAATTCCCCATAATCTCTCAGTTGTTCTACGGCTCCCTGCATGTCTGGGCAGCAGTCCCTGTCCTGCAAACACAGCCTGGTTCCTGACTTCCAGGATGCAGGGCTTGATGCTTGACCTTATTAAACAAACAAACAAACACTATTTGTGCCGAGCTAGAAAGCCCAAATATTCAGCCTCCATGACTTACTACCTCATTCTTCACCTTTCATCTCATTTTATGTCATCTGTGACTGTTTCATTTTCTCCCCAAAACCACAGATAGAACTGTTAAACTGCGACACAGCAACACCTGAACCCCACCAGAGCTAGGCAGACACAAGCTCCTTGCTCCCCTCTTTGCAGCTCTGTTGTGAGGCTTGTAAATCCCTTGCCTTGAAATACACTCAGTATGTAGTACATTAATTTTATATAATTCTAATTCCTTAATCAACAGTTTTGAAGAATCAAATATCTCTGTAAATTACAACAACATTATTACCTTTAGCAATCTAATTTGCAATCTCATTAAAAAGATATGAAGTTCTTTTCTGTAACCCTACGGTGAATGGAATAACTTGGAATAAGTCCCCGTCCTTCATTAGTCATACCTCCCATGTGCTCTTTCATGTATGGCTAGGACTGCTGTTCAGCTGGGCTGTCCTCAGCTGGTTTCCAAGGTTGCTTTCCCTGCCACCCATCTGTGATGGCCCAAGCACTGCTGACAACCATTACAAGCACTTCTGAGAGCTGTGGCCAGTATCAGTGACCAGTGGTGGCCCGTGCTATGCTGCTCACTCAGGGTCACTGTGGGACACTCCATCCTGCAGTATGGCCACAGCTGAAACTGGTTTTCCCCAAATATGACACACTTATTGACCGTTTCTGCAAGGATCAAGTGCCTTTTCTGCATTATCAGTGGTTTTTCTGCATTAGCAAAAGAACTTTTCTGCAGGGCTCAGCTGGTACATGACAAAATAAATGCCTTTTCTTCCCAATATATTCTGGAAATTATTGAGCTCTTCTTGTATAATTTTCCTAAATAAAAGGAAGCCCCATTTGCTCAAATATATAAAAGTTTTGGAACCAGAATTAGGCAGGGAAATATTTGAAAAGAAGGGGTCGGTGACTGGTTTCCCCCAGTGGCAGGACTCTGTGTGGTTAAACCGGATGATTAAAGTCTGGCCCCACTCCACGATGCTGCCGCTGTCTGGCCATGCTCCCACCCCCCATTCAGGCACATTTCTCATCATTATCCCTTAGCCCCACAGTTTCCAGTCCCACTTAACAAGGCTGTGTTTATTTATCTAATTTTTGGCATGACAGATAAAACAAAGCTATCCCAAATTTCAGTCCATAAATCCCAGTAAATAGATTGGATGGTCTGAGATTAAAAAGGAAAATAACTGCAGAGAACTTATTTTAGAAACAAAATGAAAGGCCTTAAAACTGATTTGCTGATATGTCATTTGCTTGATGTCATCATTCTATAAGTAGGTTATGATTGTTCTCATGAATGCAAAATGATATGCAAATATATCCATCACATCCTGCTGCTTCCCACTTTATCTGTCTCTTTCTTTCTTAGTCTTTTCTTTCCCTTCCCCCAGAGTCTCCCAGAAGCATTTGTCCCACTTGCATTTGTCCCAGAAGCATTTGAGAAGCATTTGTCCCACTTGCAAGGCCAGGGACAAAGGAAGTGAAAAAGGCAAAGAGAACCACACTACAGCTCCTCTGACACAAACATATTTGTGATGGTTTATGTCCCTGTCATAACGTGTACAGTTTCACTTCTGCCCTTGAAAAACAGCTGAAGGACCATTGCCAGTATACATGGCAATGTGTCTTTCTTGACAATTTTTCTCTGGTTTAAGGAATCACAGAAAGTTTATAGTCAGCCATCCTCCCTCTAAGAGTGACAACTTCACAGTCCCAGGTGGTTTTGAGCAAGCAGGGCTATCAGAAAGTCTTCCTAAAAACAAAGAGCAATTTGTAGCACAAAAACAATCAGTGCTCTCCTGCAGAAAGGGAAATTTGAGTGGGGATTTTCTCTCTTACTCTACACAGTGCCACACATCATCTTTAGGATCCCCAGAACAAGACAGCGCTCAGGTGAATCCCAGTTCAAAAGTGTCATGGTTTGGCACTGGCACAATGCCAGCACCCCCATGAAAATGCAACCTCTCAATTGAATGCTGTGAAATGTGATCTAGAACAGAGCAAAGCAGGCCTAAGCTTAATAACAAAGGGGGAAAAAAACTTTATTAAGCTACCACTACTAGTATAAAAGAAAAAAGAAAGGAAAAAAAACACACACAAAATTCGAAATTAAAACCTTTCAAAACATTCCTCCTCCCACCACCCAACTCCAACAAACCACAGTGAGACACATTTGGACCCTTAATCAAGTCTTCACCCTTCCACATAATCAATACTGAGTCCATCGGGGAAGAGAGGAGTCCCCCTTTCACCACAGACCCCCAGGAAACACAACCGCCACCTCTTGTGTTTCCATGTCACATGTGGCACTGCCAGACACACCCGCCAGTGTGACACTCTCCTGTCCATGTCACAGTGCTCTCACCACCGTGCATGGACAGAGACTGCTTATAGGGCCCCTTTAAGGATGCTTTGCCAAGGACCACCAGGAACAACAGTCCAGTGACGCATTTCGGGACTAGAGTCCCCCCCATTTTCCCCTGGGGCCGAGGATCCAAGAACAGAAATCGCCTTCTCTTCTTCTCTGAAGACGGAGGGCATCCTCACACCCTCCTCAGCCTTTCTCTGTTTGTTTCTGACCTGGTAGTTGCTGAAGGAGTCTCTTGGCTCACCAGTGCATCCCCCTAAAATGCAGTCCCTCTTGGAGGAAGGAGTGGTTCAGTCTCTAGCTGACAAGAAGAGTCCAGCCAAAAGCCACTCCATCATCTCCCCCCAACCTTCTTTCCCTAACATCTGAGGTCCCACGCTGTCTCTCTTTCCTTCAAATTGAGGAGGAGTAGTATTTCACAAAGCCTTCATTTCACAGAAAAGGGTTAGGACGGCTGAAATCTGGCACAGGACTCCGTCTCCCGCTGGGCATCTTCCCCCCCCTTCTCCTTCTCCTCTGTCAGCAAACTTCCAGGTGTCTGCAGGCTCTCTATCTCTTTCCCTCTAGGTTGGGGGGTGAAACAAAGACATCCCAGATGTTCTCCACCCTTCCATCTGCAGGAGCTGGCCCAGCTCGGTTCCGGTCCTTCACCCCCTGGCCTACCTCTGCAGGCCGCATGGCTCGGGCTGGGCAGGGGAGGTCTGCACCCACCTCTGACCAGAACCAAAGAGAGCGAGTCCTCCTGGGAATTCCGCTTTTAACCCCTCTGTGTTCTCAGAGGCGTGTCCACCTTCAATTGGTCACCCCAAATGTCAGTATCCAAACCTGACCCCTGACTGGACTGACCTCTTCCTTCCAAGAAAATTCTTTTCCCGTGTCAAACCACGACAAAAAGTGATGGAGTTTGATCCTCTAGGATCAGCCTAGAGGTTGATGTGGCACCTGGGAGCACTGGTGAGGCTTGGAGCCATGTGCCAGCTGCTCTCCTGCTCTGCCACCCAGAGGGTTCCACCACCCAGGTGGGTGCTGGGCAGGGGCCAGGGCTGGCCATGCCCCACAGGGGGTCTGGTGCTTGGGCTGCCTGCAGGTCCTGTGCTGGCAGCTCCTGATGAAACAGCACAGATCCTTCCTGCTCATCAGCCTGGTGGCCCTGAGCCCTTCTCCTGCCTCGGGGCTGGAATTAAAGCTGCTGAGACACAACATAAGTTGCAGCTTGAAAACGGCAGATCAGCTGTGCATTACTGCCATTAAAAGGCTTTCAATTGGTCTAGAATTGGAAAAAAAAATTACCACAAAAGACCCGAATACAGCTGTAAATAGCTGAATGCAAATTACAGGGTGAAGCTGAACTCATTGTGATGTCACTTTAGGACTCTGCAATGCACACCCACAACACTGTCCCTTAGCAAGGGACACAGGCTGACTCTGTCAGTCACATTAAAAAACATGGCTTTGGAATACTGGATGTCTCCTGAATCATTTTAGGTCTGTTTTTATAATGTAGAATCAAAGGATTTGAAGCCTTAAAACAAAACTGACCTGCAGAAACTTTGGATATTCTCCACCCAGATTTAAGATCTGTGCTGTTAGTAATTATTAACATATGAGTAACCTGCTACATGACAGCAAATGTATACTATAGACATATTCTAATATATGTAAGTCCATATGTGTATATATAGATGTATATTAGATCTGTGAGTTACAGTGTCATTTTGTAAAGAAGTGATCCAGGGGTGACACAATTTTCTGCAGTTCCTAAATTTCACTCTACACTGAGAATATTTACATTTCAAACCCACCAAACCGTCATTGGACAAAAATCTATTCATAATTTTGTCACGAAAGTCAGAACCCAGACTGCCACTCTTCCAGGACAGCCTGAGCCCACCAGCCATGGTCCTTCCCTCCCAGCCCAGTGAAGCTCCTGCTGCTGCTGCTGGGGCTGAGGTGGGAGAGGGCAGATGCTCGTGCCCTGGGGAACCCAGACAGCGAGGGACAGCTCCAAAAATGGGAGCTGTGGCACAAAAGCATCTCGGGCAGGAATGGATAGTCCACTCAGGGTGGCTCCCACCTGGTACAAGCAGTGGCTCATCATGTAAGGGAGAGATGGACCAGTCCTCCTCCTCAGTCTGTGAAACAAGGGCTGTATCTTTCCCTGTGTTTTTCCCCAGTCTGCCTGGGAGATCAAAGCTTTTTAGCTACTCTGTACTTTGTGAACCCTTAAATATCTTGTTACGAACTGGTTTAACACACAAGACCAAAGGAAGCTAAGCCTCTGTGAATAAAATTGATTGGACTCAGAAAGGTTCAAAATACACCCAAAAATATTATTAAAACCAAATGAGGTTAGATGTTGGTGTCAAAAAATTTATACACTTTACTTAATAGCAAAAGAGGCAAAGAGAAAGAGAGAAAAAAGAGAGAAAGAAGAGAAAAAAGAAAGTAAAGGAAAGGAAGGAAAGGAAGGAAAGGAAGGAAAGAAAGAAAGGAAAGGAAGGAAAGGAAGGAAAGGAAGGAAAGGAAGGAAAGGAAGGAAAGGAAGGAAAGGAAGGAAAGGAAGGAAAGGAAGGAAAGGAAGGAAAGGAAGGAAAGGAAGGAAAGGAAGGAAAGGAAGGCTCTCCTCCATCTGGTTTTCTTGGTGGGGAGGGTCCCCTGCCACTGTCGTGCCATGCCAGAGTATAGAGGCCCACGTGCCTCCCCTGGGGAGGGCAAGTTTGACACTGTCCCTTGCAGCACAGTGGATCTGTTGCCTCATCTCTGGTGCAGGGTGTGAAGATCCCTTTGGGGGGGCCTTTGATGGGCCATGCCCCTCCCTCTGCTGTCCTTCAGGTGGGTTCAGCTTTTCCTGGGGCGAAGGGCCCCACAGCTCAGCTGGGCACAGCAGAGGATGGGCTGCCTCTCACCAGAGGCTTCTTCACCACACACCCACGACCTCCCCTCCTCGCCTGCTTTGGTGTGAGGGTCTGTGCCAGCCTGGCAGCTGATAGCCCTGGAGCTGTGGTCTCCACCCCAAAGCTTGATCCCCCTGTGAACCTATTCTTTTCTCCCCAAACCTGAGTTCCCTTTCTTACCTCCATCAGTGAGCAGCTCAGGGCCTTGGTCAGAAGGCCTGTTCAGGTGTGGTGAACTCTGCAGCCTTTGTAATACAGTTTTGCTATAACAGGTATGAAGACTTTAAATCCATCAATTATGAATTCAGTCTCTGACGTATCTTCCAGCTGAAGAACAGACCAGCTCACAGGGAACACAATAAAATGTCCTTTTATTTCTCTCCTACCTACCTTTCATGGAAGGGTGGGAAGAGAAGGCAGAGCAGGGAACTCACAGCAGAAGGATCAGGGAAGTCTGGAACAAGGTGCTGAAGTCACCGACTCTTTCTGCCGTCATGAAGAATCAGGAGAGGCAATCTCAGCCCCTCAGCATTTCAGGTCAGTGCTGAGGACTCACGCACGTGGTAGCCATGAAACCCAGACAACAGTCTCACAGTCCCAGTTCAGCATCATTAGCTGGACACAGGTTTCACAGCGACCAAGCAATTCTCATATAAAATTTTCTTCTGAAACATTAGCTATCGACAAATATCTTTATCTGTATGAATTATGGAGTATTATTTTCTTTTTAATTGCATTGATTTACACTGAAAGCTTGAAACATCAGCCTAATAATTATCATAAACTGATTTGTCATCAGGAATACAATAAAGCATTATCTGAGCCAGTGCTTACAAGGAGGTGGTTCTCCTGCATCAGAGGAACTGGAAGGAAATAAGAAGCTACACTTAAAAATGCCAGTGTCCACACAGGTTGCTGCAGCTAGGGGAAAAATTATGTGAGTAACTGCCAATAAACGTGATGGTAGGAAAAACCCTTCAGAGCCAGCAGTAGTGTTTATTTATGGAGAAATGCCCAGATGCTGGCCAGGGGCTGGACCCACCCTCTCAGACCTGCCCTGGCTGGGTAAGGGGTCACCTTCTGCCCTCACACCTTCTGCAGGGCTTCTGCAAGAGTGTTGAAGGGGAACCTGCGTCCCAAATGCTGAAACCAGAGCTGAAACCAGGGAATGGCAAGTGTGTGGCCATGGTTTGTGATTGCTGGTGGCATTGTGACCTGCTGCCTTTCCACCCTGTCACTCACTCCCCCTTCCCTTGCTCACCGTCTGCCATGATTTCTGCTCACAGAGAGAGCATCAGCAAATACCTTTTGTAATGAAACTTCACACTGCTCCAATCTTTCTCTATTTAAAATCAGCACCAAAAAAAATCCTGCCTAGAGGCATGGAAAATTTCAGACAAAGCAATTGCAGCCTCAGCCAGCTCCGAGACACCCGACAAAGGGACAGAACACGAGCCACGTTCCGGGTGGAGCTGCGGGGCTCACGCCAGGGGGACAGGCTGGGCTTCCCCAGCCTGGAGAGGAGCTGGAAACGATGTGTGCTCTGAGCCCCCGGGTACCTGCGGGAGTGAGAAAGAGGCAGCAAAAGAGAGCTGTAACAGGGTTTGAACGCCCTGAACTCCTCTGAGAGCCAGGTGCTGTTCTGCGCCTTATCCGTGCGAGATCTCGCAGCAGCGAGCGCTTCACAGCCCATCCCGAGCGGGAGCGCGGCGGCTCCGCTCGCGGCATCACCCCCGCCGTGACTGCCGTGCGAAATTTCCACTCCGCCACAGCTTCAGCTGAATGGGCTTTGTTTGGCAGAGTGATCTTGAAACGTACACAGCGGTTTGTAGGGGCGGGATGGAAGCCTGACATGACTCAGGACAGTGAACTCAGGGAACCCACCAGGGACCAAGCGCTCAGTGCGGTGACAGGGACACCCCGAGGGTGACAGCCCCTGCCCTGGGTGCAGGGCTGGGATCTCAGGGGCTGTTCCTTCTCCAGCAGGGAAACCCCTGCATTCCACAAATCCACTGATGCCTCGGGGTTTTCATTTGATTTCCCTGACCCACGCAGCTGCCCCGGCTGCCAGCAGAAGGCTCTGGGACTGGGGCTGTGGTGTGACATGAGGTGGAAGCAGCAGCACAGGAACATCTTCCATGGGGCTGGGGCCTCCTGCCTTCACCACAACATCCATTTCAGCCTCCAGCCTGTCATATAAAGTATCATCAAATAATTTATAGGAGGTGTCAGCTGCAGACTATAGCCAAAAGGAAGGTTTATTTAAGACACCGTGTGGATTGTTACACAAGATCCTGATGGATTATTCCTATCTGAGAATTTACAGATACTGCAGGATCATGGCCAACAATTTGGATTAGTTGAGATTAAACTCAGACTGGGTTGGTTTTCCTCCCTCAGGAAATCTCAGCCCTAGGTCTACAGATATTTTTTGAAGGCAAAATGTAGACAAAAACAACTTTTACACTTTCCAGCAGGCACCTGAAGTACTTTCCCATCAATCACCTCTGATATACAGAGGCAGAAGTGTGAGCTACTTCATTAAGAGTCCTCACACATATCTGGGTACATTTACATATTAATCAGACAGCTGAGCTGCTAATCTTTCCATTTTACACACTTCTGTAACCATTAGTCAGAGCCAGGTACTGTTAAATACTCCAGGTACCACCAAGTGCTCTAAAATCAAGATGAGTGTGGATGACAGGGAAAGGCTCAGATTTACAATGCTCCCATAGAGCCAAGCACTGTTAGCTCTGCCAGGGTAACATAAATACACATGTCTAACACCAGGAGCTTTAATCCACTGGGAGCACTGAGCGAGGTGAGGCATTCCCACTGCCAAGAGACTTCAGTGATTCCCACAGAAATAAAGGCTGGTTCCAGTTCTGCCTTCTGCAGGCTCTTTGCTACTGTCTGAGCAGCACTGGGCACCTGGCACAAGACCCTGGGAATAAGGGAAGACAGAGAAGCCATCTCCCTCCACCCCTGATAGCCCATAGTCCAACCCTGCTTGTCTCTCAAGGGCACAGCTGCCCCTTGTCTCACCCAGTGCTCAAGTGGGGCGGGAGAACTCAGCCCCAGTTCTTACCATAGAATCACAGACTTCAGACATCATCTTGTTCCAAACCCCTGCTATGGGCAGGGATGCCTTCCTTCAGACCAGGTTCCTCAGGGTCCCATCCAACTGGAACACTTCCAGGGATGGGGCAGCCACAGCTTCTCTGGGCACCCTGTGCCAGGCCTCACCACCCTCACAGGGAAGAAAGAATTAGTCTTTCACAAAGTTCAGATGGTTTGCTGGACAAAATTTGGTCCCTGGGTAAATCAGTCACAGCAAAAGTGGATGACACAACGAGGGATGTGTAGGAACCGCTCTGAGGTCAGCATTTCCTGAGCTGGACTGACCCAGAACACAACACGGGGTGCAGTCAGTGGCTCCACAGCCAAGCTGCTGCTCACTGTGCTGCACCCAGCACCAGGCTCAGGTCCAGCACAGCAGCTGCTTGGTTTTCTGTTTAACCATTCATTTGTCACTCCAGCACCTGCAAATCCACATCCTCAGCTTCCCATCTCCCTCCCTCCAGCACCTCTCACCCAGCTCTCCACCTGGCTTGTGTGGTACCTGGCTTCAAGCTGCTGAATTAAATTCTCTCCATACTCCAAACATTGTGAGGTTTAACCTTTGGGTGTGAGGTTTAACCTTTGTGTGCCTGTTCCTTGGCACCACACATGTCACCACTGCCACAGGTGTCCAGTGTGAGCAGGGCTCAGGGACAGCCAGTGCCCAGTGGTCACACTGACAGCTGCACACCACACAAAAACCACAAATACCTGTAATTGCCTTTGCCAATGAAGTGATCTGTGGTACAGCTTCCTCCTTGCAGAACCATCACAGTTTATGTTTAACTTTAGTTAAATGAAAGAAAAACAATGTATGTGGCTTTAGTGATCACACAGGCTCTGCGCAGCACTCTGATCTTCCCTGCTTTGGGCCTCCAAGTTTTCTCTTACCACTTCCTCCAGGTTAAAAGGATGGAAAGGTTAGCCAGATCCTGATGAAGAGCTTCATGCTTTTGCCATGGAACCTCACCAGGGTTACCTGCAGCTCTCAGCGCTCACGCTGGCACCAAGCTGGCCTTGCTGCCTGGCCCAGCACAGACACTCAGCTGGCAGAACACTCCCTGCTGCTGCCCTGACACCCCAGCACCCCTCTCTCCTGTCCAAGCAGCCCCTCAGACCCCCACCAACAGCTCTGCACTGCCCTGCCACCCCAGCCCAGGGCAGTAAGAAGGTGCTGAAGCACAGGGATGCTTTGGAGACCATGAGCCTCTACACAATCTGTTCTAGACCCATGACCAAGAAGTTTTGTCAGTGCATGTGGTTCTTAGAAGAGAGCCTGGATGCCCCACTGCTGCCATTAGAGCCCATCCCAGCAGCTGCTCCTATTCCCAGATGCTCCTCTTCCTCACCCCATAGGAAAGGCGGATTTTGGAAACCACCAGCAATTCAGGCTCTGTGTCTGGAGAGCCTGCACATGGCACTGGTGCTTTACAACAAATGGATCTGTCCTCCATTTTTAACTGCTGTTTATCATGTTTTATTGATTGGTCTCATCAAACTATTTTAATGATTGGAAATATTTCCAACCTCTGCAGTCTGGGCATAAAGATTGAAGAGGAGATGAGGGGACACAGGCTTTACAATGGAGCCCTGGCTCAGCCTGGAGTCTGGCCAACACCCACCCCTGGCCCAGTGGCCTTGCCTGACCCAGGCCAAAAGCTGGGAGAAAGGAGCTGGGGCACAGTAACATCCATGTCTGTACTTCTGCCTTCCAGTCAGAGACACAATTACAGCAGCCCTGTTTGAGCTGAAATAAAGCCTTGGCCATGCCTGACCCTGTGTAGGGGTGCTCGATGGAGAAGGAGGGGTCACAGCCACCACAGACAGAGCAGGGCCACACACAGCCTGGGACACTTCAGCAGCGTGGGGCATGCAGGTGGAAACAGGGTGAGGTTGCTGTCTGAAATACACCCCTGACATGTTATTGGAACCTCACATCTCACCCCCATCTCCTGATCTCATCAGGAGGCAGATGGAAGCTCTAGCATTCACACAGCCCTGCCTCACTGCCTCCCCAGGCACTTCCCTTGCTGGAGCATCCCTGTGAATGCCAAGAGTGACTCCACTAGGTCAGACATGGAGGGTTCAGGCTGGCCTCTTTCCTGGAATGCAGCCCAGTAATGCCTGCTTTGTCTGGCTCAAAACAGAGGGATATGCCCAGGGTGAGATGGGCACAGCTTGCTTTTGGGTCAGGATTATTTTTTCATTATTACTTATTAAAAATTTTTAAATGAGTTTTATAGCTCAGTTCTGATTTCTGGCATGTGCCTCTCCTATGAGCAAGTGAAACACCACAACAAATGCAATGGAGCAAAACCTCCAGCCCCTGAAACACCAAACTGCTGAATGATGGTTGCATTTACCACATTTCCACAGGGCAGAGCATCTCTGTTCCTTGCAGAGCAGCAGCAGCATTACCATAAGGAAAAGCTGGTTACACCAGATAGGAAGTGGTGATGTGGGGATTGTCATTTCACACATGAACCATGAACAAATAAATAGAAGAGACTAGAGAAAGCATTTCTCATAGAAAGCCCAACTTTCTCGTGCTAGAAGGTTTTACCTTTGCTGTGGTTTATTACTTGTTTGGTTTATGCAGTGGAAAAGACCTGTCTAAACTGAACTGTGCTTCAGCTGCTGCTTCATTCTAGCAGCATATATTGGTATTTTCCTATAAAAGCCCAAGGTCACATGAGCAAGACCCTGGGGATTTTCCATGGGATAAGCCAAGAGCAGTCAAGACAAGCAACAGAAGGCCCTTGGTCCTGCTGTTATATAGGGTAACAATGCTTCCACCTGGATCCTGCAGAGTGGATTTCATGGCCATTTCTAGCACTCAAGATTCCCCTTTCCTGCAGGAAAGCAAAGCTGAGTCCCCACTCTGATTGAGGAAACCCTCATTTCCATTTCATCTCATGTCTCTTGGCAGCTGCAAGGAGCAGGGCCCTCCTCCTCCTGCCTGAGCCCCAGACATGCTCCAGGGGGTAAGGAAAGGTCCAGCCCTCACCTGTGGGAAGGAAATAGAGTTGCTTTTAAATCATTGTTAAGTACAGTGATTTAACAGCTTCCCAAAGCTCCACTGCCCCCAGCCCACAAATTACATGTATCACATGAAATTTGCTCTGGCCACTCCTGGGAAGGGTGGATGAAGCTCTTTTTTCCCTTTTTATCAGAAAAGAACATACAGCCATAGAGAAATACTGGCAAAGCCAGCTGTCCTTCAGCCAGTGTACTCCACAGAGAAGTCACTCCCCAGCAGCGTGCAGCTGACCTGCCTGTGCCAGGGGGGCTGTCACACCCCCTTCAGTGGGACAAATCAATGCAATGCAGCAGTGAACAAAACTCATCTCAACACTCACATTTTCCACTCTGCACTGAGCCTCTCAAAACCAATGGAATGATTTCCTTTGCTGTGGGTGTCTGTGTTACACTGATCCGTGGGGCTTTGGGCTGCACACAGGCCCCCCAGTATTTAGCAGGACCAAGGGGGTCCAAAAGACCAAACACTGGATGCTGTCTTCAGGGGCAGCAGCACACCTGCTTTCTTGTCCCACCCCTCTATTCCACCTTTTTGATTTATTTACCTAAATGCTGACAAATCTCCAGTTCCACCAAACCATGACTTCATCCATGAGGGAAGCAGACCCAGTGCTCCTCTTTCCCCTCCTGCATCCATCAGCATTTCCAGGTGACCCAAAGCACTGAGGGAACAGCCCTGTGTATATCCTGTGTGTGGCTGGAAGGGCCCCAGGGCCCTGCAGGGTCTTAGTTCAGGGCAAATTGTAGAACCACAGCATGCTCTGGGCTGGAGGCACCTTGAAGATCATCAGCTTCCAAACCCCTCCTATGGACAGGGATGCCTTCCTTCAGACCAGGCTCCTCAGGGTCCCATCCAACTGGAATGCTTCCAGGGATGGGGCAGCCACAGCCTCTCCAGGCAATTTATTCCAGTGCCTCACCCTCACAGGGAAGAATTACTTCCTAACATCTCACCTAGAGCCACCCTCTGACAGCGTAAGGCCATTCCCTCTTGTTCTATCACTGCCTGCTCTTGTCAAAGGCCCCTCTCCAGGCAGAAGGTGCTATAAAGTCTCCCAGGAACCCTCTCTTCTCCAGGCTGAACAGCCCCACCTCTCAGTACATCTCCGTAGGGGAGGGGCTCCAGGCCTCTGAGCATCCCCTTTGTATCTTTTTTCCTCTGGGTGTGGGACTTGCCTTCCTCTGTCCCCTTCTGTGAAAGGAGAGTAGGAAAGGGCTGAGCTGCAGCTTCCTTGGGAAAGCCAGGCTTGAGCAGGAGGGGGCACAAATAAAGGAATTAAGACAAGTTTAACTGTTTTTCTCTCCATCATACTTGCACTCCAAACATAAATAAGTTAAAGATGCTAATCTTAGACTTCACTGCTTGCAAATACAGCATGGCAGCTTTGCAGTTCTGGGCAGAGGGCTCAGAGCTGCTGCCACTGTGCCCAGACACTTCTTGCTCTTCTGTGCAAGCTGTGATGGCAGCTGATATTGCTCTGTGCCTAAAATATTTTAAATGGCTAAGCCACCCCAAATGTCTTGGCAGGGAACAAGTGTCTTACAGATAGATCACACTGCTATTTCTGGACTGTTCTATAAATATGCCTTTTGTCTGGAAACCACCCTCAGAGGCAGAGGCCAAACCTCTGCCCAGCACCTCACCTTCCCTCGTTGGAACTGGCCTCCTTTCTTCCCTAAGCAAAATTTCTTCTGGATTAAAAACTTTCTCCCCAGACACAGCTACTGACAGAGCTGGGGGCGGGCAGGAGCCCACCCTTCCACCCAGTGCCTGCTGAGTGTGAGCTGCAAGGAGGTTGAGGTGCATTTCCTGGGGAGAGGGGCTCCTACTGCAGCGCTCCTTGGGGCAATTCCAGCACCTTCCCCAGTGCCAGCAAACCAAACCCATCTCAGGGACTACAGGACTGTCCCAGCAGTGTGGGGCCCCATCCAGGCTTCACTCACCAACCCCAACAGTGTCCCAGGGCACCAAGCACAGCCCCTGGAGCCCTCCCTCCGTGTCCCAGGGCACCCAGCACAGCCCTGGAGCATCTCCTGGAGCACCCCAGTGGGATCACCACGGGCTCAGCCCTGGGGCAGCACCAACCCCACAGCTGCAAAGTGCCAAAGTCTCACCTGGGACAGGGGAAAGTTGTGTGTTCACTGCTTCCTTCCTCATCCAGACAGGCTCCTGCTGCCTCCCCCCTCTGGGACACAAGGATTTACCACCAAGCAGCACCTATTGCAGCACAGATTTACACAGCCCAAACCTTATTTACACTTCAATTCTGCCACTGCTCGTGCACACACACAAATCACATTGCTTTCCCCAGACATTCCTGCTAGCAAGGCTGCACAGGTTTCCCCCTGGCATTGAAGTGCTGCCATACTAGTAGCTAGATATTAAAAATAAATAAATTGAAGAAAAACACAGCAGCCAGCAGCTCTGATTGAAGATTAACAGGTGTTGGGATTTACAAAGAGATAGTGCTTTAACTTAAGCACCTGAGTGACTGATCACATTTATAAGACTTCATCTGCTTTGTACTTGAATTAGATGATGCACGTTTAAAAACCCATCCCCAGGTGAGTTCTGGGCCTTTTTGGAGATCTGGCATCAAAGCAGCAGACAGACAGGAGTCACAGGCCAAGCAATGAAAGGTAATCACTCACTGAGTGCCACTGCTCATGCCTGCTGCTTTGAACACAGCTTGGAACAGAAATGTAAATATCTATTTTTCATTAGTGACCCAGCACAAACCACTTCAGTCTGACCACAGCAGTGCAGAGTGAGCAGTTCATCAGAACAAACATTTACTCAGGTGCCTGAAAGGCTGCAGAACCCCAGAGCAAGAACAAAGCATTTTTTTAAAAATCCACTTTCTTTTTTTTCTTTCCCCTTCCTGAACCATGAAGAAAAGTCACAAAACCTTTTCAGACGTCTGTCACAGGCCCAGAATACAGTGGGCTTCCTCTCCAGCCAGTAGGGTCCTGTGCCAAGCTGGTGGGAGTATTCACATCCAGGCTCCAGGGCATGGAAAGCAGGACAGATGTCTGTGGGCTGGACAGGCAGACACCCACAGGATGGAGCCCAGCCTGACAAAATGTCAGATGATACCTGGTGGGACTGATCTGCCCATCCCCACCAGTTCCTGTGCCCTGGGGACAGCACCCTCGAGCTGACCCCACTTGAAGACTTCCTTCCACCACCTTGCAGCCATGGGGATGCAGAGATCCACCCACAGCCCCTGGGGATCCACGGGGGATGCACCCACAGCCCGTGGGGGAGGTGGCCATGCCAGAGCAGGTAGATGCCTGGAGGAGGCTGTGATCCAGTGGGAGACCTGGTGGAGAGAGAGGGCTCTGCTTCCAGGCTGGAGCAGCCTGTCCTTGGAGGATGGCACCCTGGGGAAGAGTGACCCATGGCACAGCAGTTTTGGGAGGGCTGTCAGCCTGAGGGACTCATGTTACAGCAGGTGTGAAGGGCTGCTGCTCGTGAGATTTGGATCCACACTGGAGAAGTTAATGGGGAACTGTCTCCTGTGGGAGGGACCCTTCAGTCTCATAGGACAAGGATTCCTCCCAAGAGCAGCAAAATAAAACTTTGGGTGACAAACTGACCAAACCCCCCATGCCCTGTCTCCCTGTGATGTTGGTGGGAAGGAGGGAGGGGTTGGGAGAAGAAAAGATGTTTTAACTTCTCGTTATCCTCCTCTGATTTTGTTAGTAATAAATTCACTTCATACCTCTAAACCGAGCCCATTTTGCCCTTGGAGTGTTTTTCTCCCAGTCCTTGTATCAGCTTATGAGCCCTTACATTTTTTTCTCTCTCCTCTGCCCAGCTGTGGCAGGGGAGGGTGTCAGTGGCTGTTGTGGATGCCTGGTGTCTGGCCAGTATCAAACCACACCGTGGTCTTAAGAGATCTTTCCCAGCCTAAATAATTCTATGGCTTAATGTTCCCTGGGCACACAGGGCACAGGCCCAGCACTCATGGCCTTCACCCAGCAGGGGCAGGCCCCAGGGAACACAGCCCAGCAGGGGTAGAGCTGGAGATTGTCAGGGACAGAAAACACTATTGTGCCCAGCTAGGAGAGACTTGACCTAGGGAATGGAGGTGTCTAGGTGTGGAGATTGACTAAATCAGTTTTTAAGTAATTCACTTACTTTTTTAAAGGGAGGGCACTGCTGCCCAGCACACTGGAAATCCATAAGCTCTTGTTTCCACCCAGGTCTCAGCTCTTGCCCACAGCTGACTGCTTGTGGGATTGGAGCCATCTGCAACCACTGCCCCATCCCAGTGCCCAGGGACTCCCTGGAGACCCACCCGGAATGGCTCTGTGAGCACAGGGACTCAGACTGGGAGGGGCTGTACCCATAGATCCTGTAACACCTCATACCCCTTTCCAGCATGGAGAAGGGCTGAGTGGTCCTCTGTGGGATCACACAGAGCTGGGGGCTGGGAGCCTGGAGAGGAGCCAGAGCCCAGCACAGGCCTTGGAGCTGCTTTTGTCTCACCCACTGGGGTTTGAACCAAGACCTACGAGAAGCGAGTCAGGGCCTCTCGTTCATCTGATGCACACATGATTTTGTGATGAACGAGATTCAAAAAGCTGCAAGAGCCCAGTGGTGAGGAGCATTAGAGCCCCACTGCCAGGGGAAGCTGTCCTGCCACAGGGGCCCCTCTGTGCGCTGCCTTTCCTGCCTCACCTACCTGAGCAGGGCTCCTGCCAACTCAGCATCACCGAGCAGCTCTATGCAGAGCTGTCTGCCTTCTGTGGCTTCCCAACTTCCTGTCCATTTTAGTGACTTCAGATTTTCCACCCAACACTTAAGTTTCCTTCAAAGCCCAGGTTTTTAGAGCAGCACCAGCAGTTTCCTCCTCAATCACATCTCTCTCCACTTGCTGGCAGGTCCATTTTCCTTAATGGCTTCTTTTCCCAGGACGTGCATGGGTCTACCTAACCAACAAATAACCAGCTTCACCTATATTAACAAACTTCCCTGTTTTCCCCTTTCTTACAGTATTTTTAAATTTCCTAACCTATATCTCATTTGATTCCCATTCCTCTTATCCCCTCTCAGTCTGTGCCCCAAAACTCAATTACAGAAGAGACACTCCAGCTCAGTGCACCTGCACAGGCCAACCCACAGCTCGCTCCAGGATGTCCCAGCTCCTCTCACACTGGGTTTTCAGGTGGATGCCCTGTACAACCCATAGCTCTCCTCACCCTCATTTATGGATGGCAGACAAACACAGAGCTCCGCCGTGTGGCAGAGAAACAGCAGAAAGGAAAGTCCAAAGGCTCCTAAATGAAGCAAGCCAATTGGTACTGTCCATCTTCCCTCAAGCCATTTCCTGCCCATCTGTCCCAAGCTTGTGCAGCTCTGGAACATCCCTGCCTCTGAGCTAGGGGGGCTCCCAGGAGCAGGGAAGGCAGTAGCATCTCCTCCTGTCCATGGAGAGCACTCAGCACCACTGTGGGATGCTGTTCATAGGGATGTGCACTACAATTGAGAAACTCCAACTTCTGTGTCCAGCTGTGCTATTCAGATACATGCAGAAACTTTTCAAGTGCATTCTGATTTTAATTTGCACATGAACTTCTAAAAGTTGTAGAAAGTGGTCTTTTGTGATAGAATGAAGGAAATCATAGGAAATGACAATTTAGATGGGAGGCTCCATGTGGCCTCCAACAGTGTTGCAGGGAACCACAGACTTCACCACTACTGAAAGGTACTGTAATGATTTGAGAAAATCTCTTCAATGGCTTGGACACCAGCCTGGCACTGGAGAAGATGTGTGTACATCAGACACTCAGCCATTCCCACAGGCCAGCCTTCTATTGAGCAGTGACAGTCCCTCACAGTCTCTCTCTCTCAGAGAGAGGATCAGGTTTTTGCTAAACTCTGTGGGGGAGTGAATTGAGCACCTGCTGAGCCAGTACACAACCCTCTCCCCACACAAGTCTCTGGATGTTCACATGCACACTTCCCATCCAGAAACAGCTGTGAGACAGACAACACAAGATATATGGCCCCACTGAGAGCCCAGGGAAGTGTTACAGAAGTTCAAACCCCCATACCTCCATCCCTGCTGCACCCAGAGCACTGCAGAACCTTGACTGTGCTGCTGTGGGGAACAGCCCTGCTCAACACAGAAGAATTTGATGTCATGGGGTGCTGAGAACTCACCTCTGCAAAGCACTTCAACATGAGCCCCTCCAAGGGGGGGACACTGTCCTGCAGAGTCTCAAGGAGGGCAATAAGGAGCAGTTTAAACCCTCCCACCCGAGGCTCTCCTGGGCTTGTTTCCCTGCTGATGGAAGGCACCCATTCCCGTGCTGCCACTCCCAATCCATCTCCAGTACACTGCTGGCTCTCCTCCAGGGCTCCCCAGCCTTGGTGAGAGCCCTGGAAACACAGATCCCCCAGTTCAGCTCCAATGTCATAATGCTCTGCATTATTATCTGTCCTCTGACAGTGGCACTGAAGAGATGAAATAAAATGGATCCAGGTACACGAAGCGCAAAAGGGAGGCAAAGAAAACCAAGTCATCCAAAGTGCTGTGGTCATTTCCTCAAGAAAGAAAAGAGTTTTGTTCCTATTTCCTCTAACATTTATTTATCACTCAAACAATGTCTCACTGAGGGAAAGAACCTACCAAGTTTTAGTTTGGTTTAAAACAAATCCCTCTATAGAGCCAAGGAGACTTCAACTACCATAGAGAGGGTGGAGACAGAAATATTCATTATTTAATGGAAAGCATATCAAGTTTGATAGATCCTAAATTCCTTTTTAAACGACACTGATTAGTCCTAATTGGTGCAGGAGTTGGCATTACTTCAGCCCTCAGCTCAGGAGAGGAATATTTAGTCAAAGTCTAGTTGAAAACTACTCAAATATTAAATAAAAACTGTGGGATTCTGTTTCTTTTCCTATGCCAAGAATATATTTGACAATTGTGCCAATGTTGAACGAGTCAAGAAATTGGAACAACGTGAGAAGAAATGTTTAAGGAAGGGAGTAAAAAGTCAAGGACAGCACTCTGGTCAGGCTGCCAATTTCATACCCAAGGCTGATGAAGTTAATGGCTATTAATGAAATTATATAGCTGTATATCTGCTATCATCAGCTACCTGGCAGTAGCCCTGTAGTTTCCCACATTACTGCTTTTATGCTTTACTGGCATCTCCAGGGTCTGTGGCTCCAAAGGCCAAGGTGGGTGCCCCAGACACCACTACCAGATGTCTGTCCTACAGCTAGGTCAGACAGCCACAAAAGGGGGGAAATAATCAGCATTCCCCAACTGAAAAACTCTGTCACTGTGAAAAATCCATTCAGAGGACAGCCTAAAAGAAAAAGGAAAGGTGGGGAAAATATGCAAAGTTGAATGACTGGCTTCTGTGGAACTGCCATCCTAAGACATATTAGCAGAGAACACAATCCAGAAGATATTGATACACATCCTTTTTTGCTGATGATTCAGAGAGAACATCTTCCTAAGGCCCCAGCTAGAGACCACTACCGTGTGGTAAGGACCTCCTATTTTCATTTTTTATCTTGAGAAGGGCCCTACAGGAGAAATAGGGAGCAGCCCCCTGGGATGGAAATGGAACAACCAGCTAACACAGCATTCATCCCCACTGATCCATAATGAAGTGTGGATTTGAAACAAGCCCAGATAGTTCCCCAGAGACATCATAGTGAGAATATGGAATTTATACCGTAATTGGATCTCTGAAGGGAGCCCTTCTGGTGGCCATGTATCCCTAGAACACCAGGGAGGCAACCCTGCTGTTGCAGGGGTCACTTCAGCTGTGCAAGCATACGTCACTCAGGCTACTGCAGGACCCACATGGGGAGATAAAAGAGGATCTGTGCAGCATAAAGCACCACAACATCCGCTTCTGGGCTATTTTGGGTACTGGTATAGATTTAGCTACATCTACACTGCACTTAGGCCTGAACAAAAGTATTCTCTCTTCCCCACATTTCTGGCACGTTGAAGAATGTTGAAGCCTTCTCCAGGGAGGCCAGCATCACTCACCTGGCCCCTCTCCAGCACTTAAAACCTATTTTCCGTTACACATCTAAACCAGAGCATCTGTAAAGCACATCCTGACCCTACTGAAAAGTACAATCTGCTCTCAAATTTCTCAGCCACTGAAACCATGCAAAAATCTCCTGGTTTATTTTTCTATTCTGTCAGGTCCTTCATTTCAGAGGCTCCTGTAATTTACTATTTTTCTTCCATTGTAATATTTTTGTAAGAAAGAGAATTCAGCCCGTTTTGATAAATTAATTCCTACTGACTCCTGAACTACATCCATTCTGTTCATTAATGCAGAGGTAAACCCTCACCCTCTGCAGAGGGGAGGCTGGAGCACCCTGCAGAGCTGCTCTCAGGCAGGAACAGCATTCAACACCTCAAACTGCAAAGAGGCTCCAGGGACAGACAGACACCTGTGCACCCACAGCCCTTCCCAGTGTCCTGTCACTGGGCCCCAGTGACACAGGGGGGACAAAGACCCCAGACCCAGTTGACCAAACACAGAGGAGAATTAATCCCCAGCCCTGCTCTCACCACAACACCCCTGGAAGTATTCTTTAAGAAGGTTGCTCTCTTCAACACTATTATTCTTCTCTATGAAAGTCTTGTTAACCAAGTTTCTCTTCACCCTGCTGTGGTTTCTCTGCCCTGAAAAAAAGATTTGTTACCGCAAAGTAACAAAAAATGTTTTGCCTATTTGCATGTTCTTGTAGAGATTTAGTTTGTGAAGATCTGCAGGAACAAAGTGATAGAGGAATAAAAAGAGAGGGAGGTGGGGACGAATCCTCAGCCCTCTAAGAGACCTTATCCCAGGGGGAAGACAGCTGTGAACCAGGCATGGCAGCAACATTCCCATCAGGACCTCAGATGAATCCAGCCCCAGGAAGGGCGGGAGAAAGCAGGGACCAGGCTCTGCCATCTGGACACAGGGCAGCCCCCAGCACGGGGGGTCAGAACCTTCTGGCTGGGGCAAGTGAGGGAGACAAGAATTGTGGCACAGGGTGGTCCACTGGGACAGGCACAGAAGCCCTTTCCCATCTTCCGGCTCTACAATCTCACTAAAAATTATGTCTGGTTTGGATAAAGTAACAAACATTTTGTTGCTTTTACAACATTTTGGCTGTCATAAAAAATTACCTGCAACTTTTCCTCAATCTGGTTGCAATTTCTTCTCCTGGTTGGATACTAGGAGCTGTCATAAAAGTCTCAAGTTGTCTGCCAATATGAAGGTTATCTTCACTCAGTAATCTGTTAGGTGTCAAGAACTATACTGAAACAGCATTAAAAAGCCTTGGTTGTCCAAAAATGATATCTATTAACAAAATACAACAGGGACCCAAGATAACTAGAAAAACTTCCAATTTGGATCAGTGGCAGAAAATATACCTGAATCTCCACCAAAGATACTAGCAACAGAAATAGAAATAACAGAAAGAACACACAATGTTTGAACAAATCAAAGAGGCCAAATTCAATTAATAAGTTACCAGAAATTATCTACCCAGAGCTCACTCTCATACAAAGCCAGGAAACTCTCCTCTAAATGCTATGGTACTAGAATGAAAACATAATTACTTCTTTGACTTTGGAAAGGCTGCAAGGCATCACTTATAAAACACACTGATTTGAGCTGTCTGTAATAATAACTTGAGCTTTACATTGTGTAATTGCCAGACTAGTCCTCTGGAAGCAGAGTTCTTTATAATCAGCTGTACCATGAACATCAGTTTATTTAACAAGGTGTACTTGAGCCAAGACCTGGCTCGTTCTGTCCAAATTCCTGTAACATGCATCCTCCTTCCTTAAACCTGTGTGTGGAAAGTCCCTCATCACAAGAACCAATGTTCTGAAATTCAGAAAATAATCATCCCATTTCATGGTGAAGGAGGGTCCCCAGTCCTCTTCCCCACAAATTCTGACAGGGATTAGGGGCGTGCTGATGCATTTGATCTGCACTTTTATTTTTAGACCACAATGCCTTGAAAGCCTTGACCCAAAATCATGTTGGTTTATTTCTAACATTTTGCTGAAAAAAATTAATTATCTCACTCTGCAGGCAGGTGAGACAGGATTGCATCTCCTGGCTCAGGCTGACCACACTGAGCAATTTAAAATTAAATTGGGGGAGTCATAAGGTGGCTGATCCAGGGTTACAGGACTGGGAAGGCTGCGGACAGCTTGTTGATAATAGGAATGATAATTAATAATAATTAACTGCCATTTCAGAGAAGATGGGCACCCCACATCTGATACCATGTAGGAGGAAGAGCCTAAAGAGGAACCACACAGTGGCCAGGCTGTCAGCCAGGGCCCAACGTGGCAACTGGTCAAGAGCATCTTTGCTCTCCAGATGTGAGTTCCGCAGTGTGAACGAGATCTGGAGCTGTCATCTGTGTGAATGTTTGTGGTTGTGACAACACCAGTCCTTATCCTCCCACAAGACTCACCCTGCCAAGTCCCCACAGTTTTCATTAGACATCACTGAGTGCTGTGGTTTGGCTCAGTGGACCACTCCACACATGATTCATTTCTCATAAATGAATGAGAGATTAACAGCAAATAAAAAAAAAAATAAAAAAAAAAATTTGGCTTTCCTTGTGAGTAGTGACTAAGAAAAAACTAAAAGACATACATATAGTTTGAACTTTACTAATGGATCAAATGGCCTGCATTGAACACTGTTAACTACAGAAACAGCATGTGAAGAGAGAATGCTTCTAAACTGTCTAAATCCACAAAATCTGTAGCTTTGTCGCAATCTGAGACAAATCAGTAGTGTGCCAGTACAAACACAAACAGCCTATTTCTCTTTGGCTAACTCAACACAATTCCCAGGAAAAACCAACACAAATAGCTGATATTGCATCACTGGCAGTCTCTCTGCTCTACAGGGCACTCTTTCTTTCTGTCAGATCTACAAATCCGACCCAAGTGAGTTTTAACTATGCAGTTAAAAGTCAGTCTGAAGTAGAAGATGAAGCATTGCAAGGTTAAAAAAATAAATAAAAGAGAGAATTTGTAATGAAAGGAGCTTTAAATAGAACATGTGCTTCTTTTACTTCACAGCACTTCAACAAGCTGCTTTCACCACACACAAGCTATTGATATGAGCAAGAATAAAAGGGTCCCTAACAAGGAAAACGACCAATAGTCCAATCCATAGATTTCTCCAGTGACAAACATTTACACAATAAGCCCTTAAAGTGTAACACCATCAGTCCCTCAAACAGGATGGAACTGACAAGATACTGTTTTCACTGACAATGCCACTTCCCTAATCCACACTAGGTTTCACAGAGCACTTTGATTCTTGTCTGTAATGGAAGAATTCAGTTTAAAAAAAACACCCCAAGAAATCTGCTTTTCAAGATTCAGAAGATTATAAACTGGCAACAGAAATAATGGAAAGACAGTTTTTGTCAGTTGATACGTAAGAACATTTGTGTAAAAGACAGCTCACTGTTTTAAGATGAACAATACAAAGAGCAGGCTAAATATAAGATACGTCACATCTTTAAGTGCTTTTGTGCATGATATGAAAAACAAGTGGATGTGGTTTGCTTTTTTGCTTTTGGTGGAGTGCAGCAGTTTGAAAAGAAGAAAACAGAATTTAAGCCTGTGAAAAGAGTGTGTTAAAATAATAAGAGATGGGTGCATATGTTGCTCAAGAACTGTGGTTTAACTGCTTTTCACAAAGCAGCAGCCAATTGCAAGGCTCCCCGACGGCAGCATGGCCTGGGAAACAGGTGCCATGTGGAGCTCCTGGCCAGGACAGGGGCTGCAGCTCTCCAGCACAGAGCCCCAGCGCTGGGCAGCTCGGGACCAGAGCAGTGCTGAGCCCTGAGCCAGCCCAGCCCTCCCCCCAGCTGCAGGAACCCCAGCACAGTGAATGTCCCACAGCCAGGCCCCATACATGGCACAGGGCAGTTGGGGACAAAAGCTTAAGGGCAAAGGTACTGAATGAGCAGTCTAGAGAAGGGCTAGATGAGCACAAGGACACCATCCCTGCTAAATTTCTGAGATTATCAGGCTGTACCCACAGCCCACCAGACTGGGGATAAGCTGCTGCTGTGTGCACGGATCTCTCACCTGCCATTACCCACCTCAACAAACAGGAAACTGTCTGCAAGCTCATTCATCCATTTTCCCAAGCCTTGCTGTACTATACCAATGCTTTCATGAAGTAATGAACAACTTCATATCTCTCCTTCCTAATTTGAAATGTTCTAGGCCTCCAGAGGTTTTATTACTTTTATATTTTATTAGGTTCTTTTAAATAGCTTTTCTGAAAGTGCAGAATTCAAGCTGTTCTCAGCTGAACACAACTTCCACTTTTAAAGCTGGTAGCTGCAGCTTTTTCTTCGACAAAAACAGTTAATATACACAAAACTTGATGACTTTTTCTCTTATTTTTCAATCAAAAAACTGCTGAGAAAAGCTCAGCAGAAATTACACAGTCAGGTTTGGGAAGCATGATGACATTACCAAACCGTACACATTCTCTGAAGGATAGGGACATTTTCTGCCAGCCAGCCACCCAACCACTTTTACATGTTTTGGATCATTTTTCTGGGCACAGTTATAGCTTCTTACCGCTGCACTGCCACTACAATTCACATCCATAAAACCTGGCAGTAGCTACAAAAAACCACAACAAAAAGCAGCAACTGAATTTTTAGCTGGAAGGCACCATTTGCAACAGCTGTAACAACATCTAACTGGTAAAAACTTTAAAGAAATATGAAAATTGATATTTAATCAAAGAAAGAGATTCAAGAATGATCAGCAATATGAAGAAGGGACACAGGAGAGAACAACAGCTGAGGAAAATGACAGGCACAATTCACATAGAATTGTTACTTTTAAAACAGAACTATTATAGAACAGCATTGTCCTGCATTACCTTGTTTTCTGAGTATGTGTCATCATCCACCTCCATCAAAAATATGATCCCTTTTGGATGCCAACAAATACATATGAAATTAAACAACCTCAGGACAAGAAATTACATATGATTATGGAAAATGAGGCAATGGCATAAGCTACATTTCAGTATCACAAATTAGTCAAAGAATATTAAATTAAAGCAGTTAAGTAGGAATGAAAATACTTTTAAAGAATGAACTTTGTTTTATCAAAAGAATTCTGAAACACAAATTCACAATTTTGACAAATGCTTCAAAGAATGAACAAGTCCTTGATATCAATCAGGCTATAATAAAAAAACCAATGTATCTATAGGTAAAAAAGTAGCAAAGCATTGTTGTGAATCAAAGCAGCTCAAAAAATCCAGTATGTGTAGGAAGTTAATTGTACTGCTGTCCTGAAATCCCACACAAAGACAAGTGTATCAGTAAATTAGGGGGAAAATAGAGGGCCAGATTTTAAAGAGGTGTTTTTTTAGTTATAACTGAGATTAAAGATAGGGATTTATGACTCTAATATGCTACAGGAATCAGCATCACACCATCCAAAGGAGAAAAAACCAAACAAACAAACAACAGCCATCACTAACGTCTTACATATTGTCTTTGGTTGTTTAATATCAAGAAATACTTTTTACAGAATATGTGGAAACTATTCCTTTGAAATTCATTCTGTGTCAATACCTTCCCTGTAGCCTCTCTGGTAAACCAGAGGACAGGCTTTACTTTCTCTGAATAGTTTGCTTTTTTCTACATTTTTATCATATCTCTCTTCAAAACTCCAATTTCTTCAATTTACAGGCTTTTGTACCAAAACGGTTTGACTAGAACAGACTTTACATTGTATAGTGAAGGTATTTTTCTTGCATTATAAACTTAGAACCTACTAAAACAATTTTCCACAAGATACTATTGAACTTACAGCAGGATTTAGAGACAGGAATAAAGAACATTTGCAATTATAATAACTAAAATGAAAACCAACCCAAAACTCCTAAGGTTACATTAGCAAGGATTAAAAGTTTTCTCTAAGATATTAAAATTACTGCTTTAGAAAGTCTTGTACCAGAAAGGAGTTTTCAATCCCCAGCTAGAGGTGCTCAGTAGTTGAGGAGAGGGGAATGGGAGGGGATGTTTAGGGTTGTCCCCTCATTCCCTTGCTGTCTGGCCAATTAAGCTCAAAATGCTTACCAGGTGTATGATCAATTTATGGAATGGAAAGTAGCATACACATTTAATGGTATTTCCATTGGACTATGTACAGCATCTCCAATGTCAGAATCAAAAGCATTCTGAGTAAAATCAGATAATAGTTATTAGGAAAAAGAAACCAACAGAAAGGTTATTAATACACCTTTAAAAAACGTAACACAAAAATAATTAACCACTGCTTTCTTGGCATGTAAAAGTTCTATACAAATTTTAAAAATTTTATTTGCAGGTACTAACCTCTTCAAAAGCTCACTCTGTATTTACACTAATTCTTTTAACAAGTTTATCTCAAATTAAAGCATATTTAAAACAATCATGATTGCATTAACTTTTCTGCTTTAAATTATTACCCAATTAGTGCTTTATTCACATTTTAAAAACTTGTACAATTTATTACAAATATAAAACAGTGCAGTTTTTCATACATTATCCCAACTCTGAGACAAACACTTAAAAGACATGGAAAAAGGTTTTGATTTCTATAAACATAACATTTGCATTACTCATACCCCTTTCTTCACTGTCCTCCCATAACCCCAATTTAAAAAGATCAAACATACAACATACTGTAGGTTTATTTTTATTCAAAAAGTTACTGTCTCAAGACATAAATACAAATCAGAAAACAGTACAATTAGGACAATAGAATGTGGAGGACAACAGGTTAAGGTAAATATATAAAACATTTTTAGCTGGTTGAAAACAAAGCTGTAAGAACTGCTTTCACAAAGAAACACTCCTTCAAGAGTAAGAAAAATCAACTTAAGTTTAAAATCATATATACAGTCCTCTCAGCAGTTCTATTAAATGCAGTGGTGTGGAAAACAATATAGGCAGTACTTTTAGACATGAGAGTATTTATTTATGTAAAATGAGTTAGGCAGATCTAGTTTTCATTTTGTTGTTACCCCATGACCTAGTAAAATAATTATATTTTATCATGATCCTTTAGATAATCTATGGTTTTTGGCTACCACAGCCGAATGTTTAATTTCTGAGTCTAAAAACAGGAAGCCTTTTTGTATTCACCCATTTGGGGAGATTCTTGTATTGCAAGCGTATTAAGGCATGGAATGATTAAAATAATATACCTCAAGAACTGAGAGACAACTGACAAAAAATATACATATGTAATATAAGTTAATATTTCCTTTAAAATGATGTCTAGCTGCCTAAGCCTTGCAAAATGAGTCAATGTCAAAATGGCATAGATCCACTTTCTGTTTTAGACCAAATTTAATTTATTTGTGAATGGACACAAAATGAAATTTAAAGCTTAGCTTTCAAAGGATATTATGGGTTGTTTATGAGTTTCTATTATCCAATCTAATTTACATATAGAGGAAATGTACTGTAACCTGTTAGAAGTATCTTTAACCTGAAGACTGCTTGCAAAGACAGATAGATAAAACAATATAAAATACAAATTTAAAAATCATTTTTAAAGCATGAATTC